>NC_090739.1:49667086-49699586 GCF_036898095.1 Palaemon carinicauda
GGATTGCCATCGATTGAACACCATAAGACTATCTGAAAATGTGCCCTTTTTACATTTTTGATGAATGCCTCTCTCGTTAGTGGTTGGGCAGCTAAATCAGAAGAAGATGTGTGGCTTTTCTCACTCTTTTTCCCCATACAAGCTATGTCCAATCCGTCTTTCTGGATTTTGACTACTGTTCCTTTACCAATGCCGAAGTAGCAAGTCTTGGTATCACATACTGATATGGAATGTGCTAATAACAGGTTCTTCACAATGTCCCTATGCTGAGCCTGTGTCAACTTGATGTCCAATATTGCCCTTCCCTTGCTCGGTGATTCCATGGTAAGTGGCACTTGCACTCCTGACTTTTGGTAGTAATACGGGAGCAGAACGAAAACATCAGTATCGTCAGAGATAACAGCAATTTGTCTGGCCTCCCCAAAACAATGCAAAACTTATTGGACTATGATTATATCAGCCTCTTCATGATGAGTTTCCAGATTATAAACTGTTTCTTTCTTCGTTTCTGACTTAAAGGGGACAACTATCCTTGCTGTGACAACCAACTTGTGTTCAGTGGTACTCTACAGATGGAGCAGCCAATTTTGAGTCACCTCATCAAATAGGATTTGAATCAACTGTTTCTTGTTTACTAATGAAGACAGGACAACCTTCTTGATAGGCAGCTTTTTTGTTCTAATAAGGTGATGTTTCCGATTAACTTCAGTCTTTCTTCCATCTTGTTTTGTTGACTTGAGGCTATACTCATGATACCTATCGAAGATGAGGTAGCCGCCACTATTGATTATGTATGAAGCAATCGTTTCCTTGACATTTACAACGAATTAGCTACACAACCATACGCAGGCCAATGTACAGTTCAAAGAAGGGCCAATTCATCTATAACAGTAACATCTGCATTACCAGTATTCATTCGAGAGACTTCTCCCTGGAGCGACCTTTTGAGTGGGGATTTTAATCTACAAATCCTCATTCCATTTTTCATGAACATTGCCATTGGGATAGGAGCAAGCTCATGAGAGAAGACATCCTTCACATCAATCTCTCAGTAACTAGATAGCAATGCAATAACTCTTGAGTAGATGGCATTCAGATCATACACTTCTGAGTCACTAATCTTGACAGACGAGCATGATGCTTCTATAGTCTTTCTTGGAGATTGTGCTGTAAAACCCTCCTGGCCAAGTCTTCTCAAAACCTTTCAACATTCCTCCTCCAATCAGTACTGAGTTTTCGACGATGAAAGATGCTGGGGCTATCTTTCCACTGACGATGTTGACAATGCTTTCATCTGGATGCTGCTTTGGGTCAAGGTGATCCATGCTTGAGTCAAGTTTACTTCGAAGTCCATCTCTGTACTTCCTATCAGCTTGAATCTTTGACTTGCCCTCTTCTTTGTGGTGTAAATGAATAATGCTGGACTCCATCTCCTCTTCATGGATTCCATTCTACAGCTGATGTGATGACTAAGTGCCTATATTTCAGTGCATTCTGCTTAAGTGTTATGCCTATAATCCCTCCTGAACTATGTTTGTACCTCATGAAGCTCGATCCTATAAATTGGTCACTCCAGAGTCCATTCCAAAAACCACATACGTAGCACGTGATGTGTTGTCCTTTCAGGAAGAGGCACTCAACATGAGATGGGAGTTTATCCATGGAAAAGAACATAGTATAGACCATACCAAGCATAATTGATTTGACTAGCTGCAAAATAATATGGAACTATCTATCGGAATGTTGCCAGATGAAGAAGCCAGTCACCCTCGTGTTCACCACTGATATAAGTTATCATCAACTATACAGTTTCACTGTCTTGCTCTCTGTGGCAATCTGATGTAATGCTTTCATCATGTCAGCAACAGTCGTGAAATGTTGACCAATGAACAGGCTGCAGATCACCATTTCTGCCATCATTAGAAGGGCACGAACGTTTTGAGGTGGCTTTTTGCCGCTTAGAATCTTAGGATCCCCTTCAAACACTTCTAAAAGAACATCAGAATGCCCACTTTCAGTCATCAATGACCCAATGGCCCCCACAAAGCTCATCAGAGCATGCATCCCACCAAGATGAAGGCACATATCTTTGAAAGTTTCTGGATGGTCCCATGAAATCTGCATAGCAAATTTGCAGAGTTGTTGATCGTTCATTAAGATACTGAATGTCTGGCCTCTTTTAGCTGTAAGTTCTTTCACCCTTATCATGGTAGTCAACACTGTATTGGGATCGGAGGGTTTCCCGTCAATTAGAGGTAAGAAGAGAGCTTTCGTCTTGGGCTGTGGAAAAAGACCCTGCTCCCTGCTAAGTTTTGTGTTGTACCCATGAAATTCTGAGCATTCGTCCTTTGTAAGGATGTCCTGCAGTAAAATATGATTGACCTCTAAACCTTCCTCTTCTGCAATGGCTGTGTGAGTAAGCGTCTTCTGTGTTGGGACGGTCCTTACAGCACGGGATTCCGGCATTCTGGGCTACATAGGTTTATGGTAACTGTCGATGTCGGCATCATAAAGCACTTCAGACGAATCATTTGGAACTCTTTCAATCCTTGAACTGGCTGCTTCATCTTCCTCTGAATGGATCTCGGCTGAGTACTATGTGAGAAGGGCAGGAAATGAGCGAGTAGACTGCTTACCAATTTGAGACGATATGTAAGCAACAAAATTATCTGCTACCAGCCTGAATTAAACCATCAGCAGCATTTAATATATCTAACATTGTTAAATCTGCAACTGCAGGTTGAGCAGCAGAGTTTTTAAAACGCTGGTACTCCATGTATGAACAACAAACAACATACGAAAACATACCATTGATGAGCTTCTTTTACTCTCCCATCTTTCCAGCTAGGCCTATTTGCAAACAAGTTGCATGCGACTTAATAATACAGGTGACAATGGAACTGATAAGCAATGCTGGATGAGTATTATTAAGCTTAGGTGAAACCTTGCCTAACAGCCGCAACAGAAATTCACTAGTCGACTCGTTGATGAGTTCGTTATTTATATTGAGACTATAGTGATCCTTATCAATTTCAATATTTTGTAAATATTAGTATACAGAAAGTAATAGGAAAATACATAAGCCCCAGGCAGATATAATTCAATGAGAAATACAGAAAACAATAATCAGATTGAAAGGGCTTAATATCACGAAATGCTCAAAGGATATGACTGGTCGCTCCCCTAAATTTTAAAGAGTTACTCCCAGGCTGCAGGAAACAGCAAAGAAGAAAACTTTATCCGAAAAATCAGGTTCCTCAAAAATCAAGGGTGTGGGCCCTGGACTAGTACTAGTACTAATAATATCATAAGAAATAATGTCAATAACTATGTCAAACTGATAAAAAAAATTTCTAAAAAAAATCATGCTTGTATATACATTACACTGCATGTCATATTTTGATAGTTATAAAAAAGAAATTTAATAAAACTCAATTTGAATTGACAAGAGTAAATGTGCCCTAAAGAAATATATCAGTTATTCAAATGAAACGTCCAATACAGAAAAAAATATATATATTCATCGTCACTTTTTAGGAATAGGTCGTGATCATCATCTTCATCAACACTAGCAACGCTCTCGTAGATATTGTCCGATGTCCTGTAAAGGAATACCATGGCAGTTTTAAGGTCTACCAAGGGCGTAGCGATAGATTTGGAAGCCAATTGCTCTAGTTAGTAAAGAGGGCCGCTCCCCATTACACTGGTCAGTTGGTGGTAAGTTTAAATGTATACTTACATACTTTTATTTTCCAACCCTGCTTTCTTTGGAGCCCAAGGGGGCATTTTGAAAAAAATATAAAAAAAAGACCTTTGTCCTTTCCCCCTTTATCTACACCACTGAGGTTCAGCGTTATGGTACCGACCATGAAGTGTTGCTTGTCAGCAAACGTGCTGTGAACGAAGCAGCCAACACTGAGTTGTAGAAAGGGTGGAAGTGGTGGTATTGTTGACCATATTCCTCACCACCATCGCTTTCATGGCCAAGATGTGTACAAGAAGGATGTAATGCAAAAGGGTTTCAGAAAATAGTGCTTTAATATATATATATATATATATATATATATATATATATATATATATATATATATATATATATATGTGTATATATATATATATATATATATATATATATATATATATATATATATATATATATATATATATATATATATATATATATATATATATATATATATATATATATATATATATATATATATATATATATATATATATATATATATATATATATATGATAAATTTTGCACATTTTTACGTGTTTTTCATATTCAAATAAGCCATATATATTTTTGATATATTAATGTCTGGATTCTCTTAACGACCTCGGGATCAGAGCCCCAGGCGAAATCACACAAAGACAAGAGCTTGGCTCCGGCCGGGAATCGAACCCTGGTCGGCAAGCTTATATAGACAGTGACTAACCCATTCGGCCACGAAGAAAGATAAAAGTCAATGACAATTCTACTGTACTTATACCTGTCGAATTCAGGTATTTTGTACTTAGAATTGAAATCAACCCATCTTCACCATCGTAGCTAATTGGTAGTTTGTTACTTGGCATTCAATTAATGATAAATTTTGCACATTTTTACGTGTTTTTCATATTCAAATAAGCCATATATATTTTTGATATATTAATGTCTGGATTCTCTTAACGACCTCGGGATCAGAGCCCCAGGCGAAATCACACAAAGACAAGAGCTTGGCTCCGGCCGGGAATCGAACCCTGGTCGGCAAGCTTATATAGACAGTGACTAACCCATTCGGCCACGAAGAAAGATAAAAGTCAATGACAATTCTACTGTACTTATACCTGTCGAATTCAGGTATTTTGTACTTAGAATTGAAATCAACCCATCTTCACCATCGTAGCTAATTGGTAGTTTGTTACTTGGCATTCAATTAATGATAAATTTTGCACATTTTTACGTGTTTTTCATATTCAAATAAGCCATATATATTTTTGATATATTAATGTCTGGATTCTCTTAACGACCTCGGGATCAGAGCCTCAGGCGAAATCACACAAAGACAAGAGCTTGGCTCCGGCCGGGAATCGAACCCTGGTCGGCAAGCTTATATAGACAGTGACTAACCCATTCGGCCACGAAGAAAGATAAAGGTCAATGACAATTCTACTGTACTTATACCTGTCGAATTCAGGTATTTTGTACTTAGAATTGAAATCAACCCATCTTCACCATCGTAGCTAATTGGTAGTTTGTTACTTGGCATTCAATTTATGATAAATTTTGCACATTTTTACGTGTTTTTCATATTCAAATAAGCCATATATATTTTTGATATATTAATGTCTGGATTCTCTTAACGACCTCGGGATCAGAGCCCCAGGCGAAATCACACAAAGACATGAGCTTGGCTCCGGCCGGGAATCGAACCCTGGTCGGCAAGCTTATGTAGACAGTGACTAACCCATTCGGCCACGAAGAAAGATAAAAGTCAATGACAATTCTACTGTACTTATACCTAACAAAGCTATGAATTCAGGGATTGCCTATGGTATAAGGATTGCTAATGAAATCTCTACAGGGCAATGAACATGAAGTATGTACCCATCAAAAAGAGATATGGATCTGTTATAACAACCAAAGATGAAAAAAGTCTACTTTGGATGGAACACTTTAGTAAGGTCATGAATAGGAGAAGCAAAGATAATAATTTGATTGATATACTTGAAGGTGATAAAAATCTTGATATGCCCATGAATGAATTCAGTTTGTTTAAAGTCTATGCTATCATTAAAAAACTCCAGAGATGGAAAACCCCTGGTTACGATAGAATAACTGCTCTCAGCAATTATTCTATCATAACTAGCTAAAAATGATGTAACTAGTGAAAATGATGTGATCCAGAGAATACTTACCTTACATGATTATTTTGTGGAATGCGGCATGAAGAGCCAAAATCTGATGAATGAGAGTTAAGAGTGTTAGTAAAAAGAGCAAATAAAGGAGACCTGACTGATTGCAATAATTGCAGAGGCATAACACTTACGCCAGTTGTTATGAAAACATATAGTATGCCTATTCTCAAGAGATTAGAGGAAAAATTAATAAGCTCAGAGAAGAATAAGCCGGATTTAGAAAGCGTAGAAGTTGTGCTGACCAAATTTTAATTTTAAGACATATTGTACAGCAATACGTAGAATAAAGAAGTTCACTTTTGATAGCCTTTGATGACTATGAAAAGGCCATTGATAGTGAACGCCAGCCAATTTTATGGAGAATGCCTCATTATTATGGACTTTGTCTTAAATATGTGAATTTCATTAAGTCTGTTGATGAGTTTAGCAAGTGCAAAATTATTGTTAGTGGAGTTATATCAAATCAATTTCCATAAATCAGAAATGTACTCCAAGGGAATGTTTAGTCGACATTTTTTTGTTGATTATCATCATCATGGATTTTGTAATGCGTAGAACAGTTGGATATGGTGGAGATGGATTGGATTGAATTGGTAATAGGAAATTAGCAGACTTAGAGTATGCTGATGATGCTGTCCTTATTACCAGAAGCCACAGGATTTACAATCCTTGCTTACAAGAATGTATGAAAGCCCACATGAGATTAGCCTCAAGACAAATAGAAGAAAGACAGATATGATGAGAATGGAATATGCAATAAAAGGTGAAATATCCTTGGAAGTAGAAATAATTAATGAAGTAGAATCATTTAAGTATTCAGGAACTATGATTTTCAATACAGGGTTTTCAGAATTAGAGTTTAGTAAAAGATGGAAAAGGGCAAATCAGACCACGGCTAGGTTAAGTGAAATTTGGAAATCAAATCGCCTGAAATTACAAATAAAATTCTGAATATATGTCGGTATAGTGAGAGCTTTGTTATTGTATGGACATGCGTCAAGGTATGACTATGAAAGAATCTTCCAAAGATTTAGCAGATCTGAAAACTTAGCCCTCAAAAAGGTATTGAGAGTTAGATGGCAAGTATGGATAAAAAATGAAACTATAAGAGAGATTACTCGAGTGCCTTATGTGGATGACATCATGGTGATGGTTTGGGCATGATCTTAGTACTGCCCAAGAGATATTAGCGCACTAAACGTTTAACTGGGCTCCACAGGGCACTGGAAGCGTTGGAAGACCCAGGCCTACATGTCTGAGGATCATGAAGCGCGAAGTAGGAGATGATGAATAAAGAAGTATTGAAATAAAAACTCAAGATAGAGGAGACTGGCGAAATCTAAGCGAGACCCTTTGCGTCAATAGACATAGGAAGAGATGATGATGATGATACAATTACTTATTTAAACTTACGTACCATAGTGTGACGGGCCGAGAGAGGAGTTGTTAACTCAAAGGCAGGATGCAATCAACTGAGTTTTATTAGGGAACACTCTTCTTTATATACAAAACTTCAAGGCAACAGGACATGACCTGTTCGAGAGACAGACAATGTTACTGAGCAAAACGGAGACATGATCATTCAGGTTCTTTTTAGTGCGAGGGAAGAGCGCAGATACAAGCATAATATATACAACATAATTATGTACAATTGTGTGCCACACGGTTGGTACATGGCTCCCCCCCTAAAAATGACATACTGCACATGTTAAATAGGGTGCCCTGATCTAGAGAGGCGAACTGTACGCGGGTCATCTGGCAGAAGGTAAGCAGGTTTTAGACGATCAATGGAGACCCAGTCTTCTTTGCCCCGAATGTTTAGTAGGAATGCTTTCGGACTGCGTCGGATCACAAGGAAAGGGCCCGTGTAAGGGGGCGTTAGTGGTGGCTTGCTGGTGTCGTTGCGCAGGAAGACGTGCGTTGCAGAGTGCAAGTCCGTTGGTATGTGATGCTTCGCTGGGGGCTTGTAAGTCTGGCGGCACGGAGTAAATTTTCCCACGACGTGACGTATGCGCTGGAGATCGTCGGAGGAGGTTGTAGAAGGAAAAAATTCGGCAGGGACGACCAACGGGTCGCCATACACCATTTCAGCTGCCGAGACATCGAGGGCGTCTTTAGGAGTGGTCCTTAGTCCCAGGAGGACCCAGGGAAGTTGAGTTGACATCAAAGCTGCTTTGAGGGTGCGATGAAAACGTTCAACCATTCCATTGGCAGCGGGGTTGTAGGCCTTTGTCTGATGTAAGGTGATGCCCAGGAGATTCGCTAATGACGTCCACAATTGAGAGGTGAAAGTGGTTCCCCTGTCAGAAGTAATATGCTCAGGGATACCGAATCTTGAAATCCATCCAGAGAGTAAGGCAGATGTACATGAGGCGGACGTTGCAGTTTCCATGGGAATGTCTTCAGGCCAACGAGTGGAGCGGTCGATGACGGTAAACAGGTAACGATGTCCTTGTGATGTGGGTAGGGGGCCTACAACGTCGACATGAATGTGTGCGAAACGATGCTGAGGTTGAGGAAAGGTGCCCACTCCTGAATCCGTGTGTCGATGTACTTTGGAAGTTTGGCAAGAAGTACAGGCACGGACCCAATCCTTAGCATCCTTAGAAATGCCGTGCCAAATGAACTTTGCCTTCAGCAGCTGTGCAGTAGAGCGGCACGAGGGATGTGAAAGGCCGTGAATGAAATCAAACACCTGTCGGCGCATGGGAGCAGGAATCCAAGGTCGCGGTCTACCAGTACTGACGTCACAGAGGAGGGTGGTGTTGGAGTCTTCGAGGGGAAAATCTTCCCAACGGAGGGACGTGCAGGAAGTCCTACAAGCTCGATACTCTGGATCCTGTTGTTGGGCTTCAGCCAGGGCGTTGTAATCCAATCCCAGTTGAATGGCAGCCAACGTGTTTCTTGACAGGGCATCGGCAACGGGATTCATTTTCCCAGGGACGTATTGGAGGGTGCAATTGTATTCAGCCACGGCGGAGAGATGTCGGCATTGACGGGCGGACCAGGCGTCAGACTGTCGAGTGAAGGCGTGCACCAGAGGCATGTGGTCTGTGCGAATGACGAAGGGCGTACCTTCTAAGAAATGGCGAAAGTGACGGACAGCCAAGTGCACCGCCAGCAATTCTCGATCGAAGGTAGAATAACCCGATTCTGCCTTGGACAGTTTTCTGCTGAAGAAGGCCAATGGGCGGGGCGAGCCTTTGACCACCTGCTCGAGTACTGCACCAATAGCGACGTCGCTGGCATCGGTGG
Source organism: Palaemon carinicauda (assembly GCF_036898095.1). Taxonomy (NCBI): domain Eukaryota; kingdom Metazoa; phylum Arthropoda; class Malacostraca; order Decapoda; family Palaemonidae; genus Palaemon; species Palaemon carinicauda. The sequence continues at coordinate 49,676,250 of NC_090739.1, forward strand.
AGAGAAGGAGAGGGGGGTGTGGGATAGGAAAAGTGAGAGCCACAGCAGTTGATAGGGCCTTCTTTGCATTGCAGAAGGCTGCTTCTTAAAGGGGACCCCACTTCAGGTCCTTTGGCTTGCCCTTGAGGGAGGCGTAGAGGGGAGCAAGAGTGGCGGCAATGGCTGGCAGAAAACGGTGATAATAGTTGATCATGCCCAAGAATTCCTGCAGAGCTTTGACGGTCGAGGGAGCGGGGAAGTTCTGAACGGCTGCTACCTTCTCAGGGAGGGGATGGACTCCTTCAGGAGTGATACGGTGCCCTAAGAACGACACTTCGTTGGCGCCAAAGGTACACTTGTCGTACCGAACTACAAGGCCGTTTTGTTGCAGGCGGTCGAGCACGATGCGTAGGTGACGGAGGTGTTCCTCTTTTGAGGAGGAGAACACAAGTATGTCGTCCACATAACATACACAGAAAGGGAGGTCCCCTAAGATGCCTTCCATGAGACGTTGAAACGTTGCCCCAGCATTACGAAGGCCAAAACAGGAGTAATTGAAGGTGTATGTACCAAACGGAGTGGTGATGGCGGTCTTGGGGATGTCTTCGGGGTTCATAGGCACCTGATAATACCCCTTCAGGAGGTCGAGCGTAGAGAAAACCTTCGCTTTGTGCAGGTAGGAGGTCACATCGGCAATGATTGGGAGGGGGTAGTGATCCGGTTCTGTTTGCATGTTCAGGCGCCTGTAATCCCCGTACGGACGGAGGGAGCCGTCTTTCTTCAGAACGATGTGTAAGGGTGACGACCATGGGCTGGAGGCCTTTTGGCAAAGGCCCATTTTCTCCATTTCGGCGAACGTCTGTTTGGCGGCTGCCAATCGTTCCGGTGCCAGACGTCTGAATTTTGCGAAGACTGGGGGTCCCGTTGTCTTGATATGGTGATAAATACCGTGCTTGGCAGGAACCGTGGGCGTTTGGCGAAGTTTTGGACGGAAAACTTCCGGGTACGACGTGAGGAGGTGGGCGTAGGCATCCGTGGGTGCGCTGATGTGGAGAGCGAGGTTAGAGGGGGCTGGTTGAAGAGGTGTCGACAAGAACGAGTCTGCGTTGACCAATCGTCGGTGGGCGACATCGACCAGAAGGTGGAAATGAGAGAGGAAATCCGCACCGAGGATTGGCATTGTGACGTCAGCAACGAGAAACTTCCAATTGAATTTACCGTTTCCGAACGATAATGTGAGGTTCTCGTAACCGTAGGTGGGTATCGCAGATCCGTTGGCAGCTACCAAGCGGACGTCGGCAGATGTAGACAGACTACGTCGTGCCTTGAAGAGTTTCCTTGGCAAAAGAGAACGACAAGCACCCGTGTCTACCAAAAATCGCACGCCCGTTCCTGCATCCTGTAAAAAGAAAAGATTAGAAACATGGGAGGCCACCGCCACAAGCGATGGCCTACTTACACGTTTTTTGGCCACTGACAATCCTTGGCACATTTCTTCGCGGTTGCCCCGAATCTGAAGTGGTAGTAGCAAAACTGCGGCGGATGGGAGGTAGTAAGTGGCTGTAGAAGTCGTTCGTTGGGGCGCGAGCGATTGGTGGGTGGTGGGCGGCTTTGTCGCCGCTTCGGCACGTCACGGGGTAGGCGTGTTTGTCCTACGGCATTCATGTCAGCTTCGGTTGACGTTGAATAGGCATCCTCGTAGTCAGGGGTGGAGGCGTTGATGGAGGTCTTGAAGTGGCTGTCCATAAGGGCGTCGGCTTTGGTCATCAAGTCCTTTATGGGTAAACTATCGACATCGGGTATGGCAGCGCGTACAGGTTCGGGTAAACGGCGTATCCAAAGGGCACGAAGTAGGTTCACCTCACGAGGAGAGCCGTCTGCGGCAGGTTGAAGGCGAGCGATACTGGTCATTTCCCTGAGGGCAAGCGAAGCCCTTTGGTCCCCCAACGGTTGTTGCGAGAGCTGAAAAAGCTTTGCTATACGGGCGGCTGGCGACGGCGAGTACTGCTGCAGAAGGTATGTTTTGAGAGCTTCATACGCTATTGGGGTGTCTCCTTGTTCACAAAGCCAGTCGGATATTTCTGGGAAGGTGTCCTCGGGTATCGCCGCGAGAACATAATCCGCTTTGGTGGTTGAGCGAGTCACGCCCCTGATACGAAACTGGACTTCCAAGCGCTGAAACCAAGCAAACGCTTCTCCGGTGGCGAACGGTGAAAGTTTCAATGGGGCGGCGCCAACTGCTGGAGTAGAGTCTGTCTCCGTCATTGTACCAACGATGGAGGGGCGAGGGAGGTGGGGGTGGAAGGCAGAGGGAGCGAGTCGACTTCCGGGGTCACCAATGTGACGGGCCGAGAGAGGAGTTGTTAACTCAAAGGCAGGATGCAATCAACTGAGTTTTATTAGGGAACACTGTTCTTTATATACAAAACCTCAAGGCAACAGGACATGACCTGTTCGAGAGACAGACAATGTTACTGAGCAAAACGGAGACATGATCATTCAGGTTCTTTTTAGTGCGAGGGAAGAGCGCAGATACAAGCATAATATATACAACATAATTATGTACAATTGTGTGCCACACGGTTGGTACAATAGGTATGGTTTAATATCCTTGGAAATGATAACGATTACTCATGAGCCAGTTATTGACTCTGAAACCAAATCATGTTGAGTGGAGCATCATGCCGTCCTTTTACGTCATATAATACCTTGAACCCTTAACTAACCTAAGCTAACTCTCACTTCCAAATGCTGATTTTACTCTTATAAGAGCCTTGTATATCAAACATAGGCACTAAAGTGTACCCAGGAAAATTACGTATAGTAGAATACAATCTGGGAAAACGACCTCTTCTTCAGAAGCTTTGGCAAAAAGTAATTATCAGGATACAATGTAACAATGGGTCTGAATATCATGGTTATTACCTTCGTCAAAGTTATGTTTTCGAGTGGGTTTATTTATTTATTTATTTATTCATTTATCTATTTGTCCGTGTGTCTGTAGACAGGATTACGTTAATACTACTCATAGGATTTTGACAAAATTTTCACCACAGATAGATCTTAGTTTCTGGATGACACCATTAAATTTTTTGATGCCACGGATCCAAATCAGGATTCTAGATTCGGATTTGCATTTTTCGTAATTTTTTAAGAATATCTAAAAAAAAATACTGACAGATTTTAATTCCACCAGAGATAGATCTTAGGATTTGGACAACTCTAACCTTAAGGAAGAGATCAGAAATCTTTGATTGCTCTAGTTCTTGTTGTTATTATTATTATTATTATTATTATTATTATTATTATTGTTGTTGTTGTTGTTGTTATTGATGTTGTTGCTGTTGTTGTTGTTGTTGTTGTTATTGATGTTGTTGCTGTTGTTGTTGTTGTTGTTGTTGTTGTTGTTGATAAGTGGGTCAAAGCTTATATTTAAAAAATGTAACCAATATTTAAGTAATAAAAGAAATCAATGTATAAATGGGCTTTATTTTAAGTTGCAGTTTGTAAGGTGTGGATTAACACTTATCCATAATATATCCCTGATCATAATAATTGAATTCAGAGAAGACTGGGTGTATCGAGACAAGGTTCTGATGAAGAATAAGATTTCAGGTGGTATAAGCTATAAATAGGAGAAATTTATCCTACCTTATAATTATTTTAAAATATGTTATATAAATTAAATGGAAAATAAGTATTGGGTGTCAAATTGAGGTAATGCTTGCTTGTAGATCCTTATTGTATATGAAGTAAAGTGGCAAATTATTAAGCATTTCTGCTTTGTGCCATAAGGTGCGTTTTCAACAATTCTGTTGAGAACATAACTTGAAAACGTCATTTGATATTCAGGAAAAGCTTCATTTATTTTGTTGTAGGGATGTTAATCTCAGGGAGCCAGGTAAGAATATTGTTAAATGTATTTGGAAGTTTTGAGGATATTAAATGAATTCTTAGGCTCCACTAGCCTTTTTTTAAGAACGTAGGCCTGTATTTCTATCACAGGTTATTACGCAGAGGGCCTTGAATCTTGCCATTATTCATTATTCGATAGCTTTTCATTACTTAATAGAATCACCAGAGGTGAAAAATATTTATAAGAATTATGTACAGCAGTTACAAAATCCTAATAAAAACTCGAAGAGATATTTTGAGTAGAATTCCTGCCTTCCAATTTATACTTTAATTGAAAAATGGCAAAATATATGTTAATGAAATAAATTAACTATTTGCTTCCAAGAAGAGGAAAATTTACCTTTGATATTTCATACTTTTGTATGATTTGTTTTGATTTATACAACAAGTATATACGATGGTCTTCTGGGAAAATAAATATTTATTAGTAAGAAGTATGAAGCATTGCTTTTTTTGTAGTGAAAGTTTCTATTGGTATATTCTTATTTAAAATGTATTATCTTTCGAAAAGACGGATGATAAAAAAAAAAAAAAATTATATACAGGGAGTTAATGTCAATGCATCCCCGCCACCCCACACCCCGAATGTACTTTTTCATGTTTTCTCTAAAAGAGGATACAGAATGAAAACCATTTTATATAATAGAAATGCAAATACTTGCTAGATATACCTTTTTCAAACTTTTGATTTTTGAGCCGCCTAAAAATTAACACCTAATGAATGCTTCATCCTTTTGAGACCAAACTATTTGGAAGCTCGAACAGTAGAAATTATAAATCACCTTAACTTGGATATATTTATTACCTAAAAATATATAAAACTTTCTTACTTTCAAATATTGAGACAAATACTTCGTTCAAAAATGAATTCACACTACGTTGGGAGAAACATATCTAAGAGCATATATCAGGGTTATTAATTGAACCTTTGTCACTGAATGGATATAAAACTAGAGGGCAAACTAATTTATTCGACTATTTCAGAACAGAATGGATGAGACGACCGGTTAGTTTTGTATTGATTTAAAGGCATACCTTCGAATCCTAGCCCGAATAGAAGTTATTATCTAATATGAATTCATTAAGTACCGTAATTTATGCAAGAAATTTTGTGATCACAGGTAAAAATCCTTTATCCACTACTTGTGGGACGGAATTAATTGAATGAAATAAAAGAGATTTTACCTATAGGACGAGTGACTTGTATGATAAGACACTGAATGTAAATGAAGTATAAAGTCCCAAGAAAAAGTCCATGTTGATAAACGGAAAATGTAAGTTTCCTCATTCTATTCATTCATGAAAAGTTTACCGGAATATCATTACCTTATAGAAGAACATCATAAAGGGCCTGGAGCTAAATTCAATAACAAAATTCCAGATGAAACGGAAGTTTCTTTATATATCAACATTTGAGGATTTCTACAGCAGGCTCATGCTGTTTAAACAAGAAACAGTAATTCTATAACGTTAATAACAGTTCGTTTATTGTCACATTGACTTCTCATGGGCACTTAACTAGAGATATTCCATGGAATTCTTTTCCGTTCAGAATCTGATAACCATGGATTTTAGGGCTCAAGCCATGTCGTTCTGATGGAAGTTCCTTAAAGTAGCTTCCTAAGGGATATATGTACTACAGTGATATTCCCAGAGAATTTTACCTTTAAGTATCCAGAATTCTAACTCCTGGGACGAATATCCTTAAATCTTCTCTCAAGGATATCGCATAATATTAGAGGACGTATTCTTGACACGCCACATAACAATCTGCACCCCTAATAGCGTTTACGCTTCGAGGGGGTTGTGGCAGAATAGAAGGGGAGCCGTATCAAGGTTACCCCCGTTCTCGTACTACTATTGAGTATGACAACAGCGCCATTTCCAAGATGGCAGACATTCCTTATTTTGTAGCGATTTCGCTCAGTGGTGTTCCCTGGTGATCCAACTTTTTTTATTGTTTTGCAGGATTATAATTATGCATTCTCCATCTTCTTCCGCCTCTGGAAAGTTGAGTATTGGGTATCCATCTTCTTCCGCCTCTGGAAAGTTGAGTATTGGGTCTTTACTATGAGTATATTTTAGCTCCTGTTTCACAGTGAAATTAGAGCAATTTATTGTGTTTAGGAGCTAGGCCTGTTACCGTAGGCGCCATGGGTGCTGTCGTTCGTTAGGCATGTGTTATTTAGATAGTAGAACGACTTCCCGGTTTTGAATAGCATTAATTGATTTTTAATTATGTAAGCTATTTAGGCAAACTTTACTTGTAAAGATATTTATAATGTGCATAATTTCCTTTTCTATGTTAGAGTTTCGGTGAGTTAGGTAACCGAGATCTTGTCTCACCTAGGTAACCTAACCTAGGTGTTTCATTATACGTTCAGACATTTCCCCAGTGGCCCTCGTGCACTGTTTTCAATTCAAGTGGGGATAGATATCTCCTAAAATTATATAAAATATTACACATCTCCATGGAGATTTAAGGGTAATCTCTCCTTCCCTCTGAGCATAGCTTCAGGCCACAACCCTAGTGCATCGGCCCTGAATTTTATTCAGGCATGACTAGCCTAGGGTTTTTCTGTCTCTTCCCTTAACCGCAAGTTGTGGTATACCAGGAGGTTTTGGGATTCAGTCAGAATCTCAGAGTATTTAGTCTTGTGTCGGAGACCTTCCGGCAGGGTGAATGGGTTATAGGATACCATCATTCCCCTGCCGGCTAGGCTGCCGACATTGAAGGCTAGCCCTCCCTAGCCGCCCTTGAAGTGGTGGTAGGATACCATCTTCTCCTTGCAGTCTAGAAGACTAGTCCTGGGCTTGCAGCCCCCTAGGCTGAAGAATAGTATTCTTCTTTTGCCTAGGATGGCTGCAGCACTGGAACTCTGTTTCTCCCTTGTTGAGAGGAGGCGGCAATGCCGCCGTCCCCTTAACTGTATTGGCAATCTCTAGGTTGGAGAACTGAGTCTCTCCTGTCACCTAGGATACCGCCGATACTGAAACAGAGTTTCTTTAGGGCGTGGTAAGACTGACAACTTTGCCACCTCCTTCTACACCTTATACAGGACCCTGTTCCCTCCCCCTCTGTCCACTTTATGATGGCTGAGCCATTATCTTTCATTGGGCTGGCGTCCTGCAACCTTACTGTTGTCGGTGGGTTGCCGGGGCCGGCCAGACTCCCTCTCTACGGCCGTTGTCCGGCTGCCAGTAGTTATGTTAGCTGCAGGCAGCCATGACGACTGCCGGCGGCCATGTTGAATGTTGGTGACCATGTGTCTTTCAACTGCCGGCGGCAATGCATACTGCCAGTAGCCACATCATCTGTCGGCAACTATGGTCTCTGCCGGTGGCTGGCGACTGCCGGCAGCCAATATGGCTGTCGGTGGCTGGCGGCTGCTGGCAGCCAAGATGGCTGTGAGTGGGAAGTCCCTTCTGTCCCCAAGGTTCTTCAGTTCTCCCTTGGACTGCAAGCCACAGGTTCTGTTGCCGGTGTACCGCCGGCCAGGCCGCCACAGATAGGTGCTGACTCAGACGGCAGCACGCTGACTGTACTGGTACTGCCAGAGGCTAGCCTGCCAGCAGTGTATCGGTGGCACATTGCCGGCAATAGTTTTGTAGCTGGATGGAAGCCTGAATGGTACATTCTCCCCTTCCATTTGAACCTTCCTTCTGGAGAAAGGCAGTAAAATTAGACTTTTACATCCTTAATTACTATATACATACACAGTAAGGAGTAGCCTTACTCCATGCTATCTCTCTCTCTTTTAGCTAATATGCTGGATATGCCGGCAAGATCTAGCTATGACGGTGACATACTGGCTGGACTAAAGTATATGCTATACAGGTAGCCAGTATATCTGCAGTATACTGTAGAATATACTAAAGATAGAAAACTACTTTATATATATATATATATATATATATATATATATATATATATATATATATATATATATATATATACTAGTAGTTATTTCCAATATTTCTTGGGTATTCCTACACAGGTATTTGCTGAGCCCAATCCCATATTGAATGAATATAATTTCTTCAATATTCTGATTAGAAATCAGTTTTTGGATTACCCTACAATATTAAATATTTTCAAGGATGGGGTGTTACACTCCTAACCCTTAAAGGGTAGAGCCTTTATCTTTGAGTCTCCCTGATCAGGAAATTCTATGATTTAATATTGTAAGGAAGGCCACGGCAAATAGGTTGGGTGGGATACACAAATACATGTCTTTATTTTTCGCTAGTCCAGTTCGCTTCATGCCAGCTGGACTGAGCTGTCAAATGCTTGCTACAAAAGCAGCATACTGACTGAATTACAATATACAATTGTACAGTAGCTAGTAATTTGCAACATATATATACTGCAAATAGAAAACTACGGTACGATTATACAGTAGTTATTTCTAACATAACTTGGGTCCCCATGTGCGAGCTTCTGCTGGTACCGCTCCTATATTGAAAAAATAGTATTTCTTCAATATTCTGATTGACAATCAGTCATCCTGACCCCACAGTGTTAAGAATAAAAAGGGACAGTGAATTTGTATTTCTCTACCCTTAGGGGTAAGAGCCCTTTTAGTTGGAGTTCCTTGATAGAGGAATCTCCCTATAGTTAATACTGAGGGGAGGTAACAGCATTTGCTTGCAAGGGGTACACAAGTATGTGTCTCGTACTATCCCTTTATAGCTAACTATCCTAAGCTATTCTGTTAAAAATTACCTTTGCATGTTGATTATCAGTGAGATAATCCATTATATACTCATTCTGTTTTCCTTTCTTTACAGGAGGAACACCAGATGTCTCGTGCTGTAGTCTTTTGCAAGGCCAAGAGTAAGTATTTTTACGGTCATAATACTTGCAGGTTTCATGCCCCCTGCAATATTATTTCCGAATCCTAGGTTCGCAATATATGTCAGACACTAATGTCTGAAGGTTTCGAGAATCCCAAGTCTATGGAGACTAGGGATACACCTCAATACAAATTACGCAACTGGGTGAGAGGATTCCAGAAATTCTCTCCGGGACCTTACCTACCTAATGATAGGATGCGTAAGCTACTATTTCCAAAGGCAAGTAAGGAAATAGTGGTGCCTCAGGCACCAATTACATCCCCTGACGGACAGATAGCCTTTGGGAAGGAGGGCAGGAAGTGCCCGGGGGTAGTAGGGGAAAATGTCGTGTCGGAATTGCCTCCGCCTATGCCTGCTCTAGAGCCATTGACGTCGACATCTTCATCTACTACCCCTCTATTAGATGGAATGGAACAATTATGTGCCCAAGTGAATAATCTAATAGAGAGCTTTCGTAAACAAAACGAAAAACAGGAAGTAAAATGCAAGATAAAGCCTCGCAAAGCTTCTCTTGTCACTTCCCAAGGGTCATTCAAACGACTCATGGATCAAAACCTACCAACATGCTCCAAAACCAATCCCTGGAGGCTTACGGAGCTGATACCGATTTTAAACGGCAAACTTTACATCTTGCAGAAGATAGGTGCTGTTCCTTTGGACAAAATCCATTTTGGCCAAGCTTTAACGCTTTCCCTAATTGTTTTCGACTGAGGTATGAACCAAAGTCAAGAAAAGGAATGGAAACGAAGGAGGTCATGATTCTCGACCATGATAAGGCACAGGCTATCCTGTCAAGTAGCCTGAAAAAGGCGGGTTATTCGGAGTCGAAGGTATTCTCACTGGATAACAGGCACCCTTCCTTTCTTGCTCCTGCTTCAATCTAATTCCCCTTTATGGGGAAGGCATTTAAATCTGTTGCCAAGGCAGTGGAGGTGGGTAGGCCATTTCCTGCACTCGAGGAGTGCAAGCCTCTGTCACCAGCCTTTCCCAGACAGGAGAGGGACTGGAAGGAAGTCCATTTAACTTTCTCAGTAGGTAGATTAGATGCGGATGTTGCCAGTCGACAATTCAACGAACGTCTCCTTAACTATCGGAGTTTCTCTTGTATAATGAACAAGAGACAAAGGAGAGACTTGCAGCCTCCCTTTCTCTACAAAACTACATAGAGTTGTGTTCAACCTATCAAAATACCCCAGACATGCTCATGGTCCTAGCCAAAATGCATATGGCTGCCTTAGTGAAGGACCTTTACGCCTTTATGAAGACTAGGAGAGCATGTAGAGAGTTTGTGTTTGCTGCTGCAACAGTGAAACACGAAACAAGTAAGCTAATATCTTCCAACATCTGGGGTAAAGACCTCTTCCCAAACGAGGTAGTTAGGAAAGGGATTAAGAGCGCCACTATGGAGAACATAAGTCTTCTCCAAAAGTGGGACATCCTTTCAAAGAAAAAATCTCCCATGGTTGTGGGTCCCCAACCTAAAAAGAAGACGGGAAAAGCTGGAAATACCCGGGCTGTTCAACAACATCCCACAGTTCCAGTGACCACGGTGCCACAGGCAGGTGGTCAAAAGTTTAAACCTACTGATTACTCGAAGCATGGAGATGCTTTTGGTAGGAGGGGGGTTCTTCAGGATCATAGGACTTTTGATCCTTGGGTCCAAGGCCTAATCAAGAAGGGACTATGATGGAAAACAGAAATGTCTCCACCATCATTTCCTTACATTCTCCTACAATCCAAAACCCTCCTGGAGGAGTATACCTGAGAGCTCTAAAGCATACAGGTGGTAAGGAAACTATAGTCCATCGAGTTCCAGGGAAGGCTGTTTTGTGTTCATGAGAAGGACTCAAGAAATCTCGGAGTCATTCTGAACTTGTCGCCACTCAACAAGTTCATATAAAACAGCAAGTTCAGAATGTTAATCCTTCTGAACATATAGACCTTTGTTTCAAAAAGGGGTGTTCGTAGTCTTGTCAGACCTGAAAGGTGTCCTTTGGCAACTTCCAGTCAATCACCCCCTCCCCTCCTATCTAGGATTCAAGTTACAGGTGGTAACGTACATCCTAGGAAAGATACTTGTCGGACTAGACACAGTCTTAAATATCTTCATATGATTGGCAGACTTAGTCACGTAAAAATCAAGCCTAGAAATGGTTCAGGCAACAATGTGCCTGGACGAGAGGCTGGGGTGGGCAGCACCCAAAGTGTCTGGTCTATGTGCATCCAAGGAAATGACCCTGTTCCCGGGACATCGCGGATGCAAGATAAGCTTCTAGAAGTCTCGATTCTCTCCAGCTCAAAAGCTGAAAAACCATTGAAGCCTGTGGTCACATCAACTTTCCTTTCCCTTGGGAATATAAAAGGAGATCGCAAGGTCGGTCAAGAGACTCAGATAATCAGTCAGATTTCCAAGACGCTAACAGGGAGAAGCTCTGAACTCTCCCCAGTTCGCAATAGTGACAGACCTAGTGCTAAGAGCACACCAGAAAGATGTGTCAAGAGCCTGGAGAAAATATGCATCAAACGCTTGAAGAGATAAAAAAAGACCGATATCGGTCCCTCTTTAATCGCCTTTCTTACAAAAGTCAATGCCCGAAAGTCCCATGACTATGCTGGTCCTCTCCACACAGATCAGACTTCCTACGACTGATCTGGGACACCGAAGCGATAATGAGACATCACAATCGACAATACTAAGGAACGTCTCATACAGTCTAGGTGAAATTACCCATCCCTTTCTTAAAGGGATGGCACCTGTCAGCAGTTCATATATAATTGATCCACAATGTAACAGTGGATGCTCTATTTTGGTTCAAGCCGATAGAGTTGGAATGGTCCATGGACGCAGACCTATTCCCTCCCAGATGGGAACAAGTCCCGGAACTGCAGATCGACTTCTTCATCACGAGCATCTTCAAGAAACTACCTCGATATGTAGCCCCATACGAGGATCCTCTTGTGGAGTTTATAGACAGCATGTCTCTAGTATGGAAGGGATAGACTCAGGTATTCCCGTTCATCGCATCCAATCACCTGCTGAAGGTCCTCAACAGGCTGAGATACTTCCAAGGGGGAGTAGCTCTATTGGTTCCCAAGTAGCCCAAGAGCAATATGTCCTCCTTAATGAAGGAACTGAAGCTGAGGCTGGCCCTAGTTCTGAACCTAGGTCTATTTCAGAAGGTTCAGAAATTAATTGCCTTCGTTTTAACATGGAGAACCCGAGCCCTTCATTTCATGATGTTCTTGCCCTACCGGTTAGAAAAAGATTTGGGATCTCAGAAGGCAATATAGAATTCTTAGAAGAATACAAGTCTAAGTCAACTTGAGAGACAATATGATTCTTCTTGGAAAAAGTGGATTGCGTTCGTGAGAGCAAAAGGACCGAAAGAAATCTCAATGAACTTCTGTCTGTCCTTCTTTGTCCACCTTCATAATCAAGGTCTGGCGGCCAACACGATAACTACGTGCAAGTCAGCCTTAACTAGACCTCTTCTGTATGCCTTTCAAGTGGATCTGGTGAATGAAATCTTTAATAAGATTCCGAAGGCATGTGCAAAGCTTAGGCCTGCAGCACCACCAAAGCCCATCTCTTGGTCTTTGGATAAGGTCCTACATTATGCCTCATCGGTGAACAATGAAGATTGTTCCGTTAAGGATCTAACCCAAAAGGTTATCTTTCTGTTCGCTATAGCCTCCGGGGCTAGAGTTAGTGAAATAGTGGCCCTATCTAGAGATGAGGGCCACATTCAGTTCACAGAAGCGGGAGAACTGAATGTTTTCCCTGATCCAACCTTTCTTGCTAAGAACGAGCTACCCACTAAGAGGTGGGGTCCCTGGAGAATCTGCCCTCTGAAGGAAGATGTCTCTCTATGTCCTTTAGAGTGTCTAAAGGTCTATCTTTGTAGAACTTCAGACTTCAGGGGAGGACAGCTCTTTAAAGGAGAAACCACTGGATCAAACTTATCCCTGAAACAACTGAGGGTGAAGCTCACCTATTTTATTCGTAGAGTGGATCCTGAGAGTACTCCCGCAGGTCATGATCCGAGAAAAATTGCTTCATCACTGAACTTTTTTCAGTATATGGACTTCGAGCTACTTCACTCATATACTGGGTGGAAATCATCCAGAGTGTTCTACAAACACTATGCTAAGCAGGTCCATGAACTGAAGCATTATGTGGTGACAGCAGGTAGTGTTTTAAAACCTGCCGTTTAAATTCTGCAATGAACAGCTAATTGACTGGGACTGTCAATTAAAGGGAGACAGGGTCATCACTTTTAGGGTGACCTCCTTTAAATGAGTGTTACCATGGTGACACTAATTCTGTTCAAAATCCCAGGTGTGGAATTGTACTGATAGCACTAGTGCCGTGTGTACGTAGTACACAGTGTCGATAGAATGTAACCGGTACAGAGATTATGAAGAGAAATTTTATTATAAAAGTTTTTTCTTTAATCTGAGAGTGGCACTCATCATTTCTTTTCCTTTCAAGGAAGAAATATAGTCTCTGTATTCGTTACGTGTATAATTCCATTGTCATGCTACATTCGTTTTACTGGTTAACTCATTTAGTCATTTATTAGGAATAAATGTCTATTAGAATGTATTGCGTCCGAAGTCGCCCGACAATTGCATGTATAACATGCAAGAGTTCTTTGACTTACTAATGTAAGTATTCTTCATATAGTTGTATGCTCACAAACAATAGATATAAGAAACACTGATATTGATTCGGCAATATATACAAACTGAGACTGTTTGTATATTCAGTGTATACTTATGTTTGTTCATACAATATATGTTATCCTTGAGACCCCTTTTCTACTATCTAGATTCTAGAATGACTCATCCATGTAGGGGGCAGGAAGCACTAACATCGTTTATGATTAGTGATGATGACGGATAACGGTGACCTCATTTGTCTCAATTGGTCCACATGACCATAGAAATGTTGTCCCAAGGTTAAGGCACTAATGAAAATCCACAGATACACTAATACTTTGGTATGCTTCCATCAGGACGACATGGCTTGAGCCAAAAAAACGGATTTTGAAGCGAAGCGAAAAATCTATTTTTGGGTGAGATGGCCATGTCGTCCTGATGGACAGTATCCCTCCCGAAGTACTGTATCTGTAGCACCATGCTCAATGCTACAAGGAATGTCCGCCATCTTGGAAATGGCGCTGTTGTCATACTCAATAGTAGTACGAGAACGGGGTAACCTTGATATGGCTCCCCTTGTATTCAGCCACAACCCCCTCGAAGCGTAAACGCTATTAGGGGTGCAGATTGCTATATTGCGTGTCAAGAATACGTCCTCTGATATTATGCGATATCCTTGTGAAAAAATTTAAGGATATTCGTGCCAGGAGTTAGAATTCTGGATACCTGAAGGTAAAATTCTCTGGGAATATAACTGTAGTACATATATCCCTTAGGAAGCTACTTTAAGGAACTTTCATCAGGACGACATGGCCATCTCACCCAAAAATAGATTTTTCGCTTCGCTTCAAAAACTGTTTTTTTCCCCCTAGTTTCAGTTTTGAACCTAATTTATTTTCAGTGGGTGCTATATTAGGAGAGAAAGGCATAAGAAAATATATCTTCTTCCAATTCAATATATTTTATGTCTGTATATTTTGTGTCTTTTTTTAATGCAGAGACATATGCATTACGTGTATTGTATAGTATTGAAAGATTGTGAGACAAACAACAAAAGAAATCGACTATTTAATTCTTCATATAGGACACGCCAAATGCTAAAAACTGCTGATGTGAATAACTTCTTATTTTATTTTCTTCATTATCATGTTCACAATTCGCAGAATTTGATAAAATTCCATATGAATATTTCATATTATCATGTAATTATTCACTTTGATGTAGTGTTAAAACAATTAGAGCATCATTGCTTGATAATAACGCAATGAGATTCTATAGAAAAGTGTATTTTTGGAGTACTCAGTGTCATCGTATTTGAGGGCTATACGTATGATTTCTGAACATTTTACACTATTTATGCAATAAATACTTATATATATATATATATATATATATATATATATATATATATATATATATATATATATATATATATATATATATATATACATATATATATATATATATATATATATATATATATATATATATATATATATATATATATATATATATATATATATATATATATATATATATATATATATATATATATATATATATATATATATATATATATATATATATATATATATATATATATATATATATATATATATATATATATATATATATATATATATATATATATATATATATATATATATATATATATATATATATATATATATATATATATATATATATATATATGCATATATATATGCATATATGTGTATATATATATATATATATATATATATATATATATATATATATATATATATATATATATGCATATATGTATATATATAAATATATATATATATATATATATATATATATATATATATACATATATATATATATATATGCATATATATATGCATATATATATATATATATATATATATATATATATATATATATATATATATATATATATCTGCAATACATTGTTTACCTTAGTTACCCTTGCCCAGCAATTTCAGTTATTTGTATCACTTGATATTTAAAAATCCAAGATGTCCTTCTGGACATCTTGGATTTTTATCATTATGTGTGAATTGATCAATCCTTTAATGAATTCTATGAATTCTTATTTCCACAAGGAATCATTAACGTGTATTGTTCGCGTAAAGTAACGCCTTAGATTCCACCGACTAGAGTAATATAGTGAGCATGTTAATGGTAGACCCACATGTCTATAATAGAAACTTACAATGCATATCACCACTAGGATCTAATAAATAACTTGCAAGGAGTTCTGAGGAAATAAATACACATATCAGGATCCCAAATACGTGGGTATATATATATATATATATATATATATATATATATATACATATATATATATATATATATATATATATATATATATATATATATATATATATTATATATATATATATATATATATATATATATATATATATATATATATATATATATATATATGTATACACATACATATTTAAATATATATATATATATATATATATATATATATGTATATATATATATATATATATATATATATATATATATATATATATATATATATATATATATATATATATATATATATATATATATATACATGTATATATATATATATATATATATATATATATATATATATATATATATATATATATATATATATATATATATATATATATATATATATATATATATATATACTATATATATATATATATATATATATATATATACGTATATATATATATATATATATATATATATATATATATATATATATATATATATATATATATATATATATATATATATATATATATATATATATATATATATATATATATATATATATATATATATATATATATATATATATATATATATATATATATATATATATATATATATATATATATCAGAAGAACAAATATTGTACTTCCCGTCAATAAGCGGGAAATAAAGAGAAAATAGGACTCATTTAAGATTGACAAAAATTACGAACCTAAATACGGGGGTATATGCAAGAATCATATACTACTAGGAGTAACCTTTAGCTAGAACACATTTGTTAACTTTTGACCTATCATGAAATGTGATTAATTATGCATTATTAATGTGTGATTAAAGTTTCTGTTTTGTAAAGAACGTTAACTTAAAAATGCAATGCAGAAGGTAATTATCTTTTCTCTAGTGTGCAATTTTACTTCCTCAAAGGCCTTGGAGCATGTGATGCCATTCTTATAATCTCCAATGCTTTACAGAAAACCCCTGATTCTGGTCACGAAGTTCATATGAATGCCCTTGATTTATATGATACATTTGACCGTGTTAATCATGAGGCCATTATATTCAAACTCAAACAGTTGGGAGTGGGTGGGTTTTTTCTTATTTAATTTTTGATAAATAGTTTGCAAAGAGTTTCTATATATGGTCACCACCAGTTAATTCTAATAAACATGCCTTCATCATAAAGCTCAATACTTCACAGTAATATAGAAGTTCTATTCCAGCTATGACCAAACTGTGGAATGATCTTTCTAATCAGACGTCGGTGAAACTTCAAGAGTTAAAATTTGCAACGAACTTTTTTATGTTGAATAGGATGACATAAGTCTCTCTTGATAGTTTATGAAAGGTCTATGGTAATTCTGTTACTGTTTTTAAGATATTTTATATCATTTGTTCGTTAATTCTCTTGTAATTGCGTTATTTCCTTTCTTTACTGAGCTATTTTACCCGTTGGTGCCCTTGGGCTTATAGAATCCTGCTTTTCCAACTAGGGTTGAAGCTTAGCTAGAAATAATAATAATAATAATAATAATAATAATAATAATAATAATAATAATATTAAAGATAATAATAATGATAATAATAATAACAAGCTATTGGTAGTGGCTATCCTTTTGCCTTTTAGGTTGACTCACCATCGTTAGCCACAAGATAAAATAGGGCCTTCTTATATTCTGCAGTAATGCCTTACTATTTTAAAAAGTAATCATATTGCACACATTTCGTTGTCTGGAGGTTAGCTTGCATAGATGTAAACAATCCCACAACCACACAGATCCGTGTAATTCCACGCTGGTATAAAAGCAGTATTTGTGAATAAAGAAAATCGATATATATTTTATCAACATATTAGTTTAATATATTACCAAATGTAAAGATATAGAACATTATCTATTCAAGAAAAAAGATAACCTTGCAAGTTTTCGTCATTAAATTTACATATAAAAATAATATTAGTAATTAGGTGATTGAGATGAAATGAATATCTGAGTTAAAAAAATATGATTTTAAACTAAAATTCATTGACCCCAGTGTTGCATAAAATGAATTATATGTTTGAATCATAGATCAAATACTTTATTACATCATTATTATATTTTTTCACTATAGTTTTATCAATCGAGTAACATGGATTAGGGTTAAGGTGATAGACAAGATGTCTTTACGGCTTTTATTCCTGATGTCTGGAGGATGATCTTATTGGAATTAGTATGGACCAGCAGGGGTCACTTGCCTTGGATAGGCACTTCGCATCACAAAGAGCTGGCTATCGTCTGATGAATTTATCAAATGAATCCTCTTGAAGCCCTTGTGTCAACAGGTGTAAAAGGTGATGATGATGATAGGTTTATCAGCTAATAATAATACATTTAAACGAGGCCATATTTTAGGGAAAAAAACGAGTCTTTGATATCCTGGTGGATATTACATAAAAAAAGCCGGGTACCGGTAAAATATATATATATATATATATATATATATATATATATATATATATATATATATATATATATATATATATGTATATATATATATATATATATATATATATATATATATATATATACATATATATATATATATATATATATATATATATATATATATACATATATATATATATTTATATATATACATATATATATATATATACATATATATATACATATATATATATATATATATATATATATGTGTGTGTGCGTGTGTGTGTATTTATATATAAATATGTATATATATATATATATATATATATATATATATATATATATATATATATGGATATATATATGTGTGTATGTATATATATATAAATATATATGTACATATATATATATATACATATAAATATATATATATATATATATATATATATATATATATATATGTGTGTGTGTGTGTGTGTGTGTATTTATATAAAAATATATATATATATATATATATATATATATATATATATATATGTGTGTGTGTGTGTGTATTTATATATAAATATATATATATATACATATATATATATATATGTATATATATATGTGTGTATGTATTTATATATAAATATATAAATATATATATATATATATATATATATATATACATATAAATATATATATATATATGTATATATATATATATATATATATATATATACATAAATACACACACGCACACACACAGACACACACACACACACACACACATATATATATATATATATATATATATATATATATATATATATATATATATATATATACATTTGCCGTAAAAAACGGTAAAAATACTAGAATAAATGTTACCAGGCATTTACTGTTTCAAAAACGGATATTCTGAAGTAAAGGAGAGATAGTATGGTCACCAACTCGTAAAATATAATAACAAAGTAAAGCAAAATGACGGTCGCCGGTATTTTACTAAAATACGGCCGTGAACAGTATATTTCCCGATTAGATTTACGTATTTTCTTAACAGTAAAGGTAACAGATATAACTCGTAAGTGAATTTTACTCAATTCAAATAATCCTATTTGGAAAAAAAAACCCTTTGTAGCAACCAGGTATGACCAGTCCTATTTTCAAGTGACAAATGATAGAGAAAATAAGGAATCCGAATCAAAACGACTGGTCTTTGGAGCAAAGTAAAGAATTTTCTAACCAATTATAAAAACATAGGCATTGTAAAAGAGGAATTGATAATTCCCTTTGGTTTTTTACAATTGATACGGCATTTTTTTACTTGTTTCCTCTAATAATTTCCCCCTTTTTTACTTTTCTACAAATATCTTTCTAAATTTGTCCGAAGCTCATTGAAAAATGAAAGTGTTTTAACATGAAAAACTTTTTACAAAGTGGGTTATAGATTCCATTTTTGTTAATTACAAGAAGATTATATGCTGACTGTCACATGGCAAAATGCTTCGTTCACGTTGTGCATACTGTATGTTTATAGTGTTTGATAAAGTGTTTCATGTTGTTTTATTTTCATTCTCCAATGAACTTTGGAGATATTTTTTAGAAATGCTTCTAAAGAACAAAGAAGAAAATTAAGATTCGTGGAAAAGATAATTAAAAGAGTGAAAACCTCGTAAACTTCAGTAACTTTTAATGAATATATTCAAGAAGGGAATATTCTTAATAATAATAATAATAATAATAATAATAATAATAATAAAAATAATAATAATAATAATAAAAATAATAATAATAATAATCTATCCATTAATCTATCAAGGCATTTTCCCCAATTTTGGAGGGTATCCAACATAAAATACGAACAAAAGGGGGCTTTTCGTCTCTTCGCTCCTCCCAGCTTGACTAGGGATTCAGCCGAGTTTGATTGGCACTGCTATGGTGCCACAGACTGCCCTTCCCAGTTATCCGCCACAAATGAAGCTTCATATGCTGAAACCACAACTGCTGCTACCTAAGCGATCACTAAGGATACCGGAGGAAGCAGCAGTGCTTATCGGAACTGCATTACAATCACTATTCATGAATTCCTAAAAAAATCGGTTGAAATTGTTAGTTTTCAAGGGATCTGCAACACGTAGCTTTATGAATTAATGAATAATTATCTTATAATATACTCATAAAACTCCCCAACATCCAGAACCAATAAAAACTCTGGTAAAACCAAAATTCTGGTAAAATAAATATCTCCAACATATTTGCAGATCACAAGCGATGGTTTCATTCTGCGTATATATTAAATCTTTGATAAAATTAGAAGAGCTGCAACCATAATTGCCCGGCCGGGGCACGAGATGAAAGGTAAACATAGACATGACCTCAGTTCTTACGTCAGGGGAATGGCCTTATGGGTTATCTGGAAAACCAGCTGTAGCAAAGGATGTAAGTTTGGGATGATGTGTATGCCCATGATAAACATTGCAGGCACATTGTAATTCATGATATGTTTATATTAGTCATCTATTATGCACTTTGATCTGTTTGTATCATCCATACATTTTACTCCTTGGCTAGTATTATTATCGTAATAATAATAATAATAATAATAATAATAATCTTTAAGTAAAATAAATCTGACTTTTTTTTTTATGAACGAAATCCCTAAAATATTAGTTACGCGGACAAAGCATAAGACGCGCACAATTTCATATGACATAAATTCTCAAAGAAAATCCAGCCTTTTTTTCTAATTTGATACTGTGTTACGATCTTGAAATAGTTACGGGTTCTTTTAAGTAAAATAAATGTTTCCAATAACACCGATTGAAATATGGTAAATGAATATAGAAAGAAACACACGAAAAAACACAACACGTTTATTTACAAAGTTACAAAGAAAACTAATGATACTTCTTCGGTTACTGTTAATGACAAATAAAATCAATCAAACACCAACAGAAAAAGGGAACAGTCAGTAAAGTAGAAATACTTAAAGAACACTTTTCTGCAGCTACTGAGACGATACTGGCACGGAGAATTCTGGCTTGAGAACGTTGCAGAAGGGCGGCTGAAGTACAGATGAAACTGGCACGATGCCCGGATTCGAAGACGTCACAAAAAGGGTGGCATCAAGATGGGACATCAGAGGTGTTCATCCAGGAATTCGATGATACTGTTGAAGTAAGGCTTGAGAACATTGCAGGAGGGTGGCTAAAGTTCAGATGAAAACTGGCATGATGACCGGATTCGAAGACGTCACAAAAGGGGTGGCATCAAGAAGGGACATCAGAGGTCTTCTTCTAAGGGTTCGATGATACTGTTGAACGAAGGCAGGCTGCAGGCAGTGTTGGCTACTTCTTGTCACAAACAGGGAGGGCTGGCTGCTTCAATTTGTCTCTTCTTCTCGGCCATAGCAGGATCTTTTGGAGATAGGCTTTTGTTGTCTGAAGGGAAGGTCAGAATCTGGCTCTATCAGACTTCTGGTCTTCTCTGTTTCTTATCTCACGGGGAAATTGGATCTTATCTGCTTCGGACATAGTTCCTGTCTTGTCTTATGTCCTGTCCTATATCTCTTGGACAATCTCTTCTTGAAGTTTATTTACCCTGTATGGGTGGATTTAATTACACTGGGCAGTGGTCATCTCCATAGAAGGCGTTCTCTTTAACAATTCTGCATCTCTATTGGCTTCCTCAAAAACGCCCACTTCGGTCACGCCATGGAATCTTCTAAAAGAAATTTCTGATGCAATCTGGACCACGTAGTAAGTCGTAACAAATGGGCAGCATGTGTCCTTCCATGATGACATATATCCTAAACAAAGATTTCCCTCAGGCTCGGTTTCTCAAAATATGCTTACTCCACTAATTAAGACGATGACTTCTTGGTCAAACAGGACAGTTTCCTTATCACGGCAGGCGCTCTAGGCAAGGCTTGGTTTACTTCCAAAATGCTGATGAAAATGAAGAGATGACAGGATTGCCCAAACAGGGCCACAGTCGAATCTTGTCTCGCCTTGCTGCTCACACTTGGAATAGATATTTTTGTCTTTTAAACATCTCTCTTTAAAAGTATTATGTCTACCCATGATACGTTCCCCCAAAAGAAAAAAGAAATTTACTGATTTTACTTTTATTTTTTTAAACTCATTCATCCCCGAACCGAAGAACACCTGCATGAAACTTCACCTAACATCGGGAAAACATTCTTCTTTTGCATTCCATTCACTCAACTCAAAGCTTCAGTAAAAAAAAAAAAAAAAAAAAAAAAAAAACATTCTTAATTTGCTGATAAAAAAAATATTTTTTTTCTACTTATTCTGAAAAATTTCTGGAAAGGTTATCAGCTATAACATTATTCTTTCCTTTTATATGAATTATCTTTAGATTATAATCTTGTAGCTCTAAACTCCAACACATGAGACGTTTACTTAAATCTTTCCAAATAAACTAACGGATTGTGATCTGCATACACAGTTATAACAGGACTACTACATACATAAATCTTCAAGTGCTGTAGTGCTGAAACCAAATTAAACGATTCCTTCTCAATAGTTGAATAATTTTGTTGAGCTTTATTTAGTTTCTTTGAATAATATGCGACTGGGTGCTTTGTTCCATCACTTCTTGCAACAAGACTACAAATCTGGATGTAGTTAAATCATTACCAATAATAATATCAACGCTGTTAACTGGAAAATAGTCTACAACTGCTAGTTTTACATCTCTTGACAATCCCTGACTTTGAAGTTCGTTTTCAACAAAGGACAAACAATGCAAGTATTGGGAAACCCACCTAACATAACTTTTTCGTTTATACTGATTTTTGCCATTGTTGGCACACACACTTTCCTAATAAGGGAAACAGCTGCTCCGGTGTCCCTAAGCAAGATAACTTCTCTCGAATCCCCTCATTCAAGCGTAGAAACTACACCTTCAGACAAAAAAATCTCCGTAAAATTTCCAAGTTTCTTTCAAAATGTCATTTCTGCTTGACGAAAGATTATCAACTAGAGACACTGGTTTCTTGATATTCTTCTCTACTATACAATTCCTTGCTATACGCCCTTTCTTATTACATCGATAACAAATTATCTCCGAACTGCTACCTTTCCATTTGCTCTTACAAAACCTGGCAGTATGACCTGGTTTTCCACATGTATAACAATAATAATGATAATAATATTTCGCTGTATTACTATTGCTATAACTACTCTTACTATAT
>NC_090739.1:49709586-49734586 GCF_036898095.1 Palaemon carinicauda
TTTATAAAGAAATTTATGATATTCACAATTTACTCCTCCTGAAAATTTGGCAAACAAGACTTCATTGCCAAATTTTTCATTAATGCTAGAGGATTTCATTTGGATCCTCTTCAATATTTATATCCTGATGCTGCTAACGTGGAATATGTAGTGGACTCGCTTTGTAAACATGAATCTTTGGAATTAAAAAAGTTAATAGTCATTCTTTTGAACAACAAAAAGAAGAAAAAAAGAAGAAATTCTATTTCTTATAAATAAGGTCACTACTATGTGAAACTGCCTTGAAATAGTGATATTATAAAAGAAGTCCCGTTCAATTCTAAAATTTTCTTGGCAGTTGTCGAAAGAGTTTACCGTCATCTTTCAACTAATGTTTGGGTAATAGTCATGAGGAGGCATCTAGACGACAAGGAGATCTAAGCCCCATTGAGCTTGTTGAATAAATAGAATCAAGCGAGATAATGGATATACCATAGGCTTTTAATAGAAAATTATTAACACTTTACCAACAAAATAAGACTGAGGTTTAATTTTTCTCTAAAGCTGATTTAGGTAATAATCGGTTTTCATTGTTATTTTACGGTATAAAAAATCAGGTCATTTACAATAATGCAGATATTATGGAGGCCTTTCTTCGGATAAGGGTAATATTTGCAGAGAAGTGTAAGTTTTGTTTATTTCTTTGGAAAAATTAATTGAAAGTTTGTAGCCTATGAATATAATATTATTTTTTTAGTTTAGGAATTCGCCATTAATTTCAAATTATATTGCACAGCATCATCTAATACCCAATTCTAATGAGGAAGTGGCTGATCTTGTCTTGACCTTCTTTCTCGACATGTAAAACAAATAAAAGAAGTGATGCAGTTAGGTATTCTACCTTTAAGAGAATGGGGACTATTGATAGAGAAATTTTAGCCCCTAAAGGACGAAGTAGAAAAAAACACTTTTAATGAAATGTAAAGGTTTTTTGTATTTATACCACACTGAACTTGATATTTTAATGTTAAGGAATTGTTCATCCAACAATAATGCTTAATGTTTTTTACAAAAAGATCAGTTTTGTCTTCGTTGATCTTTATTTTTAATCCGATGGCTATTTTTGCTTATATTCCTCCTGAGGAAATTGATTATTTGCAAGTCATTCTAACATATGACTTGTTGGAATTGATATATTAATCCTGAAATTTGAATGGCATAAACTCTGAATTTTCTTTGTAAAAGTCAGTAATTTTATCATTACCAGAACATTTTATCATTATTATTACTTGCTAAGCTACAACCCTAGTTGGAGAAGCAGGATGCTATAAGCCCAGGGGCTCCAACAGGGAAAATATCTTAGTGAGGAAAGGAAACAAGGAAAATTAAAATATTTCAAGAACAATAACAACATTGAAATAAACATTTCCTATGTAAACTATCAAAACTTGAACAAAACAAGAAGAAAAAATATGAATAGTGTTCCTGAGTGTACCCTCTAGAAAGAGAACTCTAAACCTAGACAGTGGAAGGCCATGGTAGAGAGGCTGTGGCAGTACCTAAGACTAAAGAACAATGGTTTGATTTTAGAGTGCCCTTCTCCTTTGGATCTTCCTGTTAAGAT
Source organism: Palaemon carinicauda (assembly GCF_036898095.1). Lineage (NCBI taxonomy): Eukaryota > Metazoa > Arthropoda > Malacostraca > Decapoda > Palaemonidae > Palaemon > Palaemon carinicauda. Next base: position 49,711,190 of record NC_090739.1, read on the forward strand.
ATTCAATTTTTCATATGCCCCATGATTAGCTTAAGGGTATCCCATCTGTTGCTCTGTGAGGCTGTTGGAGTCTCTTAGCTTTCTCTACGGTGATGATCAGTCCCTTGGAGCAAAGAACCTTGTCTACCTTGGACTAAATGCTAGCTCAGCCTGTGTTTTACCATCTGTGGTGATGGTTTGCTTCTTTGAAACAAATAGTGAAAGTATTAATATCATTATCGACAGTTAAGTATTATTGAGATAAACATTGAAAAATAAGGCTCGTATAAGGAATACTTTTGCAAATAATGGGCCAAGAGAAATTCCTAATATGTTAGATAGGATTAAGACCAGGTTTGAACAAGTGTTTCTGGCGAATGTTCCTCTGCTCTAGAATCAATCTGATTTGTTTACTAAGCCTTCAGTCAAATGTTTTGTATTTGATTTATTAACCTTTCTGGTTAAGTTTGCCCGCTGAGAATGACAAAAGGGTCAGTTTGGATGTATACCAGTGCTAGTGAGGGGTGAATTAGCTACCTGTATTTTAGGTTCTAGTTTCCCCATATTAATTAGTTAGGCAGTAAACGTTTTGTTGTTGTATTTAGATTTAAGTAAAATTATATCCTCCGCACGAAAGGACTTACATAAACGTAATATAAAAATTTGAGATAAATAATCCAGCGATGTACTGTAATTTATTGCATGGGGAATTTATATTCAAAATGGTTATACCCATTAACCACGTTTCATTTCGTTAGCAGGTGAAAATATTGTAACCGACTTGAATTCGTGTACTCCACATTTGATTACTACTTTTTCCGTATTTACATCATAATAATTTATAAATTGGTGATTTATTAGGAGTAGGTTTCTAATAAAATTAGGAGTGTTATGATAGCCTTGAATATATTGGGATTTTCTTATTTTTGTTATAGGCTTTCCTTAGAAATAAGGTGGTGGAAACCAATCGCCTCGGTTTTTTTGGAATTTAAATTTGATATACAAGAAGTCAGTAAGGGAATTCGCACTTGAAAGTTACTGTCACAAGACATCTAATTAAGCTATATTTAATGAAGGGCATAACTTAAAAAACTAAAACTTTTTTTTTTTTTTAACACACATTAGTCACTGGAGAAGGGTTTCTCTGGTGAAGATAAGTGTGAGTTCCCAGTTTGAAATGTGATGCTAAATTGTTTTAAGATATCTCAAGTTTCGTGATCCCTTACACCTTTCCAAGTAGTTGTTAGTGTAATTATCACACTGTATGACTAATGCATTTGCTTCTTTTCGAAGTTATAAAGGCCAATAAAAATATCTCTTTGATATTAAAACTGTCACAACGTTTTTATTTTTATCATCCAAGAACACTTAACCTTGTACCGACCAATGAATTAAAATAGTTATAAAACATTCAACTTTTTGAAGTTAATCAAAGCTGAAGAATACGTTTTTAATTTCATTGCATATATTTGTATATGAATACACTCCCTATGCTGTTGGTTCAACACTAATATAGTGAAACTAGTATGACGAGTATGACGAATTTGTATTGGATAGGATATTACTTTTATAGTTATAGTGAGATTCAGAAAAAAAATCCAGTAATTTTGTGCTGTGCAAGGACAAATCAATCAAACGTTGAAAGTGATTTTTTAAAAAAAAGTTCTCATGTGACCTCTTCTGATATCTTGTCGAAATCTTTTCATGAAAGAAATTGTAGGCTATCTGCAGTTATATCTTATCACAACAAATGGTTGTTAATGGTTTTCCTTTGTTCACTTGGTTTAACTAAGATAATTTTGCTATTCAAATTCAACTTTCCAGGAAGCGTGTCCTAGAGAGTTTCCTCTGCTCACTTATTTGCTCCTTAACCAAGTTAACTGTATCATCTATTATTTTTATTATTGGACAAATATCCTAAATATTAAGCTGTTACATTTCCTAGAACACGGGAATGTCTTGATTCTTTTTCATTTTAGCTTCCCCTCAGAGAATAGTCAAAGAAAAAAGACTTCTCATTACGTAAATGCATTTTCTCTAGACACTACTCTCCGCTATTTCTTTTTGTTCTTTCTCCTTTCGATTTACTCCTTTGCTTTAGTGCACTTCAAACCATTTCCGATTAAAATGCCGAAATAAGGATAGTAACATCCGTTCCTCTGTATATTACTAAATAGAACAATTATTTTATAAAGCAAATAAAACTAGAAGAACTATCCAAAACAATAAACGAATTAAATACCCAAGATATTCCGAAGCACAATCAGATAAAATTGAAGAAGCACTAAAGAAAGGAAGAAACATCAAATAGATGAACAGAAGACTTGGAACAGGCCGTCAACAGAAGTTTGCCTTAAAAGGCTGAACATGGCTGTACTATTTGCTGATATTGAAAAAAAAAAAAAAAAGAGAGAGAAAACTTAAACCAAAAAGTACGATATACAATTTACTCACAGGTGAAGACGATGTATATAATGAATTAATTCCTTTATTTTCAAGAATCTTATCTGTGTCCGATACAAAATGTAGAGAATATGAGTCGATTACTCGAGAAAAGCGACTCCGCTGGGACTGCCCACTTCATGCTGAATTATTATTTTGAAATCGCCATGATAATGGCGACAAAATAATATTGCTATAGGACACGTATAGTATACTTGATGGGTACCAAGCGATCGTCTGTTTCCACTGTCAAAGATATGGACATTTTGAAAAAGACTGTAGATTCAAGACCGGTGATGAAGTATGTGAGAAATGTGGAGGAAATCATATCACCAAGGAATGTAATTCCAAAGTAATTAAATGCATAAACTACACTTAGTTATAAAAACAAAATGAGCATATAGTGAATTCAATAAATTGTAAAAGGTTGGACATGGGGTTCTCAAGACTAGAAGAAAATACGAGGGAATTAGGCTTTTCGTTCTCAAAGGCTGTTCTAATCTCCAGACGATAAAAGGAAATGTGGAAATAAACTTTACACAAAAAAATTGAGGAGTTCAGCATGCTCATTGAGGTGATTGAAATTGTAAAAACGGAAAAAGTTATCTGTGATTTCAATCTATGCATGGATGACACATCACAACGTGATGTTTCAGCCTTTAGTGAACTATTGGAACTATACCAATTGGTTAATAACGTTGATTGTGCGATAACCATGACTAGGTATACGTTGGACTTAGGTTTGAATAGTATTGTATCAGATATTAATAGGGAAGTAGATTGCAGTATCCCTCCAATGGAAAAGTTTATACATTTTAGATTACCTTTATTTAAACACACACTGTTAAAGAAAATAATCTTTTAAAATAAATCAAATTTCTCTCTCCAGGTATTTATTGATGACGTTAAAAAGAAAGTAAATTATACTATCAATATATCCTGCAGTTACAGAAACCAACGTTTATTAGGCTCCATATTCGTTGATTGCCTTACAACATTATAGAATAGGATAAATAAAAACGAATATGATATCATGTGCCCATTGGAGGATTAAACTATACCTGTTAAGGACAAATATCCCTTGTTCTATGGGGAGACATTACAAGGAAAAAAAAACAATAAATAAATAGACATAAATAAGAAGTGAAATCAGTTAAAAACTGAAAGTACATGGGTGGAATAAAAATCCATAAATTACTAATATAATTACCTATCGAGAAGGAAAAAAACTTAACCCTATAAGAACAAAAATCCAGGACGCAGCAGCACACATTAATAAGTTATATTTATAGGCTCCCGGATGGGTAGAGCTACCAATAACTGGTTAATAAATTTCTAGAATTATTTTGAATACGAAATGGAAAAGACAATTGGGTGTCTTAAAAATATTTTATATGAGACTGGTGCTCTACCAGATGCACAAACAAGATTAACAAGAATTAATAAGGTAGCAAAATATCAAGTCATCACAACTATTAGGGGGGCAAAGAAACCCAATTGTGAAATGACTCTAATGCTATTATCCGAAGTGAAGTAGAAAACTTTACTAGTCTGGCCGACATAATTACAAGAATAGGAATACGTACAGTAAGTAATGAAGAATGTAAGCTTCGTAAATATGAGAAAGTGGCTATAGTTACACCGGTTCTGAAAAGGTGTTCTAGATTATCGGAACTTGAGTTCATGCCGACCTATTTCAAATCTGTCCTTAATTTCAAAAGCGGTAGCATATATAATTCTTGAAGCACTAGTTAGTCATTTAGAAAGAATGGAAGCATCGCCAGATAACCATTCAGCATACAAACGATTATATTCTAAGCAGACAGTTAAATCCTCTTTTGTAAATAATCTGCTGGAAATGATGGCTGAGAACAAATGTGGTATTTTGATATTATTACTCGATCTTAGTGCTGATTTTGATACAATTGTGCAAAAACTGCTGTTTGGTGATTTTTGGCCTAATGGTATTGAATATGAAGTTTTTGGGTACCTAAAAGACTGCTTGGTTGACAGAAAATACAGTGTGTGAATTGGAAACTCTCACTCATCATATGAACTATTAAGCAGATTCATACCCCTGGGAAGAGTTCTAAGCTCAATCTTATCTTGTATCTATTCTATAGGTCCATCAAAAATACTAGAGCTATGAAATGAAGTTTAAAATATTTGCAAATGATAATTAGTTTACTTCGTAAATGCTATTGATGATAACGCTGAAACTTTAAATCACGTTTTTGATAGTCTCAGAGAATGGATGGCAGTTAAACAACTAGAAATGATTGAAAAGGAAACTGGGTATATATATGGTGGTAGAAAAAACTTAAGAAACTGGTTGACATCCAGTTAGATAATAAAAACAACCTGGTCTCGATTGTCTAGTAGAGTTTGTGACCTAGGTAAATCACTTGACTGACTTTTCATTGGGTAAAAATCTTTTTTGATGTACACTATGTGGTGAAATTTGTAATTAGCTATGCTAATAACAGGAATAACTACAGTACTTTAACTTAATCTATTACAATCTACCTAAAGCACAACTTAAGAAATTACAAAACATAATTAACATAGGAAAAAGATTAATAAAAGGGACCCCACCCCGAGAAGGGATTACTTCTATTCTAATTGAATTACTTCTTCTACCTATTAAAACCCAAATAGAGTTTAAGATATGTGCAAGGATTCATCAAGTAAATCAGAACCGTATGTCTTCAATATATAAGAGATGTGTCGACATCAAAATAGTTACTGATGGCATTAAGATATTGGAGTAAAGAGATCCCTTGCTGTGGGGCTCTAAAGCTTTAAAACATGCAAACCGAAGGCTATATAACAGCTCCCAATAGATATTCAAAATATTGAAAATGTTAAGGCTTCCAAGAAAAAGCTGAAGACTCTTGTTTCTAAGTGCCTCGATACTGTTGTTTTGACAATTAACACGGAAGACGGTCTGTGATACCCTAAATAGCTAAGAATATATAAAACAAGCAAATCTTATAGGTTCTGTAGTGTACTGGGTTTCCATGTGTGATAAGACAGGAAACCAACCTTAAAGTATATTAAGTAAAGAAGTTTCATCGTTGGTTTCTTCCTGAGCACTGATTTATTGTGAGCGAGTTTTACAATACACATTTTGCAGTGCGATCACTAACATATATACACACATGAGAAGACTGCAACATCAAAAAAATATGCTACCTGGGAAAGCCCAGTCCTGCAGGAGCCTTCATGTGTGGTGCTCATATCCCATTAGTCAGGTGTGGTGCTGAAACGGCACCTCAGATGTCAAGTTTTCTTTTTCTTGTTAGGCCTTCTGATAGTAACCTAAAATTTCTTTATATTAATAGGCATTATTTTTAGATATAAACTATATATATACAAATAAATGCACATGCCTATATACATAAATCTATATACATGCATATACATGGTGCGCTCACACCTACATATACTTTATATATATATATATATATATATATATATATATATATATATATATATATATATATATATATATATATATATATATATATATATATATATGTATATATATATATATATATATATATATATATATATATATGTATATATATACACACATATATATATATATATATATATATATATATGTATATATACATATATATATGTATATATATATATATATATATATATATATATATGTATATATATATACATATATATATATATATATATATATATATATATATATATATATATATATATATATATATACATATATATATATATATATATATATATATATATATATATATATATATATATATATACACATTTATGCATATGTGTAATAATCACACACAAATAAGATACATATACAAACATATTTGAACGCATTTTACATACCAATTCATGTTTACGAAATCCCCCATAAAAGCATTAGTAAACATAACAAATCACACATACATATATATATATATATATATATATATATATATATATACATATATATATATATATATATATATATATATATATATATATATATATATATATATATATATATATATATATATATATATATATATATATATATATATATATATATATATATATATGTATATATATATATATATGTGTGTGTGTGTGTGTATGTGTGTGTGCACGTGTGTGTGATGTCCATAAATTTATAAAAATCAAGTGTCACTAAGAAACTGAAATTTATGAAGATTGCAAACCTCTCTGTAAATCAGTGGACAGAGTTTGTACCTTCTTTGTCCTATGTTCAAGTTATAAAATTTCTCTTTTGTATAATTGGGCTCTATGATATCTATTCCTAACAAGTTATTGGAATGTCCCAATTTCTATGGAAATTACCAGTTAACAACGCGATCTTGATATTGAACATGATTAAATATTGCATTGTTTTTTTGTTTTGTTTTTTTGGGGGGGGGCATATTTTACACTTTTCTTATAATGCTTAACTGTTTTCAAGAGCTTTAGCTTTTTTATCATTATAAAATTTTTCTCACAAATTTGAGGGAATATAAAATACGTGCCCGAGGCCCCTGGACAGAGGCAAAAGTGGCGTATATAAACATTTGGATTCATACATTAAGACTGATGTACCGCACATGTTTCACACACTCATACTAGGTTACTGTGTGCTATTACTTGTTTTCTCTTGCTCTCTCCGCACTGGTAATAGAACAAAATTTTTAAACTTTCCATCGCATGTTTTATATTGTTTGAGTGTTTGAGACATTCTTCCTTTCCAATCCTGGTATATACTGTAAGCTTTTTATCTGTTGAATTAATTTTTACTTGCATTTGCTTAGCCTCTCTGTTAGAACTCATTTGTCCTACCCTTCTTGCAATGCTGGCCACCAAACCTGACTCTTCAACACACGCCACCTCAATGAAACTGGCCCCCTTCTCCAGCGGACAAATGTTCACCTGTTTCTAGCGCGTCAAAGTTTGGTTTTGCTTCAAGGTCATGACTCATTCAAGCAGCAAAGCAAATTAAGTCCTAACGACAATCCCTAATCACACTTTCCCAGGGAACTCTGATTGGCTTTTTGACAATCCCTAAACACACTTTCCCAGGGAACTCTGATTGGCTTTTTGACTAAATGGAGGCCTCAAGAGAATATGATGCTCTAAAAAAATACCTCACTAAGCAGTACTCACAATCGTCAGCTGCCTATATAGTCAAGCCTTTTCAGCTTTTTCAACAGTCATTAGGGAACCAAAAGGGTTTTCTCCCCCTCAGGGAAATGAATGACCAGTATTGCTCACTTGCAACCTACTGCAGATGGCTCTCCTCTGAAAGTGAACCAACTTCGTGTCCTTGGGTACGACGCCTACCTAAACCTGTACAAGTCACCATCCTTGATGTCGATACCTTGCCCATAAAGAGCCTAATAACCAAATTAAACACCCTTATAGACAGCCACTACACCACTTTCAAACCTCCTTTAATGCCTCCACTCTTGACAAAGAGGACAACTACTCAACGCTGACTGAAGCTGACATGAATACAGTAAGACACAGATGCCCACCTCGTGACATGCCAGAGTGGCAACATAGCCACCTACTATCCACATATGACACCCCTCGCTTACACCCTGATCAACGAACTCTAAAGCTTCTTACTGACACCCATCAACTGCAGTTCTACTACTACCACTCCAGATACCGGACTGTTGTAATGAAAAGTGTGGACGGTGGTCAGTGGGCAAAAATTGTATAAGTAGCCCATCACTTGTTATGGTGGTCTCCCTTGTCACTAATATTTTCTTTTTGCATGATGCAGGTAAGGGTGTGTTGGTTTTTGGCAGACACTGGTGCTTTTTGTTCCCTTTTACCAAGCCACTCTCCAGGACACGGTGTAGTCATTCTAAGGTTCTAACATCCACCTGGTAGCTTCTAATGGATCTGAGATCCCCAAAACACTCACACTATCATTTAGGAGTGCCAAATACTATTGGAAATTTCTCATTGCCAACGTAACATTGCCAGTACTTGGGTACATGCCTTCACTCAACAGTACGACACCTGGTCCGCCCATCAACGCCACCAACTCTCCGCCATGTCTGAACACAATTGCACCCTTCAACGCGTCCCTGAGAAAATGAATCCCGTTGCCAATCCCCTGTCAATAAACAAATTGGCTGCCATGCCCCTGGGATTGGATTACAATGCCTTGGTAGAAACCCAAAGAAAAGATCCAGAGTACTGGACATAAAGGAAATCTTGCACATCCCTCCAATGGGAAAATGTCACTCTCGACGACTCCAATGGCTCATTCCTCTGTCACGTTATTATTGGTAGACCACGACCATGGATACCTACCCCCATGCAGCGACAGGTGATTGATTTAATCGATGGCATCTCACATCCCTCAAGCCGATCTGCTACACAGATACAGAAGGCAAAGTTCATATGGCACAGCATTCCTAAGGATGCTAAGGATTGAGTTTGCACCTGTACTTCATGACAAACTTCAAAATTGTATCGACACATAGATTCGGTAGTGGCCACCTTTCCTTAACCTCCCCGTTATTTTGCCTACATTCATGTCGACGTACCAGGTCCCCAACCCACATCACAAGGACACTGTTACCTATTTACCATCATTAGATACTCCACTCGTTTGCGTGAAGCCATTCCCACGCAAATTGCAACATCCACCCCATGTACACTTAGATTCAATTCAAACGTCCACCGATACTTCATGGGGTATCATTTGTCAGAGATCTCTAGTGTTACCAGAATAAAACAAATAAAGAGTTGCATTTCTCACTACATCGTAAAACATAGGCAGAGCCTTGTCCAACCTCAGCGAATACTTGATAATATTACAAAGCAAGTTGCTATATTTCATACTGTGGTATCAATTGACATATCGACTATCCAATACATATACACAAGTCACACACACAAACATTTATATACACATCTATATATATATATATATATATATATATATATATATATATATATATATATATATACATATATATACTGTATATATATATATATATATATATATATATATATATATATATATATATATATATATATATATATATATATATATATATCATGATTCCGTAAAAGCATGTAGAAATTAATTATAATGTCATAGCTAAGCAATTCCTTCTATTTACAGCTATATTAAATTTTTTTGATTTCTGACATTAGGTCTTCTTTGAGTTTCATTATGGCTTAAGGTTGTGAAATATTCATAAAGAATACTATAAATGAGTAGTACAGGCCTTGAGGACATTGAGAGAGAGAGAGAGAGAGAGAGAGAGAGAGAGAGAGAGAGAGAGAGAGAGAGAGAGAGAGAGAGAGATCTGTAGTTGATATAGTAACTGATCACCATACAAATTTATTTTTAGACACTTATGCATGTCAAAAGAAATCTTCGCTTGATATTGCAGTTTCCAATAAAAATAAATGTATTATGCTTTTTAAAAAGACTTTCATCGGTCTTTAGATAATCATAGATCGCAACCTTCTGTAATACAAAAAGGATACTTTACTGTATAATATTTCTCAAGTAATTCAGATTAAAGGGGATGTGCTATCAAATATTTTACATTCCTTTTTCGGTGAGCTTTGCCGTCTTATTGTTTGTATTCGTAGCTAAGAATGGTTTTAAATATATACACTAAAATCTCTGCTGCGTTGCTAATTCACTCTTTTTTATTGCAGGAGCTTTAATATGCTTGATAATTACCGAGACCCTGTGGCAAAATAGGAGATAGTTATTACAGAGCATAGATAAAGGGATTATCATTTTTGTTTAAATACTGGTCCAATAAGTAGGTAATTTGAAAAAAAAACAAAAAAAACTATAATTAGTGAGCCGTTGTGTTTTAAGTGTTTGGAGGATTTGTTAGTAGGTATACTTATACCAACATTCCCCGGCTCGAAGTTATACTATTTTATTACTGTAGATCGTTATGTTCTGTAGTCCTCCAAACACCATAAGTTTCCCAGTTAATATGAACCTTACGAAAGTGTTCTGTAGAATAATTTTCCCATTTACTTTAAAATCAACAGAGATATTTTCGTCAACTGGAATAGTTATAAAGGAATGTGGTAGAAATTGTATAAAAAATCTGAATGAAATACATTGCTCAGAATGCCTTAATTCTGAATCCGGTTAAAGAATATCTTGTCTTGGCTTCACACAAATTTTGAATAGTTCCAGGCTGGAATGGTCAAGTAAAGCTATTTCATGTTGCCGATTAGGGGAGATTTCTTTTCTGGAGGGATAGTGAGAAACTAAGAATTAAAATTGACGGTCTAAGATGATCACAGGCGCAAAGAGCCATTAATTTTAAAAATACCGGCGATTTTTAACAAATGAATGAATAAGGAATGGATGAAAGGAACACAACTAGGGACTTTATCATGGGGACTTAAGCCTATTTGAATCAAGATTTTAAGAAAGTTATGCAGGAAATTAGTAAAAAGTCAGCTTCATCTCCAAGCTATGTAATTTTCTCACGAAAAATGTACCAGTAATTATATAATAATTGATAACTTAAATACACGGTATTAGCGTAAGGAATCATTGTTTACTAATGTCACCTGCGTGTATATTTGTTTTTTTTTCTGGGAATTAGAGAATACAGTATGGGATAATTAGTATATCATACTTTAACGACAAAGTTGCGGAAAATTATTTAGTTTTGAGATTAAGAAACTTTTTTATATGATTTATTATTGAAGTAAATTACATAAATTAGTAAGATAGATATGGGGAAAGAAAGAGTACCCTTGGATACAATCCAGTTTATAGCCAGAAGGCAGGTACTCAGGATGGGAAAGAATAAGGAAAAAGGGAGAAAGAGAAGTACAGGAGAAGAATAAAAGAGAGGGGCAGACCTTCATGCGATGTTAGATAGTATTAGAAGCAGTTTGAGAAAAGAAAAGACAGACAGGAAGAGGAAAGGTTTTTTTGGTTCAATGTGTAGCCCTTGCTGCAGGAGTCTGCTTTTCTAACACCTATTTTGATGGTTAAAAAAGTATGATTTTTGTATAACAATTCAGATCCCGGATATAGGCCCCCAATTCTGTTTCGTTCAACTATTGTATACAACGTAGGTTATGCAAACTCTACTCCAAAGGTTTAAAAACAATAGAAAAAAAATAACAGCCATATGAAAATAATAGCCAGTAAACAGAAAATAAAACTATTTTAGATTTAACGTAAATATTTCCAGTAATACACAAAAATCCACCGAATACTCATGGCACACCAAAACTAATGGATAAATATAAAAAGTTGTTACGAAGTAGGATGAGTTGACTTTCCAAACTTCTATACAGCTGGGTACAGATGAAGTTGAGTAGTTTGAGATATTAAATGTTGACACAAAAAATCAATGCTTCTGTCTGATGAATGTTTCAATCTTCTTTGTCTTCTTCAAAATACTTTATAGTTGTGTTTAGTCACTAAACTCCAGTCACAGAGGGTGTAGCTGAAAAATGTCTCGAAACACGACTATTGTTCAGTCAAGTCTCTCTTGTCTCTCTGCTTTCTCCCCTTCGTCACCTGTCCTATATATAGTGAGGACCAGTACTCCCAAATATTCGCTATGCACTAGAAGCGTCCGGGACTAGCATACCGAACATGACGCCACGCGACGAGCCCATTCTCAAATCATAGCTCTCGCCCGTCAGACAACTGGCGCCGAAGTAGAATCAAGAGCTCTCGTAGAAGTTAAACACAGCGATATTTTCTTTTACAATTGCATTAACATATAAAAATGAATTATTTTATTCTACATCAACAAACATGAAAAAAAAATCCCTTTTGTCATGCAGTATTCATAAATCTAACATATATAATAGTGAATGTGTGATATGAAATCAATAACGTGATTGATATACCTCAGACTGAGGAAGACCTTGTTGTGACCAGGAATGAATTTGGTGTTTGAAGTAGAAGCTATCATTGAAAAATCCAGTAGATGGAGAGTCCCTGGATATGATGGTATAATTGATGAGATGATACTGGCCGAAAAAACTGTGACCCCTAGGATACTATCAAGATTAATTTGTAGAATTTGGCGTGCAAAGGAAAAATCTGATTAACGGGAGCTAGGAGTGTTGGTGAAAACGGCAAAAAAAAAAAAAAAAAAAAAAAAAAAAAAAAAAAAAAACTTGAATGATTGCAATAATTACAGAGGCATCACAATTGCATCAGCTGTCGCGAAAATATATAGTATGATTATTATAAAGACACTAGAGAGAAATACTGATGAAAAGCTGAGCGATGAACAAGCAGGATTTAGGAAAGGTAGAAGTTGTACTGACCAAATTTTCATTTTAAAATATGTTGTACAACAATGTGTAGAAAAAAAAGTCCACATTTGATGGTGTTTGCGGACTATGAAAAAGCATTTAATAGCATGCACCGGCTAATTTTTTGGAGAGTTCTGCGTTATTATGAAGTTCCTCTTATGTATGTAAATTTCATTCATAGCAAGTGTAAAGTTAATGTTAGTGGAGTCCTATCAAATTAATTTCTATTGAACGGAAGAGTATTCCAAGAGAATAAGTTGTCATCTCTGTTGTTTATCCTCCTCATGCACTTTATAATGCTGAAAACAATTGGAGATGCTGGAGAAGGATTGGACACAGCATTGGTAATAGGTAATTAGCTGACATAGAGTATGCTGATGAAGCTGTCCTTATTAGCAGAACACCACAGAATTTACAATGCTTGCTGACCAAAAAGGTTGAAATATCACAGGAGGTTGGGGTAAAAAACAATAGAAGAAATAGAGGTAATGATTAGAACAGAGTATGCAATGAACATCATGCGTCATTGAAAGGAGAAGGGATTAATAGGGTAGAATCATTTGAATAATTGGGAAATATGATCTCTTACACATGGTCTTTAGAATTGAAAATTGATGAAAGATTGAAAAAAAGAAAATCAGACAACATGGCTAGGTTAAGTAAATTTAGAAATCAAATCACCTGAAATTACATATAAAAATAGACTATATATCACGTTAGTGAGATTGGTGTTACAGCATGGACATGAGTCATTCAATGACAATATAATAATATCCAACAGATTTTGTACATTTAAGAACAAAGCTTCAGAAGAAAATTGAGAGTTATGTGGCAGGACAGGACTTGAAATGAAACTTTAAGAGGGATTACTCGAGTGTCATATGTGGATGAGATCGTGGTAAGGGGTAGATGGAGATAGTTTGGACATGCTCTTTGCACTCCACAAGAGAGATTAGTTTACCAAACTTTTAACTGGGCCCCACAAGGGACTTTAAGAGTTAGAAGACCAAGGCTGTATGGAATATAGAACTTTTGACTTAAAAGTTCAAGATAGAGACGACTGGCGAAATGTAACCGAGGCCTTTGCGTTAATAGGCATAGAGTAGATGATGATGATAAAGACACACAGTATGTTTTTCCCCAGGTCATGAGACCGAAATTAAATGAATGATTATTATTATTATTATCATTATTATTATTATTATTATTATTATTATTATTATTATTATTATTATTATTATTATTATTATTATTTTTATTATCATTATTATTACTAATACGACTACTACTTCTACTAGCTAAGCTCCAACACTATTTGGAAAAGCAGGGTAATATAAAATGAAGGGCTCCAACCGGGAAAAATAGCCCTGTGAGGCAAGGAAACAAAGAAATAAGCAAACTACAAGAGGAGTAATGAAGAATTAAAATGAAATATTTTAAAAACAGCTACAACATTGCAATAGATCTTAATATATAAACCCTAAACATTTCAGTAAAACACACGGAATAGAAATACAATAGAATAGTGTGCCAGTGTGTGCCCTTAAGCAAAAGAACTCTACCCCAAGACCGTGGAAGACCATGGTACAGAGGCTAGAGCACTTCCTGAAACTAGAGAACTATGGTTTGATTTTGGAGTGTCATTCTCCTCGAGGAGTTGCTTACCATAGCTAAAGAATCTCTTTTACCCTTATCAAGAGGAAAGTAACCATTGAACAATAACATTGCAGTAGTTAACCCCCTAAGCAAGGAATAATTGTTCGGTAGTCTCAGTGTTGTCAAGTGTATGAGAACAGAGAAGATTGTGGACAAAATAGGTTAGACTATTTGGTGCATGTGTAGGTAAACGAAAAACGAGACATAACGAGAGAGAGGGATCCAATGTAGTAATGACTGGCCAGTCAAAGTATCCCATAACTCTTTATAAGTAATATCTCAATGGTTGGCTGCTGCCCTGGCCAATCTACTACCTTAGGGATTTAGAGCTTTTGGTAAATAAGAAGAGACTATGAAAGTAGAATACCAATTTCTCTTAAAATAAAAGTATCTAATTACATGGTCTTATCAGTATTCCATTATGCATCAGATACTTGGAACCTTAATAAAGCCTTAGAACATAAGCTAGTCACAACTCAAAGAACTATGGAAAGAATAATAATGGGAATATCACAAATAGTTAGAAAAAGAGCAACATCGATACGAAAGCAAGCTTAAGTTGAAAGTATTCTAATATGAAAGAAAAAGAAATGGACATAGGCAGTACATACAATGAGAAGGACAGCTAGTAGATGGACATTAAAAATAACTGAATAGGATCCTACAGATTATAAACGAAGCATGGCAGGAAAGAGAAGACGGTGGATTGACGAGAAGATTTGCAGGTATATGGTAGAATGGCGTGCAAAGACCATGAACGTATGTGAGTCGAAGGGTATTACTAGACATTTGTTTTGCAGTGGACTATCTATGACTAATGATGATGATATGTATGTTCGTATGAATTATATATATATATATATATATATATATATATATATATATATATATATATATATATATATATAAATACAGACAGACACGCATACACACACACACATAAATATATATATATATATATATATATATATATATATATATATATATATATATATATACATGTATACAGTATACGTATATATATATATATATATATATATATATATATATATATATATATATATATATATATATATACATATATATACATACATACATACATACATAAATACATATATATATATATATATATATATATATATATATATATATATATAATGTATGTATATATATATATATATATATATATATATATATATATATATATATATATATATATATATATATATATAGATAGATAGATAGATATAAATATAAATATAAATATAGATATAAATATATATATATATATATATATATATATATACATACATATACATATATATATATATATATATATATATATATATATATATATATATATATATATATACCTAGTAAGATTTTCACCTCTGGCAAGCGTAAGTTTGAGGATGAACAGGACAGCAAAAAGACTTAGGTTCATCTTACATATTTATTCTACACACCAACGTTTCAGGAATCCATTCTCATCATCCGGGCTACATAAAGCAAGAAATTATGTTTACATTAGAAATTAATGATACATTTTTTGCTTAAAATTGCTTTGATATAAAAAATATTAAAAAAACGGTTAAAAGAATAAAAGATACAAAACCCTAGTCTATGTATAAAAACATGTGGCTAAATGAGGTTCTTTACAATTATGATAATAAAAACATTTGTGATCGAAATAGGATTTCTTTGATATGCTCATGAACAGACTTAATAAAATTTTCATATTTATGAGGAATTCCATAGTCACGCAGGAGTCTCCACAAAATTAGCAGATGCACACTATCAAAAGCTTATTCATAGTCCACAAACGCCATCAGAAGGGAACTTCAATATTCCGCGTATTACTGCACAATATGTATCAAAATGAAAATTTGGTCAGTGCAACTTCTACCTTTTCTTAATCCGGCTTGTTCATCTCTTAGCATTTCGTCAATCTTTCTCTCCAGTCTCTTTAGAATAAACATACTTTATATTTTCATAACAACTGACATAAGTGATATATCTCTGTAATTATTGCATCCAGTCAGGTCTCATTTTTTTCTTATTTCACCAACACTCTAACTCCCATTTATCAGGTTTTTCCTTTCCATGCCACATTCTGCAAAATAATCTTGTAAGTAGTCTGGGAGTAATTTTATTTTCGGCCAGTATCATTTCAGTAGTTATCCCATCGTATCCTGTGGCTTTCCATCTCTTGAGTTTTTTTTTAGGAGAGCTTCGACTTCAAACACACTGAATTCCTTCATGGGAACATAAAGGTCTTCATCAGCTTCAGGTATATCAATCAGATTACTCCCTTTATATCTCCTATACATAATCTCATTAAAGTGTTTCATCCAACGTTGTTTCTCTTCATCTTCTGTTGCTATAACAGAGCCATCTCTATATTTGATGGGCATACACTTCTTCTTCTTTGCGCCTATAGAGATTTTATTAATAATTATATGAGTAATCCTTAACTATAGCCACCTCCTGAATTCATAGCTTTCTCAGTCTCATCTGCTTTAATGCCTAAATATTTTCTCTAGTCTTTCGTGGCTTTTCTTTTGACATCACTATCAATACTGGAATACTTAGCATGTAATTTTTATAACTTCCTCGAAAACTTTCAACAATCAATTGCTGTCTGTGTCTTCTTTTTATATTATCCTAAATATCATTCGATATCCATTGCTTCTTCTTGTAACTGCGTGTCCCAAGACTTCACTACCAACTGACTGATATATGTTCTTGATATTAAACTATTCTTCATTAATTGTCAGTTTTTTGTGTCTTATAGTCTCTAAAACTGCAAATCGATTCCTATATTTAACTGAAAATGTTTCTCTGTGCTCATTTTTAAAAAGCTCTGTTGTGTTCTTTCAGTTTTAATTTCAGTGTGGCAATGAGGATCTGGTAATCACTAATAATATCTGCACCTCTATAGCTTCTTACATTTCTCAGAGTCCTCCTTCTCTCTTTATTTGGTTATGTGATCTATCTGATTTTTGTAATTGCCACATAGTGAAGTCCATGTATACTTGTGTTGATAAAGAGTACCTCCAATGACAAGATTGTTTGCTGAGCAGAAACTTATGAAATGTGCTCCATTTTCATTTGCAACTTCGCCAAGACCCTCGACCGCCATCATATTCTCTATCCCTTGATTATTTCTTCTAACTTTAGCATTGAAGTCACCAATCACAATTTTTCATATTTCCCTCAAGGATTTCATCTATTACCCTCTGCAGTTCATCATAGTATTTACATTTCCTTTCTTCTGGGGAATCATTTGTTGAGGCATAACAAACTATAATACTCATATTGCACTGCTTTGATTTTAAGTTTGTTAAGAACAATTTACTCTTTGAAGCTCTCCACTCGGTTAATGCCTTTTCTGTTCCTGGTGTCATAATCATTCCAACCCTTCCTCTTCCAACTCCTTCTGATCTTCTTGAGTAGATATACATATTGCCTTGGTCTAAAGTTTCCTTACCAATCCCCTTACAACGTGTTCCACTTAAGGTCAAAATATCCAAACTATATTTCAAAAATTCACTCTCCACTTTCTGTAACTTCCTAAACTGATTCATGGTTCCAATATTTGAATTACCTATTTTCCATTTTTCTTTATTATTTATAAACCGAGAGACTCTTAGCACCTCGATAAAGTGGCCATTCTGTCATCTTCTTTTTCCATGACTGACTAAATCCATAGAGGATTCATTGGTTAGATACATGAAAAGATAGCCAGTTCCTTGTGATGTGCAGTGCCTATATAACTAAGGCAAGTAACCCCTGCCAGTCCATACTAATTATATTAAGAGCAACAGCAAGGCATCAGGAGTAAGAGCTAAAGAGACACTTTGCCCTTCACTTTAAGCCCTATCCATCACCCTGTTGCCAGTGACTTCATCAAGTTTTAGGGGGGCATTTCCTCCACACCTAAAGCTCTCATTACTCCAACAAGTTGCTCATCCGCTTATACGAGTATAACTGTTGGCAAACATGGATCATTAAGATATACTGCCTATCACAGTATATATATATATATATATATATATATATATATATATATATATATATATATATATATATACATATATATATGTATATATATATATATATATATATATATGTATATATATATATATATGTATATATATATATATATATATATATATATATATATATATATATATATATGTATATATATATATATATATATATATATATATATATATATGTATATATATATATATATATATATATATACATATATATATATATATATATATATATACATATATATATATATATATATATATATATATATATATATATACATATATATATATACATATATATATATACATATATATATATATATATATATATATATATATATATATATATATATATATATATATATATATATATATATATTTTTATATATGAATATATATATATATATACATATATATATATATAGATAGATATATATATATATATATATATATATATATATATATATATATAAATTTATATATATATATACATATATATATATATATATATATATAAATTTATATATATATATATATATATATATATGCGTATAATTATGTATATTGTATGTAATGTATACATTATGTGTAATTATATAGATATACTACATATACATACATCAATACATATATATATATATATATATATATATATATATATATATATATATATATATATATATATATATATATATATATACTTATGAAGCTGGTGTAACATGACAATAGATTATTATATTCACGTATTTCATTTGTGTATTTAAGATATTTATAGTCAGCTCTTAAGGTTAGTTCGAATCACGTAGGATTAAGTTAATATATGTAAATTGTAAAAGACTGTTGGCATTCATTTAGTTATATTTTCATTCACTTCCGTAAACGTAAATTTACGTTATTTTAGGGAATTAAATTTTCCTTTCACATAGTTTTATTATTAAATCTTATTTTATCTTATTAAAAGGTATGAATGACACACACGAGGTATAAATGCTAGAGATTGCATCATGTTTCCACGTGGTTGGAAGTTGCATGAAGGTCTTAGACTAAAGTTATTCTCTTTTTTTTTCTTTTTTTTTCAATGTTATAAGAGGAGTGGGTGAAGTTAACTGAATGAGTTGCCTCATCAGGCGATGATAGAACCATACTTCAAACTGCCAAGTTGGCAACATTGATGTCGTAAGGGCTGGCCCGTAAGTGCCCCTACGCTTCGAGAATGAATAGCTGAAAAATTCCGGAATGAATTTGGATAATATGTATAGAGCTTGCTATTGCATAGGAAGTAAGAGAGATCCAGGGTGACACTCCGAAAGAGCCAACGTCCAACAATCCTCTCACCAGAACCTCTTCAGCCATAGTGTTTCCTTTCAAACGTGATTAGTGTTTTCTCTCTAATGTGAATAGTGTTTTATCTCACACGTGTATAGTGCATAGTGTTTATTAAAACCTTTAGTATTGGGGGGGAAGGAATTAATTGAACTAGTGGGTACACTTTATATTGTAATATATATATATATATATATATATATATATATATATATATATATATATATATATATATATATATATATATATATATATATATGATTTTTTTCTTGATTGGCCTTTGAGATTTGGATAAAAAGTGAAGTGCATTCATTCTTGCTTAACCCTTCAGAAATATTGTGTGAGCCCAAAGTTCGTGGGAGTAACAGTTAAACATATGTAAGTGTAACTATGTTTTATTTCCTATAGTGTTAAAGTGTCATTTTTTTTCATTATTTGTCAAAATTAAATATTTTCATTTTATCCATTTCTGGTGAAATAACTGATTGTAAATTTCTCGGAGTGTCATTTTGTCTTAATTAAGCTAAGGTTCAGTTTACATTTAAATTTTGGATGATTTATTATTGGTATTATCTTTTAATTGTAATTTTTATTGAAAATATATATTTTTGTAGAGTGTGTATTATTTCGATCACCAATTACTAATCTAGTAACTCGCTCGCTTGACAAAGAACCGAAGTAAGAGATTATTTTAAGAATAGTTCCTGTTAAAGTAAAAAAATCACCCAGTTTTTGTTCTGAGTGTAAAACATGGAGACTTTTAGATATTCAGTGTCCATATATATAAACGTCTGGGAGTTGCTCATTATTTTCAGAGCTCGGAGGTATTCTCTCGTGTATCAGATTATGTAATAAAAAACACTAAGTTTGGGAGCTAGGAAATTTACGTGATTCGCAGATCGTAAAATATATATATATATATATATATATATATATATATATATATATATATATATATACATAAATATATATATATATATATATATATATATATATATATATATACATAAATATATATATATATATATATATATATATATATATATATATATATATATATATATACATATATATGTTTATATATATATGTATATACATATATATATCTATATATATATATACATATATATATATATATATATATATAAGTATTTATATTTATGTATATTAATATATATATGTATATATGTATATATGTATATATGTATATATATATATATATATATATATATATATATATATATATATATATATATATGTATATGTGTGTGTGTATATATATATATATATATATATATATATATATATATATATATATATATATATTATATATATTACATATATATATATATATTTATATATATATATATATATATATATATATATGTATATATATATATATATATATATATATATATATATATGTATATATATATATATATATATATATATATATATATACATATATATATATATATATATATATATATATACACATATATATATATATATATATATATATATATATACATATATATATATATATGAATTGATCTCAAAAATAAGAAAATAGTTGTACGCAATATTGTCAACCGAACAGCTTGAAATAGAACGCTCCGTTGTGTGGTGCCTGAAAGACTGACACAAACCTTTAACAAGATTAAGAGGACGCTCTGACAAAAGGTTGAAGAGATTTTATATAAAAAAAAAAAAATTAAAATTAAAACGGGAATTTTGCTGCTTCGTCAAGCTACCAATATGGTCATTATAAAATATTCGATGGCATTTTCGATGACCGCATTCGGGCAATTTGACTTATTGTATCAACACGCAGAAATTGTGATGGGTGATATAGCTTATGATGTCAATATTAAGAAGCTTATGAAATTAAGGTAAGGATTCTTCCGAGTGGAAAAAAGGCAGGCTATTCGTTAATTATATAAATGCAAAAATTTTATTTATAGAAACATCTCAACAACAAATCATAATAAATCAGCTGTGAATGGACCAATTTCCTTTGCAATAGATAAGTGAAGTAAAAATATGAGAAATCGTCCAGCAGGAAAAAGTCAAGTAATATAAAATGTAGGAAGAGCGTCAAGAAAGTTGATAAGTTTAACTAGAGAAATTTTTGGCTCACTTAAGGTTTGAGAGCAAAGCCAATGTTGATTCTCTGCAACGAAAAGTTTCAAAGGAAGACGCTAAATTGAGAGTAATGGCCGAAGAGGATTTAAAGAGGAAGCCTGAGGAAAGACGGAAAGTTAGGAAATATTTCAGAATCCTCTGGAAAGGTTCCAAATGTCAGCGCTAAGATAAATTCCGTCATAGTTGAAAGTCTTAGATGGAACTGAGGGAAGAGATAAAGGAAGGTAGGATCCTTTCCTCTTTAAGGAGGAAGAGCAGGAGGAGAAGGATGATGACTGGGTGAAGAGTTAATGGACTGCATTAAAGTAAGTAAGACCTGAAAAGGTGATGGTCATAAATGTGAACTAGAAATTGGTATGCCAGAGTTTATGAAATTTAAAACGCTGAATATGATTTTTTTTCTTCCTATTACAAATATTGTGAAGCAACAGCAATATTACCTTCTAGGGATACATAATTCCTTCAAAGGCTAGGGACGTTGAACTGATGAATATATAAATCTTTAAGACAGATTTCATGCATAACTAGTGATATCTCTTTGAAAGAAAGTTGATTCCCTGTTTCTTATAAATGGCATATGTATATAGCTTCGTTTAAACAAGTTCATTTTAGTTGACTTTTAAATGTATATTAACATCATCTCTGATAAACAATTGAATGAGCTAATAGACAAGGATAAAGAAAAGTTACTATTAAGAATCAGGAGGTAATTAATGTTTTTTTTTTAAATAACATATTAAGATTCATAAAGGTATCAATAAACCTCCCGAGAAAAAAAAAATAAGAATTTTTCTCTTCTTTTGCTTGAACGCAATTCTAAAAATAAATGAGTCAGAGACATGAGCTTCAGGATAAAGTGGAGATAATTTGTCAATATGTTATAATTGATACCATAATTATATATTCATCAGTTCAACTAGGGAATATAAGCTTAGAGATAAGGAAAATACTACTCAATTTCAATTAAAAAATCAATACCCTGACTCGTTGAAACTTATGTCGAAGCACAAAAAATATAGCAGACACTGAAATCTTAACCAGTACATCAAACATTTATCTCTCTCTCTCTCTCTCTCTCTCTCTCTCTCTCTCTCTCTCTCTCTCTCTCTCTCTCTCTCTCTCTCTCTCTCTATATATATATATATATATATATATATATATATATATATATATATATATATATATATATATAGATAGATCGATAGATACATACATAGATATCTATAGATAAATAAATACCCTTTCTGAGTAAGGACACCTTAACGTGGTGAGAGAGTTTACGTATCGCCATGATCATCAAAGCTGTGCTAGTCAAGGCCACTCATATAAGGTTGTTTTTCTGTGAGCAATCAAACAAAAACCTCCCAATATCTCAAATCTGCAGTGACCAGCGTTGTAATAAACACTGGTCAACCCGCAGCCATAAATTGATATGTCTGAAGCCTTTCCCTTGTAGTGGACTAGAAACTATATATATATATATATA
>NC_090739.1:49739586-49749887 GCF_036898095.1 Palaemon carinicauda
ATCATAGCTTATGTTACAAACCCTATCATGGGAGCAGATTTTCTAGGCCATCACAGACTCCTGGTCGATATCGCCCAGAAATGATTAATAGACATTGATTCATTCCAATCCACAGCCTTAACCCTGGGCCCTCCAATGCCCGCCGCTCACTCTGTTTCTACCCACAGATACAACATCCTCTGCCATGAATTCCCGGACGTATTCAAGCCCGAGATACAACCAACAACAGGAAAACCCGCTAGGCACGGCATCTACCACCACATAACAACCAGGGGCCTGCCAACGCAAGCAAAGTTCCGCTGTCTACCACCTAACAAACTCCACGATGCAAAACAGGCCTTCCAGGAGATGGAAAGAATGGGCGTATGCAGGAAGGCCTCCAGCCCACGGGCCTCCCCTCTCCATATGATCAGGAAATCAGACGGGACATGGCATCCGTGCGGAGATTACAGACGCCTTAACCTCGTCACCACACCTAACCATTATCCTTTGCCCAACATCCAGGACATCACCGGGGCCCTGAATGGGGCAAAAATCTTCTCCAAAAAGGATCTTTTAAAATCCAATTTTCAGAGCCTTCGTTACCCGAGGAGGCCCCCTGGAGCTGACCACCGACGCCAGCAACGCAGCCTTTCACTTGGAATTTTATCATCGCTAATGTTACAAACCCTATCATGGGAGCAAATTTCCTAGGCCATCACAGACTCCTGGTCGATATTGCCAAGAAAAGATTAAGAGACATTGATTCATTCCAATCCACAGCCTTAAACCTGGGCCCTCCAATGCCTGCCGCTCACTCTTTCTCTACCCAAGGATACAACATCCTCCGCCATGAATTCCCGGACGTATTCAAGCTCGAGTTACGACCGAAAACAGGAAAACCCGCTAGGCACAGCATCTACCACCACATAACAACGAGCGGCCCGCAAACACATGCAAAGTTCCGCTGCCTACCACCTAACAAAATCCACGATGCAAAACAGGCCTTCCAGGAGATGGAAAGAATGGGCGTATGCAGGAAGGCCTCCAGTACATGGGCCTCCCCTCTCCATATGGTTAGGAAATCAGACGGGACATGGAATCCTTGCGGAGATTACAGACGCCTTAACCTCGTCACCACACCTAACCATTATCCTTTGCCCAACATCCAGGACCCCACCAGGTCCTGAATGGGGCAAAAATCTTCTCCAAAAGGGATCTTATAAAATCCCATTTTCAGGGCCTTCGTTACCCGAGGAGGCCCCCTGCAGCTGACCACCGACACCAGCAACACAGCCTGCGGAGCCGCCTTAGAACAGGTGGTCAACGGCGCCCTGCAGCCCATCGCCTTCTTCAACAAAAAACTCAACGGCGCCGAGCAAAAGTACAGTATTTTCAATCGAGAGCTCCTTGCAGTCTACACAGCGGTAAAACACTTCAAGTACCTTTTAGAAGGTACCCCTTTCACCATTCGAACTGACCACCAACCACTTGTTCATGCCTTCACAAAGACAGGTGACGCCTGGTCGGCCCATAAAACAGAGACACCTCGCCGCCATCACAAAATTTGGATGCACACTCCAATACTTACCAGGGAAGAAAAATCCGGTGGCCAACGCCATCTCCAGGATAGAAAGAAACGCCGTCCACCTCGGCATTGACTATGAGGACCTGGCAAATGAGCAACAACTCGTCCCAGAAACTCCAGCCTACAGGACACCCATCACGGCTTTAAAATGGGAAGACGTCAGATTAGGGTCATCTAACATAGCCCTCTTCTGCGACGTCAGTACTGGCCATCCCAGGCCCCTGGTACCCTCTTCTCGAAGAAAAGTCATCTTCGATATAGTACACTCCCTCTCCCATCCCTCGGGCAGAACGACGGCAAGAATCATATCCAGCAAATTCATCTGGCAAGGAATGAGGAAAGACATCACCCGATGGGCCCGCAGCTGCATCTACTGCCAAACAAGCAAAATTTCCCGACACACAACATCAGAAATCGCAAACTTCAAGGAACCCATGAAACGTTTCGGCCACGTGCACATCGACGTCGGTGGCCCCCATCCCCCATCCAAAGGGGACCGCTTCCTGTTGACAGTTATCGACAGGTCCACCCGGTGGATCGAAACAACCCCCATGCAAGATTCATCAACAACCTCCTGTGTCAATGCCTTCCTTTCAAGCTGGATCAGCAGTTTCGGCGTTCCAGATGACATTACAAACGACAGGGGGCAGGCCTTCCTGTCAGATGTCTGGGCGCCCTCACAAAATCACTTGGGATCACCATCCACAGCACAACCTCCTACAACCCCGTTGCCAACAGAATGGTCGAACGGGCCCATCAGTCCCTCAAAGCTTCTCTGATGGCCCGTTGCTCCTAGGACTACGCACTGGCCCCAGATCCAACAGAGAACCATCATCAGCAGAAAAAGTTTACAGAGAAACCATAGCCGTGCCAGGAGAATTCTTCCTGACGCTATCCAACGAAAGCGACTAGACCCTGGAAAGAATCAGAAACGTTGTAAGCAAATTCACTGTGTGTCACTGAACTTTCAACGACACAACAAAAATGTTCAAGGCGTAAGATCTACGGACGTGCGACTTTGTTATCATCTGTGAGGATGCCCACCAACCCCCACTAAGATGCCCATACAAACGACCCTACCGAGTCATCGACAGAAACCCCAAGGCATACCTTCTACTCATCCACGGAAGAAAAGACTGGATCTCGATTAGCAGGGGAAAGCCAGCATTCATCATTAATGACGAACAATTCACGGACAAAACAGGCCGTCAACCAGGGATACCTCCTGAACACAAAAGAGTGACGCATAATACCACGACACCTCAGCCAGTCGAGAACCCCAACCCAAGACCACGGGGAGGAATCCTGTCAAAGAAAACACAATCAAGTAATAAACAAAAGTCCCCACCGCAACAGTCCCGGTGCTGAAGAACCCTGTACACTCCAAGAAGATTCTGAAATGAGGATAGTTAACATATTTCCTCCCACTCAATGAAAAATATTTTTTTTTATATAACTCTGGTAGGGGAGGGAGGCTTGTACAGACACCTGACAAGTGTGTTTCTATGTCTATAATCCCTTTGTATGTATTTCACGCATTTGTATTTAAATTCGAGATATTTTGTTGTTTCAGTAAATGCGGAATTCTCTACTCTTTCTTCTGATGTGATAATCAAATATGTACATTTCATATTAAGATTATTATGCAATAATTTTTGTACCAAAAGAAACACAAATTTAAACCTAAGCCTGGCTAATCCGCCTCAGGCATTTTCTGTGCTTCTTGTACGTCCGCACATCTCGATGTAGTCCGGCTCTCTCATCAGTGAATGATCAGTGTCGGAAACTGTCGCTCTGTACCCTCCGAGCATAAGAGAGAAGATAATACAAAGAAAATTTCGGAATGGCCTTGATCTGAACACTCATTGACGTATATACTGC
Source organism: Palaemon carinicauda (assembly GCF_036898095.1). Taxonomy (NCBI): domain Eukaryota; kingdom Metazoa; phylum Arthropoda; class Malacostraca; order Decapoda; family Palaemonidae; genus Palaemon; species Palaemon carinicauda. The sequence goes on from NC_090739.1 coordinate 49,743,035, forward strand.
TAAGCCAGGCTATGACATTAAACAAACTATATATCCATTTAGCTCTATCTAAGATAAACGGGAGTTTGATAAAACCAATGTTTCACTTAATGTCATCCAATAATAATTGGAGTAAGATTACCAATTCTTCACCAAGTGCTAAAAGCTCTCTTCTTGCCAACTTTCTCAAAATAACAGATCACTTTTGAGCTAAAAAATCTGCAGTGTTTATAAAAAACAAAGGAAAAATACCATTCGGGTCTACACCTCAATAAGCATCAAGGTCAATCAACAGAGCTTTAATATATATATATATATATATATATATATATATATATATATATATATATATATATATATATATATGTATATATATATATATATATATATATATATATATATATATATATATATATATATATATATATATGTATATATATAATTATATACTGTATATATATACATATATATATATATATAAATACAGACACACACACACACATATATATATATATATATATATATATATATATATATATATATATATATATATACATATATATATACGTATGTATGTATATATATATATATATACATATATATATATATATATGTATATATATATATATATTTATATATATATATATATATATATATATATATATATATATATATATATATATATATATATATATATATATATATTCACACATATATATACACACACACATATATATATATATATATATATATATATATATATATATATATATATAAATATATGTATATATTTACACATATGTATATATATGTATATATATATATATATATATATATATATATATATATATATATATATATATATATACATACACATATACATATACATACACATATACATACACACACACACACACACACACATATATATATATATATATATATATATATATATATATATATATATATATATATATATATATATATATATATCAGTATACAGTTTTCCTCGGCTACCGTGGTCATTCCATGCCAGGGGTCCCGTGATGGCTATTATAAAACCTCCTTTTCCTGTACACATATCCTTACATATAACGAATTGAAAACAATTAAAATCTGTACCAAGGTCTAGACACAAGCTATGAGGGTTAATGGCAAGTTAGAAGCGAGGAAATGACGGGTAAACATTAAAAGGCAGCTGTCTTTGAGCTTCAATAAAACACCATAAATTGTCTTGACTACTAGTCTCAAGAAAGCCTGGGTCTGGGACGGACGAGCTTCACAGCCCCTAATTATTGTGCTTTGGGGACCTTTCTTGCCTTACTGATGGCAATAATGTATTAAACTAGCATACAAGCGAAGTTAATACAAGGAAAGTTTCGGAATGGCCTTGATCTGAACACTCATTGACGTATCTACTGCTCAGCCAAGCTATGATATTGACCAAACTATATATCCACTTAGTGTGGTAAAAAATTACAGTTCTATCTAAGATAAACGGGAGTCTGATAAAACCAATGTTTCACTTAATTTTATCCAATAGTAACGTACTAGACCCTAAAAAGCCAGCTGCATGGGCTACATCACTCTTGACTTAATGCAATAGCCCCTATAGTCACAGAGCTGAGGGGGTTTTATTTATGTTTTTGAGGCCAAAAGGGTTGAAAAGTTGGATCTTGATCAGAATTTTATTACGAATTAAAAAATCAATTTCTAACAAAAATCCGCTTGAGGGGTTTTTCAGGAAACACGTTTGAATTAGGTAACCTGTGTGTTGATATAGTGGCCTTTTTAAGAATATAAGAAAGTGGGATACTGCATAATATGTAATTCACCAATTGTTATCTAATATATATCACTGGAAAGCATATTAGAATATTTTTCATTTTATATTTAACCCAAATATCAAAAGAAAATTAAACAAATACAATGAAAATGTAATATTCTATTAAAAATATTCAAAAACAACTTAACTTTCATTTCTTCGTTAGCATTATATCATATATTTGAAAAGATCATTATATTATCTTCAAAATTAAATATACAAGGTTTCATTGTGGCATTTTTGTCCTAGATTATATCAAATTCGAATTTATACATCGATTTATAGAATTTAAAATTATATATAATTGGCGGTACTGAATGTGAATAATGTTTATTTGGTTATCATTATTATTGATTCATTTTGAGGAATTTGGTCTCCATAGTACCATTTAATAGCAAAAGATCCGTCGCTCTGTTCCCACCAACTTCCTTCTGGACTACAAGATGTGGGCACTCGTAGAAAAGCTTTTTTTCCAAGTGGCAGCAACATAGTTACTCCTCTTTATTTTGTAGGTCAATACTTTGCAACATGGTGGTATGCTACTTGGATTCCTCCCGTTTATCCTATCTAGTGGGTCATTGTCCTTTTGAAGGGCTAAATTCTGTTGGAACAAATCAAATCTGGCTCCGACAATATCCGTCTTCTTTGGTTTTCCATACATGAAATAAACAAATGATTTGATGGTGAATTGTATTTCCTGGGTTATGCAGTTGCCATCACTAAGCTTAGCAAATGAGTTGCAGAACTTGACAGATTTTTCATCAGTACAAATGGTTTCTATTTACCTTTATTTAAGAAAGAGGTCATATAGTCACAGCCAGTAAAGGCGTGAGAGGCAAGCAAGGCATCAATCAATGATATATCCAGTTCACTGATTAACTGCATGATGTTGATGTATCGATTCGTGTTGTTGGTGCTGAGTTCAACATCTATCCACACACTGGGTGCCACGACTACAAGGACCCCATAGAACAAAAGGAGTACAAGGACATTAGTGTCATTGTTTCTGACAACGATGTTCTGGTTAGGAATATGACCCACGTGTCTGCTTCTTGATGTTGACACTACAGGAGATGGACTTCTTCCTGTGCAACTGTTCCGTTCCGTTCTGTGGACTTGTGACAAGTTGCATCAATAGCCAGAAACACTTCATGACCAACGAGAGTACCAGCATTAGATTCATTATGTTATTCCGATGACGAAAATCTGAAGAATGCTGTCTTGAATGCTGAAGAACGTAATGCTTGGTGCCCCTCTCTGGGTCTCTTTTGGTCTGGATCAGTTTTGGAAAAAGCCATCTCTAACACGTGCTGATTTCTTTATGGAGGGTGAATTGTTTGTGTCACATGCAAAATCCACTCTGAATGAGAGAGAGAGCACAACTGTTTCAGCAGTATATTGGTGGGATATTTTGTATTAAGTACAAGAAGATTGTAGGGACAGTAAGAGTGGCATCAGTAGATGTAGGTGGAGTACGCTTGCTGGCCTCCACATACTCCAGTGAAAGAGGACTAGGTGTTAAGGAATAGGACAAACTTTTAGACATACTTATTTTATGCATGATACTGATGCAAAACAGACGTCCAAACAAATCCTGTGTCCCACATAGCTCAACAAACCTTTGGTCCTTGGCTTTGACTTGAGTTTTTACTACAGTTACCACACAATACAAGTTGGAGTCTACTTTGATATGGAAAGGGTTCATTCCTGACACGATATGGCTGAAGCGTTTTGGTGACATCTTCCTTGATGTTGAGACCAGCTTTTTCCAACAAAGCCCCAACAATTGCACTCCAAGCAGATCTGGTGATCATCCATCTACGCCGACAGAATCTGACGTACTAAAGACAGCTATCACTGTTTGCCTTAAGGCTGCATCTGCATTGTTAGTCTGCTCCACCGTCATGTCCACGGGAGTTCTAGAAAAACATCAGTCTGTCTGACGCATTGACAACGCTCCACCATCTAAGACTTGTTTCACAGCTGGATATGTATTTTCTATGTTCAGAAGGGTAAGGTGATAGCAAACCATCCACCCAGAATAGTTTAGCTGACTAGTGGCAAAAACTATTTGACACATCTCTCCAGGCAAGAACATGAATAAATCAAAGTCGTTAGTTCTGCAGGCACGGCTAAATCTGAAAAATCCATGGACACACTCGATATATATATCATCCAGAACTAGGCCGTGCACCTGTGTTCAATAGATAATGTTTCTTAGATGTAAGTTATGTAGTCTGACGTGAAACATGTGATGTCTTCTAATGCTGCTATATCATGAAGCCTTCATCATAACCATCAAGGATCATGGAAGTTGTCTATGCACATTGAGAACAATAATGAAGTGCAGTATCTCGAATACTGTGGCCAACATTGGGTACAGCTGCTTGCATCTGTAAAGTAAAAAAATTAATTGAAAGTGAAACATACCAGTTATAACCTATGACATGCTTGATATTTATCTGAGAGAACACAAACACACATATCACCGCCCAGAGCTAGACCCTTGTAAGTGCCATATAGCTGCCGAAAAGACTTGTAAGTGTCAATTAAGTGACACTCATAAGACTCTTGTTCTGGGGCAGCTATTTAACAGTTATAAGAGTCTTGCTCTGTGGCAGCAATAAGAAGTTTAATGAAGATATGTATTTACCAATTATAGTTCCTTTCAGGAACCCATTCACAGATCTAGCGGCTAGCACTTCAATTTCTGTCGGGATTTCAGGTCCATTGGATACATTGATTATGTACCCAAGTGCAGCAAAGTAGGCCATGAGGATATGAACAGATCCAAAGTATATAAATATGTTGTCGCACAATGGGGCCTCCACAGCTAGATGATATGTCGCCATAGCATAATCTTCACCACATTCACGTCCAACTTTCTGGGATAGCCTCATTGTTTCAGAAATGACGTCAAGCCTTGTTGGTGGCAGATTTATGTTTTCCATATGCCCACTGGCTCGTTTGGGCGGGGGATCAACTGTGACCAAGTCATTCCACCCAAACGACATTGGTGTGAGATTCTCTAGTACAATATTCATCATTCACAACAAGTCTTGATAACAAACACTTGTGAAATTCTGGGGGAGAGGAAAAGTCTTGATCTCATACTGCAAAAAAAATCATCCTCTGGGTCTTCCTATAGGGTTCTATTTGGGTTTGTATCAACATAAGTGTGTGCTTAGACACCTTGGATTTTGAGCTAGTAAGGGATTCCACCTCAGGAGAATCTCTAGAATTTATTACTTGTTCCTCGTCCTTATGTTCTACAATGTTATGGTAACAAATACCCACCGTATCATGGAGTGTACCAGATCCTGTAAGCAACTAATTTTTCTCATCGTAATTGTCCTATGCAAGGCTAGTACAAAACACTTCTACTCCCAGTCATGCTTTTTAAACCAAGGCTCAAGCAGATGTGTTTTCCAGGCTTAATTCTTCCTCTTGTAGTTACAAACATTACATCATCAGACACAGAATGGATAAGTTGCTGCACTATATTATTATCATTTGGTTCAGACATTCCAGTGTAAACCACTTAAAATAAATCTAACACCTCTTTCGGGATCTGTGGTTCACCTGCTTCCAGTGACTCAGGTCTTAGTGGATCCAGTGGAAGATCTACCGCAGTAACCATGATGAGCGATCTCAGATAAAAGGTTGTTTCCTTGATGGAGTTTGTATCAAAGTTTACTCGTTTTATGGCAGCTTCCAAACTCAAGTTATGACGGAATATGATGATTCCTTATTTCTTGCTTCCACTTCCAGTTTTCAGTAGGCCAGCATATTGCTATAAAACTTTCTCACACAAATTCTGTGCAGAGTAGGTGGACTCAGCATCAGACAAATCAGTTAGATAACGAGTATGCAACTCTGTCAACTTTGATAGCTCCTTCATTTTCCACCAAGACCTTTTAAATATAAGCTATCAACAAAATGAAGGCATTGTTGTGGGAATAAAACCTTCAAGAGGCTTCTGTCCTTTGACGCTTCATTAATCATTCAGCTCGATTCAGACACGCTTTGTGGCATGTGTGGTGAAACTTGATATCCTTGGGTATAATTTTTTCACTGCCTACCTTCGTGGGAAGTAAATTGTCTTTTAGCACACAAGCTGCTTCTCTTATACGTGTCTCCTCTTTGTCCATTAATAGGCTATCCAGATACTCTCGCTTTCCTTTTCCAAGTGATTTGGTGACACTGTTGCAGAAGAGACATCTAGATCCATACACACCAGAGGAACTTGCCTTAATATGGTAGACATCGGATAGTAGAAGCTATTGTGTTGTTGATATCGAAGTCTTTGTAGGATCTTGAGTGGTAAGCTACAGTGGCATACCATTGGTCTGGAAGATTTATATTGAAATACCTGGATACTTTGTAAGTTTTCTGCCTTAAACGTTGATCATCTTTCACTTTCTACCAGCTGTGTTCATCAAATATCTTCAACTTACTAATAGATTCCCCATCAACCAAATGCAATGCTCATTTGGGCTCACTACTCATTGCTCTGGGGCTAAGATACTGTAATGTCAGGAGAGAATTTCACATTGATTAAGTTAATATATGTATGTGATTAGCTATTTTATAAGTTTTGTTTGTTAATTAAATGATAGAGACCAAAATTTTAGTGGATTTCATAAAAAGAGGGAGGCTAGCATAGAAACAAAAGAGAGGGTTCGTAGTGGAAAGCCAGTGTGCCCGTTGAAAGTAGACGTAACAAATAGTCCAGCACAGTATCTGAGCTGATTACTCAGCTGAATGAGTCATTACCAAGCAATGCTCGCCGGCAAACCAGAAATAATTACAAGGAAGCAAGTAACAATGACGTCGCCAAGACGCCAAGCTCAGTGTATGAGGTCACCATTACGTCAGAAGAGGGGACCAATAAAACACAAGAACAGGCAAATGACGTCAGGTAATTATCTCCACACCTAGATTGGCCTACTTAAGTGCCTGCATGAAGGAAGAGCACACTCTTTCCTCTCAAGCAATCGCAGTGAACGGTTCCACCTTTCTCCCACATCCTGGGCCATGGCCCCACAC
>NC_090739.1:49750387-49752887 GCF_036898095.1 Palaemon carinicauda
CCCACACCAAGTGCCAACTTGATCGGCACTTAATTAACTTCAAGAATGCGGTTAAGTTGGCCGCAAGAAGAAATAGGAGAGAAGTTCAGTTGGAGATGTCCTTTTGCCTTTCAACCGAGAGATCTCCTGCCCGAGATGTAGGAGGAATTTGTCCAGACGAGATGTAGATGGGAAGACACCTGTTGCAGACCGAGTTCCCTTCTTGCTGGTATAAAGGAACTCATGGATTTCACATCCAAAATGTGAAGCGTGAAGTTGCAATCCACGGTTTCAACATCCAATCTTCGAGAGAATTAGTGTTGTCCTAGTTTTATGCTTTTATTAATTCCACAATGTAGACGAGATTTAAAAAAATCGTTGTTCACCAAAGTTCACCAGTAAATTAAGAAAACTAAACGGCATTTTACCTGCACCGATATCTCTTGAGGGTCTTAAATATAAAAGTGATATTTTACACTAAAAAGTAAATGACAGCAATAACTCGACATAATATATAAAATAATAATTCAAAATATAAAAGACGAAGCGTTTTAGTATGACTCTTCTCCAAAAGCTTCACACTATCATATATCCATATATGAAAGATATAATGTATATTTCAACACTAACACCATAAAACTCCACCATCCTATAAACAGAAACAAAAGAAATACCAATTATATGTTAACATGTTAAGTTTTCTGGAGACATATCCTAATTAGAAAAAATCAATGTCATCCATAGTCAGGTAGTATATGAGATCATACAATACCAATTAATTGCAATGCATTATAAATACTGAATTCTCATTTCACAGTGTTTTCAAATTCTGAAAATCAATATATCAAATTATATATGATCTACCTGATGACAGAGCTTCCACAGACAAATATTGAATACCTTATTTGGAAGGGATTTGAATGATCTTCCCAACTATGTTATATAATAGTAGACAGGAAATAAAAGTTAAGTTGATTTTGAATAATTCAAATAGACTATTACATTTTCATCGTAAAAGTGTGACGTTTTCTTCAAAACATGAACAAATGGATTCCTTGTATTTGACTGTTTCATTTTCTTTTGATTTTTTGGTTTGGTATAAAAAGGAAGCTAATTTGATATGCTTTCTAGTGATATATACAATATATATATATATATATATATATATATATATATATATATATATATATATATATCTATATATATATACATATATATATATATATATATATCTATATATATATATATATATATATATATATATATATATATCTATATATATATATATATATATATATATATATATATATATATATATATATATAGATATATATATATATATATATATATATATATATATAGATATATATATATATATATATCTATATATATATAGATATATATATATATATATATATATATATATATATATCTATATATATGTGTATATATATATATATATATATATATATATATACATATATATATATATATATGTATGTATATATATATATATATATATATATATATATATATATATATATATATGACTTAACAATTGATAAGTTGCTTGCACTCATATTATCTGCATATTATGTAGTAACCACCACATTCTGCTATACCCAAAAATGCCACTATATCAACACACGAGTAACCTACTTCAAATGCGGTATCTGAAAAATTCCCTCAGCGGATTTTTGTCGAAAATGAATGTTTGCATTCGTCATATAATTCTGTTTTAGAAATCCTTTTTAAACATTTTGGCCTCAAAAACATAAATAAAACTACCTCAGCTCTCTCACTACTAAAACTAACCCAAATACATTCTAGCAAAATGTAATATGTAAAGTTACTAATGTTTATATGGAATCAGACTCAATAAAAACGTTTGTTTAACTGTAGTCTTTGGTAATATGAGCAGAATCGTCATTGAAAAAATTTCATTATCATTAACAAGTATACTGGTGAAGGTGGCGATGAAAACGATAATCTTAGAAAAATATATCGTTTGTAATCATGGGGAGAAAAAAGTATGTCTTTAATTTGTTGCCGGATGCATTAGTGGAAAGCCTGAACACCACATCAAGGGGCATCCTTTGTTCAAGGTTTCATTTTTTAATGTCTTTTGGTTTGCACTATTTTCAACGTCAATTTTAACACTTAAACCGTACATCTAAAAATATCTTATCTATACGGAAAGAGCTATGTTGAGCTCTTTCTCTTAATTAACAAGCACTTATTAGCAGTATTGGCACTGTAATTTTGTTTAATGATCCTACAATAAATGACATGAACACCATTGTATTTGATAGGTAATAGTATTCACTTATCAAAAAGGAAAATTGTTTCACTGTGAAATGGCCAACCAAAACTTTCGAGACATGGTTAAAATGGTTAAAATGTCTATATGTTCCAAATATTTCTATGGCTATAAGTGGTTATCGCTTATAAAAGAAAAAAAAAACGCCCTAATATAAGGAGTAAAATAAATCATATTTTCTTACCACTAGCCCGCCTTAAC
>NC_090739.1:49760387-49780387 GCF_036898095.1 Palaemon carinicauda
TAGTTTACCCATAAAAGACTTGATGACCAAAGCCGACGCCCTTATGAACAGCCACTTTATGACCTTCAAAACCTCCATCAACGCCTCCACTCCTGATGAAGAAGACACTTATTCAACTTCAACCAAAGCTGACGTGAATGCTGTAGGACACACACGATTATGAATGCCGTAGGACACACACGCCTATGAATGCCGTAGGCCTATGAATGCCATAGGACAAACACGCCTATGAATGCCGTAGGCCTATGAATGCCGTAGGACACGCACGCCTATGAATGTCGTAGGACACACACGCCTACCTTGTGACGAGCCGGAGCGGCAACAAAGCCACCCATCATCAACCACTCGCTCGCGCCCCAACCAACGACTTCTACAGCCACTTACTGCCGCTAATCGGCAGCAGTTTTTGCTACTACCACTCCAGATTCAGGGAGCATGTACCAACCGTGTGTCACACGATCGTACATAGTAACAACATTTCATTTTGTGTATATTTTATGCTTGTATCTTCGCTCTCCCCTCACACAAAAAAGAACCTGAATAAACATGTATCTATTTGTCACCGTTAATTGTTAACCGGTGTGGTATCAGTTGAACAGGAAATTTCCTGTTGCATTGAACCTGAAATAATGTATGTGTTTTTCTCACCGTTAACTGTTAATCGGTACGGTGTCGGTTGAACAAGAAATTTCCTGTTGCATTGAGTTTTTGTATATAAAGGCGAGTGTCTGTAATAAAGTTACTCAGTTGCTTTCATCCTGCCTTTGAGTCACAACCTTCTCTCTGCTCGTCACAACATTATCGGCATGTGATAATGTGTAGTATATGGGAACAAATCAGACTCGGCTGTTTACCTGTAATGATTATGAATTGTTAGTATTACATCTGAGATCCTGTCATCATAGTTAGTTTCTTAGTGAATGTAATGAAGACTTCATATCTAAAAACTTCATGAATTTATTCCATAATAGGGTACATGTAGAACTAGGTGTTGATGGTACACTGGGATGATGCTCTCTAAGGCTAACTACTGACGTTACATAATCAATATATCATGATTGATCGAATACAGACAAATGAAACTCAGTATAAAAGTATCGAACCATAAAAAAATTCTAATCTCATTACTGGATATGAACTATTAGAGTTGTACTCCTCTTTTTAAAGAATTTACTCCTGAAGTGTGTATGCAATAGTACTTCTAATAATTTATATAATTGAAGTCATACACGTCCGAATGATGCAATGATGTTGCTCAGGATATGTGTGGCGATATCGTGTTACATAACTTTACACACAATTTACGATTTCTTATGATCAAATACATAGCACAGTGATGCCAGATCCCGTTCCAGCACACAGGCTATGAGGGTGAGAGGTAGGCCAGAGGCAAAGTCAGAAGCGAGGAAATAACGAGCAAACATGTACAGGCAGCTGATTTTGAGTGTGAACGAAACACCAGAAACTATCTTGACTACTAAAAGTTTGTGTGCCATACCTCCAAAAATGGAGGATCAGTACCGAAGAGGTGAATATATCAAATTAAGATTTCTTATTAGCATGATATCTCAGGTGTTCAAATAGTGTTGATGGACTTTTGGGTCACTTTCTTATACAAGTACTTTCAGAAAATTGCTCTTAACTTTTTTCTTTCTTATCTTATCAAGTCAAAAATTAGTTTAAAATGATCCTCTTTAAACTTTCAATCTTTTCAAATACAATTTTATTGGATTCCAAATGTCTGTATTCGATACAGGCTCAAAACATAAAGAAAGAAGATTGAGTATATAATGTGTTTTCACCGTTTGTCTTTCAATGTTACTAGTGTTTGCACTTTTGTCATTGAATGAGTATTTTAGATATAATTATAGTCCTTTTATTTCTTTATAGTTTGAACTGATGATGCTATTATAGACGATTCCCTTGTCCCAGTCAAACACTCAAAATAATCCCTAGCGTCATTTGTGGGCACGAGACAAATGTGATCTCTTGTTCAATCAAGAGATGTAAAGTCCTGGGAAACATACTGTGATACAGCCAATATTAAATAGTTCAATCCAATTTTGAAATTAAAGAAGGATAATTCCAATAGAGTACCAGAAGTATTTAATCATAGTGATTAAAGTATTTAATCATAGTGAATTAAAGACGCTTGCTGACGAAATTGAAAATATATTTTTAAAACAATCATATTCGTTATGCCAAGGAGTTACAGAAAGAGCTCCATTATATGAACGAAAATGTATCTTCTGTGAATCCAGCAACAAGAAGCTTAAAGGTATGTCAACACGAAAATCTACCTTCGTGCAAATGTGACACTTAGAAATTCTGCTACCCAGAAAGGTGATAACAAGCTTCTTGCAATAAATTTACGAGATATTGTGGTAGCTGAGACCTTTTACTATGTATCATGTTACTAAAAGTATATTATAATAAGAGCTAGTTTATCTAACGATTCCCAATTTCAGGAAGATGAGTGTGAAATTAAGAAAGCCTCAGCACAACACCGTTTGTACTTGTTCGTGAGAGTTAATTTGTTTTCAAACATTCTAGTTATTTCCTTAATAAACCTTACTTCAATGATTGCAACATGGAAAAAGAATTTGGAGAAAATTTACATGTTTTCTCAGTAGGTAGTAACAAAGTTATGTTAGACCATATACTCTTTCTGCAGATCCCATTTCTCGTTTATATTTAAGTGCAAAATAGAAACTTGACGTATACTCAAAGAGTGAAGAATATGAGCAGATAATTATTCAGGTGGCTTTAGTCCTGAGATATAAGATTATACTAAGTATACAGGAACAAACCTGGCAACCTCATCTGCAAGAGATAAATGAAACCTATGTAGAATTTCCAGGTTGCCTTGTCCAATTTTTTAGTGAGATTTCAGGCCGGCAACAGCCAGTCAGCTCTGAAAATACATGCCAGCTGTCATTCTCAGTTGGTCTGGATATAATCAATACAGCTATAAATGTACAGGTTCTTACTCCTAAGCATATTCTCTTACCCTGGACCATAAAAACTTTAACTGGCAATGTCGAACTCATAAGGACGTTGAATCGTCTTGGACATGGGTGTTCATACACTAAACTACTTGAGATTGACACTGCCCTATGCACAGAAGAAGATGCAAAATGCAGATGAAAACCAAGTGGCGCCTTCCATCATGGACACATCCCCACTTACCAACTACACTTGCATTTGATAATATCAATCTGCAGGAAGAAACACTTAGAGGTGCAGTCACATACTATTGTATTAACAGAATTATGATCCAACCTCAAACATAAACAGGTGCACCAGAGAGAAAGTCAACTTTCCACAAAAATTCTTAAAGGATAACAATAAATGTGCACTAGCAGCTTTCCAGTATACATCTCTCTCTCTAAGGGCTGATCCTCCACCATTAATTGTAGCATGCCTACCACTTGAAAATTAAATATATAGATGTTCTCTGTATTCAAGAGAGACTTTGTCTAGATAAGATTGCTTTAGTTACACATCCGGCTCTATATGCAAAAGTTGATGATGGGCAACTTTCATATAGTATGCAACATGCTGTTAGTAATAGGGAAATTGTTTAGAGATGTAGGACTAAGAGTCCTAGCAGTGGAATCTGGTGTGATAGCTGCTGGGTCAATTGAGAGAGTTCATGAGGATAAACAATAGAAAAGAGGTGTTAGGCTCCATAAATTGATATATGAGGATCTCTTGCAACTTGCATGGAAAAGTTCTACCGAATGGCTAGAAAGCAGTTGCACTCCTGAATTGTCTAATTTAAATGAAATTCTGGGAATTGTGATGCTTATGCATAACATTATTGCTGCCTCCTTGAAATCTTGTCTGGCTGATGAATACTGAATCTGTTGAAAAGTTACTTGGACAGTCTGAGGAATGAAAAGGGGGGGACCTCGCTTCATTTTGGAAGATGTATGTTGACAGGGTAGAAATACTACTTGGACTCATAACTTATGAGTCCAAGTAGTGCTTTGATCCAAATAGCAGAGGATGAATACCAGACAGCAACTACAAGAAGCGAAGCAGCCAGCTTAGCATCAAAATTGGAAGATTTTGAATTGGCATTACTCTGTGTGCTTTGGGACTGTATACTGGAACGGTTAAATGCCACGAACAAGACACTTCAGAAAACTGAAATTGAAATGGCTACTTGTGCTAACCTCTATGCAGGCTTAGTGGAATTTGTAATCTCACTTCGCAATGATGAAGCTTTTGAAATGTTTGAAGAGAAAGCTAAACTGCTGGTGAAAGACTACAGTTACCGGGCTGATCATCAGCGGTCAAGGAAGAGGAAACGCAATTTTGAAGAGCCAGACAATGAAATTGTATTATTACCAAGGCAGAAATGTAAGACAGCTACATGCTTCGTCATTCTGGATTCACTGATTAGAGAATTGGTGAAAAGAAAAGAAATCTACCAGAATCTCAATGACAAGTTTGGATTTCTGTTCAAAATTACTACTATGCCAGATGCAGAATTGAGAGAAGCTGCAATAAAGTTGCAACAACACCTTTCAGCAGATGTTCAGGACACATTTGTTGAAGAAATAGTTCATTTTTCTGGCTATATGAATCAGATTAAAGCTCTACCTGAAAAATGAGCGCCCTCAGCTGCTTTGAAACATTTAAGAAATGCAGGTATCTCAGAAACCTTCCCTAATGTTGACATAGTGTATCGCCTTTACCTAACACTTCCAGCTACTAACTGTGAAGGAGAACGTTTATTTTCTGCTTTGAAAAGAGTAAAAAACCAGCTCCGTTCAACAATGAGCCAAGACAAATCGTGTAACCTAGCCTTGTTGACCATTGAGTGTGATCTAACAAGAAATATTGATTTTCAGAGTATAATTGATGATTTTGCCAATATGAAATCCAGAAAGAAATTTATTTAAGAAGTGCCTGTGAAGTTGATATATGTACATGCATGATTTAATTATAATCACAAAAAGGGAATGTAGTGGTTATGTTGAATACCAAAGGTGTGTATGATGCTTTAGTAAACTAGTTTATTTAAGAAGTGCCTGTGAAGTTGATATATGTACATGCATGATTTGATGATAATCACAAAAAGGGACTGTAGAGGTTATGTTAAATACCAAAGGTGTGTATGATGCTATTGCTTTAGTAACCTAGGATTCTTCTGTTTCTTTTCTTTAAACATATAATTAGATAAGCGTAATGGTAAATAATAATGAAAATGGAATTATTATGTTAAAGGAGATGGATATAAGATGGCAAAGATTTAATTATCTAGAAATACTGTACTTTGAGTTTCTATTTTTGATATGAATGATTTACTGATTATTATAGGCTTAATGGCAAAATGTGATATAAACGGAATGATAACAGTGGTTGTGTTGAATGTAATAGGTGTAGGGTTATAAGTCATTACTTTATCTAAAAATTCTTTACTTTCTTGAGTTTATATGATTTGATAGTCTTATGCATGATGCAATGATAACAATAATGGTCAGTGATATATAGAGGGAATGATACTGCTGTAGTGGTTATTCTGAATATAGTAGGTACATGATGTCACTACTTTAATAGCCTAATCTAGTAATACTATGCTGTCTTGAGCTTATTCTCTTTAAAATGCATGATTTAACAAGATAGTTATAATGGCTGTTGGTAAATGGTTTTGGTTGCATTGATGTACTTTCCCTATTAAATTTAATCTAAATAGCCAGACTGTATTTAATTAGACCTTAAACAGGCTCACACCGACACCCCCCACCCCACCCCCAAGCTGGAAGGGGTTGCTTCGCTTACCCGTAACTCAAAGGAGCCCCACCAACCTGAATAGCCTAGGGCCCGGAGACTTCTTAATCCGGCCCTGCTCATAAGTGCAGATCAAGAAGGAAATTAGTGTTGGCATTTAGAAAGTATAGTGGAAATTATTCCTTTGGGTTTTGCATTGGATAAAACTAACTACGCTCGTTACCGCCCAGGCTATTTAGCAGAAATGTCTCAACTCCAAAAGAAATGTCCTGAGCTTCATTCACATTTCCTCAAAGGTGGATTTTCAGTGTAAATTGAGTCATCAAGGCCATTTTTCCAATTGTAGTAGACCAGACACTGGAGGAAACGATAAACAAGGATACACAGAAACCAGGAGGAACCAAGGAATTCAGCTTTCAAAAAAGTTCGTTTACACAGTTTTATGTGAGGACTAAACACAGGGCAGAAGCAATGAAGCAGCTTAGATCCTTGGTCTCAGCATGCAATCAAACTGGGGTTGGTCATACAGAAATTCAGACATCGAGAATCTAAACAGATGAAAGTGATGGGAAGGCAATTGTGGATATGTTTTAAAACAGCTAAACGAACCCTTTTTCCCCTCAATCATCTGATTTAGGGAGTATAACAACAGTTGTAGCAGCAACGCCAAAAATAAGCAAGAATCTTTAAAGTGCTTTTGAGAATAGTCTATGGGCCAGACCAGATGTTAGTACCATCTAAGAGGGCAAACGTTTACCTCTACTAAGTTGTTTATGGGGTTAATATAAGTGATTTAGTGTGTGATAACCTTTGCACAAAAGCTGCCTTTCATACTTTTTTCATGTAACAATTTTTGGAGGTCGGCGCCTTTACAAAATGTGCAAAATCGGCCAATATCATATGAAAATTTATGTTATTGGGCAATACATATCATTACCAGACTTATTTGGTTGTTTGTAATCATGCAAAACAATGCGGCTTTCAACTTTCAGCTTCAACATTTTAGTTTTCAGGTATTTCAGTTTTCAATGGAAACATTGCTGCTTCCAGGGAGACCGCTGAATCTGAAAAACGTGGAGCTTTCAGGTATAGAATTTAAGATAATTCTTTTTTTTTCCAGATATCACTAACGCATCAAACATCATATGTATTCAAATAATTAAGTTATTTTATTTAATAATAACTAATGCTTTCCGGTTTCGATGAGCCTGTAATGATAGCAGTAGGGAACTGGCCATAATAGATAAGAAGTAACATTGTGCTCTTTAATGTATAGAGGTCACCACAACTGCAGATATCCAGGTTGCAAAGGAAAAGAACTTTGTCTGGTTACTTATTAGACTGTCTGTCCCCAAAGATCAAACTATTAGCAATTGGACAGGTTTCAACATCCAGATCCATGACCATGTCACAGTGGCCAAAGACACCATAGGCTACTTACTAGCGATCAATGCTCCTGTGACAGAGTTGTTTACTGAGCACGAAATGTTACACTAGTCACTGAACATCATGGAATCTCTGCAGTTGAACGAAATCGTCTATCTTTTCAACCTAGCACTGTATACAAAGGCAGGAGAAAAGTATGGAAGCACGAAAAATTCAGCAGCATTGTCATCAGGATACGGGTGTTCCACACAGTCTGCAATTTACTCCCCATTTTGTATAAACAATTTCAGGCTGCAGGTCTGAGAGACCTCTGTGTGGAGTTCGGCATGATCACTGAAGGATATGTAACTGGTGTGATGGATGGCCGCATATACAACCATGCAGTCAGACTTTACTATTTTGTCTATGAGGTTCTGATGAACCTTCCTTCCATAGCTAGAGATCACACATCCTGGAGAGATTCATTACCTGGAAGAAGCCATAAACTATAAAATGTGTTGCCAGTTTCCATGGAAATGTCTCTGGGGAATCACACAGAACTCCTAGAGACCTCAGCATGCACCTGTATCATGGAGCTCTTCTAAGCCTATATGTACTCTCTCGGAGAAAGACATGGTGTTTTTGCATTCTGTGTGTCCTATTTGAACATGACACAGATCATGCTGGGACTGCTATGGGCTTCTAGAGAGGGGGACTCGATGCTTCACCTTGCCTCTATCCGACAGATGATCCCTTGGTGCTTTTCCTACGACAAGCTCAACTACGCCCGCTTCCTGCCTATTACTATGCCACGATGTCGAGACTACCAGTTGATCACCCTGAAGTACATGCCCACTTCATGCAAGGTGGATTCTTTGTCCAGATTGACAACTGAAATCCATTTGGGTGAATACCTGTGGAACAAACTATTGAAAAGACATTCAATTAGGACACACAGACACCTGGGGAAACAAAAGGGTTCAGTCTAAAATCTGGAACTGTCACCAAGTACTACATAACGTCTGAATACTGGAGTGTCTACCTGCGCCAGTTGAGGGACATGGTAGGTTGGAATGAATCCCATGTCAATCACCCAGATCTACAGCTTCCCATGATCAGAAGAGATAAGGCTGGCATTCAATCACTTGTTGGGCTCATAGAAACCTGTTGCTTGAACCTATTCAGTCCAGATCTTGCAGAGTTTTTCAGCTTGTCAACTGCCACTGTTGCACTCCCAGGTGTAGCCAGCTATCTCCTTGATGCTTACAGGGTAGGAGAGGAAGTGTACCAAGATTTTAAAAAAGAATGACTGAAGTCAAATCCACCAACAGCTCAGTTCTATGACAGGGGCATCCAGTTCAGGAATATTTTGCTTGGCCATAACATCCAGCAATGGTGGAAAATAACAGGATAAATCTGATCAAGTTCTTAGCAGAAAAACTCAAAAACATGATTTTGTATGTCACCTGTTAGGATGACTGTTTCAAGAGGGGCAAAGACCAATGGGAAGAGGTTGCTGAGCTCGAATCCTCTCAAGAAGAAGCAGACACCTGCATGTTTCTGTATGCTCTCATGCAGCAGAGTCTGGTTACAAGGACAAGGTTCCTTGACATTACCAAGCTAAGCAACTCATTGGGGAGCAATGTATGTAATGCTCTGGTTGGCATACATGCTTTCACTAGTTATGATACCATCAGTGCATTTGCATGGCCGTGGAAAGATGGGCACCTTTAAGTTTTTGAAGACTGAAAAGACCTTCTAGGAGGTATTCACTGAGCTTGGAATTTCACAGAATGTATCCCATGAGCTATTTCAGAAGCTGCAAGAGATCACATGCCATATGTATGCACTCTGCACTCGCACAACACTTTTGTGCCAGACGTGGTGAAGTCGAATCCAGTCAACTCCCACCTTGTGAGGATTAACTCCCAATGCATGTTGCCTATGCCAACTATCAGTCGGCCGTATGGAGACTGTCTCTGCAGACTCGCCCTTCTGTACCAAATTCATTGCATTGATGAAAAGCTGATCATCAACTAGATGCGTGGCTCACCACCACCAGATTCGATGGTATAGTTTCTCTCCTGCAAGTGTGTGAGATCCTGCAAATTACCATTGCATATGTCTCACCAATGGCTTGAAGTACACAAATATGTGCAAGTTACAAACCTGCACCAACCAGCCGAGTGAGGAAGAGCCAATTGTGGAACTAACAGATGGATAAAGACTATGATGATGACTCAGTGACAAGTGTCGTAATATAGTTGGAAGTTTGGACTTTACTAGCATTGATATCGACTAAATTTAGATTAAGTCAAAATAAGTTAAGTTGAACACATCAATTATTGAAATAGAGTGAACCAAGTCTAGTGTACCAGCTATATAATAAATTATGCCGCAAGATTCACTCTATTATCAACCAATTATTCACTTCACAGTAATTACCTCTAAGTAGGTTTCCACATATAACATATGCATTATGTTTTAGAATAAAGGAGTAATTGAACTATAAGATGCATCACATTATTTAGTCGTCAACTTATAAAATGCAACATGGGTGATGTGTGGACTACATGAAACTTAGCAGTAGGAAGTAATTTATCAAAAAATAAAAACTGAAATTATTGACCAAATGCACTGCAAATTTGTCAAAAACGGTCTAATTATTAATGCATAACTGAGAATATGTACTTAAGCTTGTAAGCTGGGCCGTTATATATATTTATTGGTGATTAGTAAAACGTGGGTGGACATAATGACATAACAGATGATGCTCGGAAAAAGTGGCTTTTTGAATTTAACCGATGTTTGGTCTGTCTATTTAAGAGGCAATTACCTGTAATAAGCTGCCACTTTGCAAGGGTTATCATGTCAAATTGTGATCTAGCTAGCGATATACACCAATAAAAATATAGCAACCAGAGTTTGCCCACCCAGGTTGTACTGATACGTAAAATTTTGGGTCTTGGCCCATGGACTAGAAGGGGAAAGAGGCTTTCAAGACATTTATGGGAAAGATAGAATCGGGTTGTGGTTTCCACGACCCTGTCAAGAAGTACATTTGATGAAATGTACAATTGTAAAAACTGGTAAAATTGGAAAAATAATTTTAAAGGCAGACAATTGACTCTGAACAAATGCTCTTGATTGCACAATACAGGATATTGGATAGGAAAGATGATCTTAAGTATCCGTTAAGACAAAAACCATGGGCTCTAATAAATGCAAATGGTACTCTGAAAAAAAAAAAAAACAGGAAAATTAATATTAGGAAAGTTACTCGAGAAAGTGGCAACTGTTGAATAACCACCTGCACCAAGATCGACAATAGTTGAGGGCATGACATTGTGCAAATGGCTTATGGAAAGAACCTAACATTTGAAGAACTGTCTGATACAATCCTAAAGAAAGTATTAGGTTATGGTCAAGGAAGTGGTTGCATTTAAGTGGTGTATGACGTATGCAAGCAGCAGTCAATTAAGACTATAGAACGGAGAAAACGAGGCTTACAAGATGGCATAAGTTTCAGTGAAATAATGCCAGGGCATCGTATCAAGAACTGGACAAGAATCCTTGCTAGCATAGGGAGCAGATCTAAATTCACTGTATTCATTGCTGAAAACTAGAAACAAGAGCACACAAGGGAAAAACTTGGTCAAGTAACATTAGTGGTAACTGAGTGAGAACGTTGTTACAGATTATCAAAAGATGTCACGGAGATTATTGAGTTGCAATCAACACATGAGGAACAGATAATAGGATGATGATCCAAGTAATACATGCAGACACCAGTTATCAGAACATTTAAAATAAACATTCCAATCATATTTGCAGTAAATAAATTTAGGATGATAATATGTGTTTTTTATAAACTTCAGGTTATTTTTCTTTGGAAAATTCTGGCCTTTTCAAAGATGCTTATAAAATTATCATTTACCGAAGTGTTTCAAAAGTCCATCAACTGTTTTTAGACACTTCATAAACCTTACTACCCAAAAATCCTGAAGGAATTTGTTCACCAATTTGATACCGATTTTCTGCCTGGCACATGGACTATACTGTAAACTCAAGCAAGCCAGGGTCTGCGACGGACAATGTTCACAGCCCCAAATTATTATGTTTTGGATATCTTTTTTTTTCCTTACTGATGGTGACACTGTATGCAGCTAGCACAAAAGAGATGATAGTACATGGAAAGTATCGGAATGATACATATCTATTCTGCATGATTAATACCCATTAATCTAATTCGAGGCCTATTCACATGAATTTGTTAGTTAATTTTCTTCACAAAATTATACTCTCTCTCTCTCTCTCTCTCTCTCTCTCTCTCTCTCTCTCTCTCTCTCTCTCTCTCTCTCTCTCTCTCTCTCTCTCTCTCTCTCTCTCTCTCTCTCAAGGAAAATTACCATTAAAATTATGTTCGTCCAACATGCCCATACTTACAGATTCTCAAGCAATTTCCTTATTGACAAATTTAGTAGTTTGAAGAATTAGAGTTTAGTTTTCTCATCATGGGTAGAGATGTTTAGATTTTTACTTATGTGTCCTCAAATCTATTGGTTTTACTTCTGTTACTCAAATTATCATTGATCGTTTTTTATAAATTCGTATTATAATGAATATGAAGGTTGTTGTTGGATATGAGTTAGAAAACTAAATATCATAAAGATTTTTTATAACAAAGAAACGTTTATAGAAAAAAGATTGACAGAAATAATTTCATGATTTGAATCATGGCCTAGGACATTTTAAAAGTATGGCGGCATGTGTGATTTGAGTACCTCCTTGTGATAATTATCCTTGAAAAATAATTATATGATATTATTGATGTCCGCTGTACTCTCTTTGCCCGCTGCATGAATAGAAGTATTTTTGCTGCCAGATCCCTGCCTGTGAATATGCTGCTTCTGGTGTTATCAGTCATCATTCTCATTACCCATTGGGATCTGGTATCACCATTTACCCATCGAACACGTTTGGTAGTGTCTACATGTTTTTCTTAAGAAGTACATTTCTACAATGCATATTTTTTTCTATTTTTCTATTACTATTCATTATACCCCTTTATTGAGGTATTGATAACCAGAACATAATAGTAAAGATCCGAATATATTTAAAATCATTATGCGTCAATAATAATAATAATAATAATAATAATAATAATGATAATAATGATAATAATAATAATAATAATAATAATAATAAATTTGTTGAAATAAAATCTAAAAGACCACTTATTTAAATTAAAGTGAAAATCGAAGTTATTGAAATAATATGGGATTTGCAAAAAACTCCTAAACTCTCCTATTCAATCAGAAATGAAGTTAGGGGAACTGCAAGGTGGTTGTTAGGTGATAACAGAGCGGTAAGGTGAATGCAAGTAATTTTATTCAAAAGATTATGAGCATATATATATAAGCAGTTGTGAGCAAGAATGTCTCAAATATTCAAACAAACTAAAACATGTGAGGGCAAGCCTAAACAGGCTGCTCAATTATCAGTGTCAGAGAAAGCGAGAGATAAAAAATCAATAGCATTACATTGTATGAGCGTGTATGGAACATGTACGGTACATAGCTCACCCCCCTAAAATAGGCATATATGTGGATAAATGGCACCCTGCTTTCGAGAGGCAAGCTTTAGGCAGGTTATTTTGTAGCAAATATGCTGGTTTTAGGAGATCAACATGAGATAATTTTTCTAAGGACATGTTGAATGGTACAGTTGTATTCATCCACTGCAGAGAGATGTTGGCGATGACATACAGACCAGGCATAAGATTGTCAAGTGAAGGTGTGCACCAGAGGTATGTGGTCAGTGTGAACGACGAAGGGTGTACCTTCTAAGAATCGGCGAGAGTGACGGACAGCCAAGTGCACCGACAACAATTCGCGCTCGAAAGTAGAGTAGCTGAATTTTGCCTTGGATAGTATTCTACTGAGGAAGACCAATGGGCAGAGCGAGCCATTGACCACCTGCTTGAGTAATGCTCCAATAGTGATGTCGCTGACATCAGTGGAGAGAAGGAGAGAGGCATGCAGCACAGGAAAAGTGAAAGCAGCAGCGATTGGTAGAGCATTTCTTGTGTTACGCAAGGCTGCCTCTTGAAAGGGACCCCACTTGCCCTTGACGGAGACATATAGGTGGCAAGAGTGGTGGCAATAGCTGGCAGGAACTGATAATAATAGCTTATAATGACCAAGAATTCTTGCCGTGCTTTGATGGTCAAGAGTAGGGGGAAGTTTTGAACTGCTTCTACCCTCTTAGGATGGGTGTATGCCTTCATGAGTGATGCAATGCCATAAGAACGATACTTTGCTAGCTCCGAAGGTACACTTGTCGTATCAGACTACAAGGCTTTTCTGTTATAGACGGTCTACAATGATGAGTAAGTGACGGAGGTGTTCCTCATCCACATAACAAATGCAAAAGGGGAGGTCCCCTAAGATGACATCCCTGAGGATTTGAAAAGTGGCCCTACCATTACGAAGGCAAAACAAAATAATTGAAGCTG
This sequence comes from Palaemon carinicauda, assembly GCF_036898095.1. Taxonomy (NCBI): domain Eukaryota; kingdom Metazoa; phylum Arthropoda; class Malacostraca; order Decapoda; family Palaemonidae; genus Palaemon; species Palaemon carinicauda. Next base: position 49,774,012 of record NC_090739.1, read on the forward strand.
TATATACAGTAGGGGCTGGTAATGGTGGTCATGGGATTGTCTTCTGGGTTCATAGGCATCTGATAACACCCTCCCTAGAGGTCAAGCATGAAGAAAACCTTTGCTTTGTGCAAGTAGGATGTCTAAAACCTGTAATCCAAACAAGAGTGCAGGGAACCATCCTTCTTCAGGATGATGTAGAAGGGCTACAAGAATGGGTGTCAGGTCTTTAGGCAAAGGCCCATTTCTTCCATTTCAGTGAACATTTCTTGAGTGGCTGCCAAACGATCCGGGGCCAGACGCCTAAATCAGGTGAAAATTTTGGGCTACGGCGTCTCGATACGGTGATAAATATAGTGCTTGGTGGGAACCGTGGGAGTTTGGTGAATTTAAGGACGGAAGGCATTCGGTTACAACATTGGAGGCTGGCTTAGGTCTCCGTGGGTGAGCTGATGTGAAATGCAAGATCGGAGGGGCTGGGTTGAAGAGGTATCGACAAGTAAGAGTCTGCGTTGACTAATCGTCGATGCCCCACGTCAACCAGGATGAAGAAATGTGCGAGGAAATCCGCAGCGAGTAGTGGTAATGTTATGTCAGCAACAAAGAATTTCCAATGGTATTAGCCACTCCCAAACAATAGTGAGTTTTGTATCCATGGGTAGGGATCTCAGATCAGTTGGTAGCTACCATGCACAGCCGGCTTAGAGTTATTCTGTTGTGTCCTGAGTAGTGACTTTTGTAGAAGGGAATGGCAAGCACCAGCATGTACCAAAACAGCACACCCCAATGTGCATCATGTAAAAAGAAAAGATTAGTGACAGGGGAGGCCACCGCTACAATCGATGGCCTACTTACTCGTTTTATGGCCCCTGACAACCATCTGTACATTTCTTCTCAGCTGCCCTGAATCTGGAGTGGTAGTAGCAGAACTGCGGCTGATGGACGTCATTGAGTGAGGGTTGGTATATGTGGGTGGCAGGCATCTTTGTCACCTCTCCGCCATGTCATGGGGTGGATGCCTGTGTCTTACTGCATTTACGTCTGCTTCCATCAGTGGTGAATAGTTGTCCTCCTCATCAGGAGTGGAGGTGTTGAAGGAGGTCTTGAAGTTGAAGAAGTGGCTGTCCATAAGGGTGTCGACTTTGGTCATTAGGTACATCATGGGCAAGGTATCGACATTTGGGATGTCAGCACGTACAGGTTCAGGTAGGTACCATGCCCAAATAGGTACACTTCCAAAGGAGAGCCATCTGCGACAGGTTGCAAGAGAACAATACTGGTCATTTCACTGAGGGCCAGCGACACCTGTTGGTCCCCCAACAGTTGTTAAAATATCTGATAAAGCTTGGCTATATGGGCGGCTGGCAATGGTGAGTACTACTCCAGGAGGTATTTTTTGAGGGGTCATATACAATTGGGGTTCCCCTTGATAGCAGTATCAGGAGTTGCCATGAAGACAGAGTCTTCTTTGCTGTTTCAGTGAGACATGCCATTCATCAGAAACTGAACATCACTGTGCTGGAACCCAGCGATCACTTCTCTGTTGGTGAAAGGTGGCAGTTTCAATGATGCAGTATGGGTTGCAGAGTCCGGCTCAGGGGCAGCATTGTAAAAATTGTAGGGTGTAGCAGTTGTCGAAATAAAAACCCAGTGAGGAGGTTATCATTGCAGTGATCACCACTGTCTGAGGTGGTTGTTAGATACTAACAGAGATGTGAGGTGAATACGAATTAGTTCATTCAACAGATAAAGAGCTTATATATAAGTAGTTACGAGCAAGAATGTCACAAAAATTCTATCAAACTAAAACATGCGATGGCAAGCTTAAAAAGGCTTTTTATTATAAGTGTGGGAAAGATCGAGATATATATAAAAAAAAATAGAATTACATTGTATGAGCGTGTATGAAACACATCACACGTACAGTGCAAAACTCTGGAGATATCTTTCGTTTACCTATGCTTTCCAATTTAAGAAAATCATTTCTATTTCCCCATGATAATATTATCTCATCCTTCATCTTCATTAGTAAACTTTGCCCGGAAAGAGAGTCTTCCTCTTAATTCTATTGTAATGGTGAAATAACGGCCAATTATCATCATTAGGAATGCAATAAACTACATCTACAGTATCAACAAACTGACTTTTGACCTGATACATATCGAAAGAATTGCTCATGGCGTAATAGCCCTTTAGAATTTTCAGTAGTAGAACAAATAAACATGATTGAATTATTCGGCATCTAGTGCACGCTTCACTTTACAATGTCAATTGTCTTTTTTAAGATCCATCTATGATATTCTTATCTAGTTATCGAAGAACCGAATGTCATAAATACTGAAACATCGTCACTTCTGGTTTTACCATTATCTTGAAATGGTGGTAATTAAATTTACATGTTATGTAAGTTGTCCTTTGGAATGATATTACTCAATAACTTTGGGCGTCTTGATTGAAAATTGATAGGAAATTACCTCATATAAGAATAAGTTAGTTCCATGACAAGTTTTGGCAGTCCTAACTTCATTGTAACCTCGTTATTTTGATGAGAAGTCAGGTTCATAATTATTTGAGTCAACTAATTAAAGGAAAGTCGAGGGTCATTCTATAAGGTTTCATAGAGATCGGATGAAAAAGGATAATGGTAATAATAATAGTAACAATAATACTGATAGTAATTATAATGATGTTAAAAAAGATCATTTTCCAGTAGCTATATCTCATAGTTTAACTAACCTCATGAATCTGGATAATATCAATCTGGATAATAGTAATCTGGATCAGAATTTATTCCAAACCCTATCATTTTGTTCATAAAAAACCAATAAAATATCAAGAGAGCTCTTTAAAACATCGATTCATAAATAGTTTCTACATTACATCTCAACTCTTCATTGCAGTGTACAATCCCCTCCATCTAGATCACATCCCATAACTGGTAGCAGACAAAATATTTTTGGCTTTGTCGTAGGTCAACCTTAAATCCTAAGCTATAGAACGAATAAAATATTGAGTGTCTGATAAAATGAGTAAAAGAATATAGTTTTATCTATTTATTTACTGTATGTATTTTTAAGAAACGTCGTTGAGCCTAAATGCTGGTGCTTTAAAATTATGATTTCCATTATAGTACAAAGGAGAATATTTTGTCTTAAATTTCAAAGCTAATAAGAATAATGATTTTAGCAATAATGCAACTGTACATTCAGTGGTGAGGTATGATTAAAACTAAAAATTACAATGGTAATATATCACAGATTTATAACGGAAAAAAACTAAAATTGGCGCTATGCCATCTGAATGACATCCAGTTAAATGTTTAGATAACAATGTTATGAACATAGTCCAGTATCATAGCCTGAAAATGTATTATTGTTAGATTAGTGTTCCGCTGATGTAAAACTATGTATAAAAATCCTTTTTTCTTGTCTGGACTTCATTACCACATATTATTCCTGAAGTTTTATACAAGATGTTACCAAAGAGGGAATGGTCTTTAGAGAGTTGAATTGGTAAAACTTCAAAGCTTAAATTCGGTCCATTTTTTTTTTTTTTTTTTTTTTTTGCTGAGCAAGTTCATATTGAGTACCACTTCATAATTACATAATTAAATTTATCTATCGTATTTAATTTTGCATTGCATAATATCCCTTTTTTCTTCTTGTTTTTATATTCTTTATCAAGTAGAGCATATTCATTCTCAATTATCCATTCATGCATACTAGCCGCTTATCGTTAGTAGTACCGGATGTTTGTAAATCATTAACATTGATGATACCTTGGCTTAGGCCTACAGATACCTATCAATGTATCAGCATAATGAAGTTTGTGGACACTTTCGCTGAACATAAATAGCTTAGGTGTGTTATATATGATCAGTCCTTATTATTTTAAACGAAGTATATACCTCTATGTTTTTTTCCTTTTGTCAATTATTAATTGGGAAATTTTTTTTTATGTATCTTCCTTTCCATGATGAGATTTAATCCTAAACACCTAAAAATATCTAACTAAAATGTTAAAATTCTGTGGCAAAATAATCTTTTGGCGATGGTGGCAATGGAGTACAGAAAGTCGCTCCCAAGTAATTGTCGTAATCCTCTTTTGTCTCTCTAAGAAGGATTCTTACAAGGAATCCCAGCTTTGTGGAAGCAGCCAGGCGCTATATTTCTCACATGTGATCAGGGGAAAATTTTAGGCTTTTGTTCGTTTCCCTTCCATTACATATAAACTTCCTAACTTTTCTATAAAAATTTGCAAGATAGTTTGTTTCCATAATTGCACAAAGAACTCTTCATTTATATAAAGAAATTTAATGTCGGTAAAGAAAGCAATGCTGTATCATCCAAAGAGGAGTAAGATACTAATCTGAGAAATAATATAAATAAATATGAATTTGGAGAAATAGAAGTTATTAGAAAGTGAAGTTATAACAGTTAACAGTTTTTCATGAAATAACACACACAAACATATATATATATATATATATATATATATATATATATATACATATATATATATATATATATATATATATATATATATATATATACATATACATATATATATATATATATATATATATATATATATATATACATATATATATATATATATATATATATATATATATATATATATATATATATATATATACATATATATATATATATATATATATATATATATATATATACATATATATATATATATATATATATATATATATATATATATATATATATATATATATGTTAACTTTTGCATCAGAATCTCAAAGCCTTACTGAAGCTTGAGAGCATAGGTTAGTTGCAACTCAAAGTGCTATGGAGAGAATACTGATGGGAATAACAATAAGAGACAGGAAATGAACAACATGCATACGCGAGCAAACTTAAGTAGAGGACATTCTAACAAGAAGTAAGGTAAAGGAATGGTTAAGAGCAGGGCATATAATGATACTGACAGGTAACAGATGTAATAGATGGACAAGAAGAATAATAGAATGGGTCCCTAGATATTGCATATGAAGCAAGGGAAGGTAGAGAAGACGATGGATTGACGAGCTAAGAAAATTCGCGTGTATACATTGACACAAAGATCATAAACAGACGGGAGTGGAAAAACATGTCTGAGGGATTGGTCCTGTTGTGGACTAGTTAGAGCTGATGATGATAATGATCATGATGATGATGAGGATGATGATGATGAGGATATTAGTTAAGTAACTATGTTGTATGAATATTGTAAATTAATCAGTGAATCATACAGACAATGGCCAGTTGACTATAAGGGTTCTTCAGCTTCAATTAGATGGGTGTGATATATTACATTTCTACGGATATATTAAGATGGAAGAATGGGAAGAAATAGTGCAGAGTAGCCTATGAATAGGGGTGTTCAAAATGAGTGAGGTGGTATTATTGAGGGTCATTGGGGTGTAGTATCGGTTTCGATTCAGCTGTTAAAATATATGATTATTGTACATCTTTGTATTATTTCCCCTTGTACTTGGCTGCTCTTGTAGCATTTTTTCCAACTGGAGTTTTAGCTCTTACAACAACAACAACAACAATAATAATAATAATAATAATAATAATAATAATAATAATAATAATAATAATAATAATAATAATAATAATAATAATAATAATAATAATAATAATTGTCATTACCTTTCATAAAAGAATTATCTTTTTGTTTTTGTTTTTTAGATTTTTCATGTGAGGAAATAATACATCAAATCCAGTGCTGGAGCTCGGATCTGATCTTGAAGAACATTTATCTAGAGATTAATGCTACGGGAGATTTACTGAAGTAGTTAGCCCTTTGATTCTTAACCTCGTGACCCCAATCACTATATGCTATCTAAGGCTGAGGAACGTAATGTACAGCAAGGAAATAATTGTGGACGTATTAAAGAAACTAAAAGTTCATTTAAACATTTTCAAATTTTATAGATCTGTAAACAAAGACAGCGTATGCAAATTCTAAATGGAATTGAAATTAATCCAATTGGAAGCAAGAGCTGAGCCATTCATCAGAGAAAAATCTACCTGCAATGAATAAAGGAAATTCCTCACATCTCTGAAGAAACTTCCATACAAGAAATTAAAATGCACAGAGAAAAAGCGCTTCTGTAAAGCAGTCCTAAGTACTCCTTTAATGTTAGCCTTCCAGGACAAACTTCAATATCATTTCAGAGTCCAAAGTGCTCTTAAATTATAACAGCTTATTTTTACCATCTTAAAACTTTATTTTGAAGATAGAAGGAGTATGATACAAAGTAATTACAAGAATGATGTTATTAGAACCAAGAAAATAGAAGATGTATCTGAACCATTTCAGTCAACGTCCTGACCCATTGATAGCATCGCCTAAGATTAAACGAGTTGAG
>NC_090739.1:49787887-49792887 GCF_036898095.1 Palaemon carinicauda
TACTTCACTCATGTTGTCTACATTTGCTGATTACTTATGCGACGAGACATGTACTTGTATGTTCAAAGATATCATAGAATTATCATTTTGGAGCTCTGGAACTCAAGACCTTAGGGATAATGCAAAAGTATCACTGAAGTCAACCTTCATGACTATGATTTTTTTTTTTTTTTTTATCCAAGGATTTAGTATAATAATCGACATGAACATTCCTAACATTGCAGTTAAATTATATTGCTTATAGCCAAATGAATGACAAAATATAAGGATGATAAATATTTAGAGTTATTTTAAATGCTTCCCTGAAAGTATCCAAAACCGTGGGAAGTTATTCACGTTTGACGTGTCCTACCGTTGATCACCTCAGTTTATCTAAACACTGTCCTTCCCTTTATTGTGTATTGTAATTATATTTTCAATATATATATTCTCTTATTACCATCAGTAGTGAATTATTTTAAACTTCAGAAACAAGTATCTTAATAAAACGGCGCAAAACTATCTATCTTTTCTCATGGATTACAAATGTGCAAAAAAAACTCTCCCATGCATAATGCGCATGGGCACGCCCGTAGTTGCTCACAAAAATATGTTAGTCAAAGCACCTGGTATTGAATAATTTCTTAGAATTAAGCTTTATTGAATATTTCAATTGCTATCAAAATCAATCCAATGAGCACGGCAGGGAGTTAAAATTTTAAACAAATAAATGAAAGCTCTGATGTTGACAGAATTGTCTTCAAAAATTTACTTACGAGTAGACTACACATAAAACTTCCACCAATAATCGAAAACATTTAAACTTACCATATCCTAGCTTGTGTTATAGAATATAAGAAATGAGCATTCCTGTCAATTCACAGGGATTCTTAATTTGATTTCCCAGGATCTCCATCAGTAATATATCTAAACTTGCCGTGTGTCCTTCTGCTATGCTAATGATGCTTGTAAATGTCTTTTTAGAAAGCTTTGAAGTAAAATACAGAATACTTCGTTTTTAGAATGGCCTGAATATGGAGGATACTGAGACTAGATTAATGCCCCCAGTTTATTCCTTTTAAATTTTAGGTATTGCTATTTTGATGATGTTCTGGGTAATCTCATTTTAATCATAAGGCTTGTGTTACTATGATAAATTCATTGATTTCACTGTACCAACCGTGTGTCACACGATCGTACATAGTTCATTTTGTGTATATATTATGCTTGTATCTTCGCTCTTCCCTTACACTAAAAAGAACCGGAATAAACATGGCTGCTTTTCTCCTTTGTAACAGTGTCTGTTTTTTTAACATGAAATTTCTTGCTGCTTTGAGCTTTTGTATATAAAGGAGAGTGTTCTATAATATATTTACTCAGTTGCTTTCATACTGTCTTTGAGTCACAACCTTTTCTTGACTCGTCACATTGGTGACCCCGGAGTGACCACCGCCTTCCACTCCCTCCCCTCCCCCCTCCATCGTTGGTACTATGGCGGACTCTACGGCAGTTGGTGCTGCGGCTGCACCATTGAAACTTTCATCGTTCTCCAACGGAGAGGCGTTTGCTTGGTTTCAGCGTGCAGAAGTCCAGTTTCGCATCAAGGGCGTGACTCGCTCAACCACCAAAGCAGATTATGTTCTCGCAGCGATACCTGAGGACACCTTTCCGGAAATATCCGACTGGCTTTGTGAACAAAGAGACACCCCAATAGCGTATGACGCCCTCAAAACATACCTTCTGCAGCACTACACGCCGTCCCCAGCCGCACGTATAGCGAAGGTCTTTCAGCTCTTGCAACAACCGTTGGGAATCCAAAGGGCTTCGCTTGCCCTCAGGGAAATGACCAGTATCGCTCACCTGCAACCTGCCGCAGACGGCTCTCCTCGTGAGGTGAACCTACTTCGTGCCCTTTGGATACGCCGTTTACCCGGACCTATACGCGCTGCCATACCCGATGTCGATATTTTACCCATAAAGGACTTGATGACCAAATCCGACGCCCTTATGGACAGCCACTTCAAGACCTCCATCAACGCCTCCACCCCTGACGAAGAGGATGCCTATTCAACGTCAACCAAAGCTGATGTGAATGCCGTAGGACATACACGCCTACCCCGTGATGTGCCGTAGCAGCAACAAAGCCACCCACCACCCACCAATCGTTCGCGCCCCAAAAAACGACTTCTACAGCCACTTACTACCTCCCATTGGCCGCAGTTTTGCTATTACCACTTCAGATTCGGGGCAACCGCAAAAAAATGTACCAAGGATTATCAGTGGCCAAAAAACGTGAAAGTAGGCCATCGCTCGTGGCGGTGGCCTCCCATGTTTCTAATCTTTTCTTTTTTACATGATGCAGGAACGGGCGTGCGATTTTTGGTAGAAACGGGTAGTTGTCGTTCAATTTTGCCAAGGGAACTCCTCCAGACACGATGTAGTATGTCTACGTCTGCCGATGTCCGCTTGGTAGCTGCCAACGGATCTGCGATACCCACCTACGGTTACGAGAACCTCACATTATCGTTCGGAAACGGTAAATTCAATTGCAAAGAAGGCCCTATAAACTGCTGTGGCTCTCACTTTTCCTATCCCACATGCCCCTCTCCTTCTCTCCACCAATGCCGGAGACGTCGCTATTGGTGCAGTACTCGAGCAGGTGGTCAATGGCTCGCCCCGCCCATTGGCCTTCTTCAGCAGAAAACTGTCTAAGACAGAATGGGGTTATTCTACCTTTGATCGCGAATTGCTGGTGGTGCACTTGGCTATCCGTCACTTTTGCCACTTCTTAGAAGGTATGCCCTTCATCATTCGCACAGACCACATGGCTCTGGTGCACGCCTTCACTCGACAGTCTGACGACTGGTCCGCCCGGCAACGCCGACATCTCTCCGCTGTGGCTGAATACAATTGCACCCTTCAATACGTCCTTGGGAAAATGAATCCCGTTGCTGATGCCCTGTCAAGAAACACGTTGGCTGCCGTTCAACTGGGATTGGATTACAACGCCCTGGCTGAAGCCCAATGACAGGATCCAGAGTATCAAGCATGTAATACATCCTGCACGTCCCTCCGTTGGGAAGACTTCCCCCTCGAAGACTCCAACACCACCCTCCTCTGTGACGTCAGTACTGGTAGACCGTGACCTTAGATTCCTGCTCCCATATGCCGGCAGGTGTTTGATTTCATTCATGGCCTTTCACATCCCTTGTGCCGTTCTACTGCACAGCTGCTGAAGACGAAGTTCATTTGGCACGGCATTTCTAAGGATGCTAAGGATTGGGTCCGTGCCTGTACTTCTTGCCAAACTTCCAAAGTACTTATACACACGGATTCAGGAGTGGGCACCTTTCCTCAACCACAGCATTGTTTCGCACACATTCACGTCAACGTTGTAGGCCCCCTACCCACATCACAAGGACATCGTTACCTGTTTACCGTCATCGACCGCTCCACTCGTTGGCCTGAAGCCATTCCCATGGAAACTGCAACATCCGCCTCATGTTCATCTGCCTTACTCTCAGGATGGATTGCAAGATTTGCTATCCCTGAGCATATTACTTCTGACAGGGATACCACTTTCACCTCTCAATTGTGGACATCATTAGCGAGTCTCCTGGGCATCACCCTATATCAGACAACGGCCTACAACCCCTCTGCCAATGGAATGGTTGGACGTTTTCATCGCACCCTCAAAGCAGCTTTGATGTCCCGCTGCAAGGATTCCAACTTGTTTATTCAGCTTCCCTGGGTCCTCCTGGGACTAAGGACCACTCCTTAAAACGCCCTTGACGTCTCGGCAGCTGAAATGGTGTATGGCGGCCGGTTGGTCGTCCCTGCCAAATTTTTTCCTTCTACAACCTCCTCCGACGATCTCCAGCGCATACGTCACGTCGTGGGAAAATTTACTCCATGCCGTCAGACTTACAAGCCCCCAGTGAAGCATCACATACCAACAGACTTGCACTCTGCAACGCACGTGTTACTGCGCAACGACACTAGCAAGCCACCGCTAACGCCCCCTTACACGGGCCCTTTCCTTGTGATCCGATGCAGTCCGAAAGCATTCCTACTAAACATTCGTGGCAACGAAGAATGGGTCTCCATTGATCGTCTAAAACCTGATTATCTCCTGCCAGATGACCCGCCTACAGTTCGCCTCTCTAGATCTGGGCGCCCTATTTAACATGTACAGTATGTCTTTTTTTGGGGGGGAGCCATGTACCAACCGTGTATCACACGATCGTACATAGTTCATTTTGTGTATATATTATGCTTGTATCTTCGCTCTTCCCTCACACTAAAAAGAACCGGAGTAAACATGTCTACTTTTCTCCTCTGTAACAGTGTCTGTTTTTTTAACATGAAATTTCTTGTTGCTTTGAGCTTTTGTATATAAAGGAGAGTGTTCTATAATAAATTTACTCAGTTGCTTTCATACTGTCTTTGAGTCACAGCCTTCTCTTGGCGCGTCACATCACACCTAAAATTTACCAGAGATAAGGAAGAGAATTACAAAATACACTTTTTAGGCATTTTGATTCTATATCTAGAAATCAAATCAATAATTTATCACACATGCATTTCTATTCAGGTTATTCTTAAAGTATAAAGTATTCTGCATTATCGCGTATGTAGGCTACTTTAGGACACTAAGAATATGCAACCCTGAATATATAGAAGATAAATGTAATAAAATTGTTATAATAAAACTAATAAAATATTTTAGTGCTCAGTTAGAGAAAAAGAAATTTATGAATATCACAGTACTTTGTTTACCATTTATGAAATGTTCTATAGAGGTCATGCCCATTTTGAAAATATCTAGATATAAGCGCAGTGTTCTAATAGGGTTGCAAATTGAAAAATATTTTGATGAAGAACATCATTGGAAATGACAGTAATGTAATATATAGCTTTCCATATTCAGAATATAGTTAATTTTATGTCGGCCGAACACCTTAAGGCCAATCTGTCAGTACAAAACAGTATAATAAGGTTGTGTCCAGACGTTTGTTATT
>NC_090739.1:49807887-49812887 GCF_036898095.1 Palaemon carinicauda
GGACACACACGCCTATGAATGCCGTAGGACACACACCTGTGAATGCCGTAGGACACACACGCCTGTGAATGCCGTAGGCCTATGAATGCCGTAGGACACACGCCTATGAATGCCGTAGGACAAACACGCCCATGAATGCCGTAGGACGCACACTCCTATGAATGCCATAGGACACACACGCCTACCCCATGATGAGCCAGAACGGCAACAAAGCCACCCATCATCCACCACTCGCTCACGCCCCAAACAACGACTTCTACAGCCACTCACTGCCGCTAATCGGCGCAGTTTTTGCTACTACCACTCCAGATTCAGGGTGTCCTATTTAACATGTACAGTATGTCCTTTTTAGGGGGGAGCCATGTACCAACCGTGTGTCACACGATCGTACATAATTCATTTTGTGCTTGTATCTTCGCTCTCCCCTCGCACTAAAATGAACCTGAAATAACATGTCTGTTTTTCTCAATGGTAACGGTGTTGAATTTGAACATGAAAATTCTTGTTGCTTTGAGATTTTGTATATAAAGGAGTGTTTTACAATAAACTCAACTCTAAAAGAAACAATTAGTTGAAGAATTTAAGTCTTCACATGCCAAAGAGAAAATAAACTCTCAAATTTGATTTCATCAATAAGTTCATCTGTTTCTGTATCATTAACTATTAAAAAAGCATAATCGTTCACGTAGTTTTATACTTTGTATTGGAAAATTATTAGTAGAAAAGTTTTGCTTTTTAAATTCAACTACGATTTGCAATCTAATTTGCTTGATATTGTTAATAAAATAGATACAGTAGTGTTCGATCAAAAATATAAGGTAGAAATACAATAATATAAAATTTTCAAGCTCTAATTAATTTTTACCTCTAATAATATCAAAAGTAAAATGTGATATACTAACAAAATTATGGCACATTTTTGATAAAAAAATCTTACTTGAAAGAAGTAGATATCGAACATTCATGTACTTTTTCAATAAACTACCAGTTAGAATCATTACAATCTTTTGATTTCATCGGACTGTTTAAACTGTCAATCCACAAAGAAAAGTGATTTAACTCTCTTACTGAAGGACCTTTATCTACGATAATAAACATCAAACTTCTTATTCACTATTTTTGTTTGATACAGTGGTGTCCGGTACTACATTAAGGTAATATCAATAAAAAATTTACCTTTTTTAAAAGGAAACTTCATTATATATATATATATATATATATATATATATATATATATATATATATATATATATATATGTAAGTGTGTATATATACATATATATATATATATATATATATATATATATATATATATATATATATATAAGTATATATACATATTTATATTATATATATATATATATATATATATATATATATTATATATATATATATATATATATATATATATATAACCTCAATTTTGATTAGGAGAACAACACTCAAAAGTGATAAAAAAAATCACTCAAAAAACTGTTTTCATTAGCACAAAAATAAAAAAAAAAATCCAATTAAATTTTCATATACAAAATGGAATCATTTTCATATTAATAAAGTGCTATCATTTGAAATATGACTGAAAACCACGGTCTATAAGAAGAATTAATTGGATAAAATTTACGCATAACTGAAATATAATTTCATATCTATTCTGGCAAGGAAATATATGAAAAGCTATCGCTACCATTTCATATTCATTTTCAGTTTTTCTTTCTTTTTTTTTCTTTTTTGAGGGGGTGGATAATTACAATACTATATTTTAACCAGCCTCTAGCTTCAAATCTAGTCAAAACCTAAAGCACGTCCTAAACGCAGAACCTTGCTTTCTCTGTGAGTAACACATTCAAGTAATACTACAGAAAATTGTGATACCTGTTGAATCTTAAATGCATCATTATTTAAACGTTCTATGAAGTGACTCATTCTTTTTCTTCTTCTTTCTCACAGTTATCCCTTCATTAAGGGGTCGGTTGCCTGAGGTGCCCTCTCCAATACCTTCTGGCAAAGGCATCCTCTTCAACCAAACCTCTTCTCTCCATATCATTCTTAACCTTATCTCGCCATCTAATTTTTTACCTCCCTCTAAACCTCCCCCAGAAAGGTTCCTCCTAAGCCCTCCTCACTCCCATCCCAACACCCATCCTCAACACGTGCCCACAGCATCTCAGTTATAACAAGCTTATCACTTTTGTAGTCTTTACTATGGCTGCCATTCTTATTTTACCACTTTATTTACAACTAAGCCTCTACTTTCATGCATGGCTATCCTGCCTTTACCTTCCCTACTGCTCACCCTATTTTAATAGCATCAGGCATGGTTAATAACTTGGCAGAGGGTTTTTACGATCGCATAGCCTTACAGTCATCATCCACAGTTATAGGTGGTGGGCCTAACCTTTGACTAGATAAACCTACTGCAATGTAGCAGTTTCCACAGTTATTGGCGGTGGCCCTAACCTTTAGCTGAAAAGCAAGACTGCAAAGCAGCAGCTGTCCTTTTAGTCGCTTTATACGCCAAGCAAGATGTACCGTGGTAATATTCTTACACCCCTACTGTCGGACATCATGAAGTGACTCATTAACAAGTAACAAAAGAAATATACCGGTGACTTATTAATAAATAACAAAAGAATATACCGGTCCAAGGCAGATGAATTTTAGGTTACTATAACAAGGTTTGTAGAGTGCTATTTCCCATGTTAATTCACAGCAAAATTGTGTCTTTCTGAGAAATTTAGTAACTTGGTTTTGAAATATTTATGTCACTTAAAACACATATTTTACATAGTCTGTATACAAGTTTCTATAGAGTTTAGGAGTTAGCTTTGATATGCAACTATTCCAAACCACGTTCTAAATAGAAATACATATTCAGATTTCTTTGTATTTCATAATTTTCATTGGATACGACTTAACCTAACCTAACTTGTGTTCCTGTAAATACACATAAAATTTTATTCAATACTGATTTCTCTAGAGCGAGAGAGAGAGAGAGAGAGAGAGAGAGAGAGAGAGAGAGAGAGAGAGAGAGAGAGAGAGAGAGAGAGAGAGAGAGTAAAAACACTAACAATTTATCGACAACTCTAGAATCTACAGTAGATGAACAATCCCATATCTCGATAAGAGAGTTCAGATTTGAATGTATTCGTTTTTTCTGGAGATTTCACCTCTTTTATAAATATGTCTGTCCCAGTGTAACAAAATATAAGAGATTTTGAAATAAAACTATATTGATAAACTAACTTAAATTTTTTGTCCTCCATTCTATATAAAATTATATAACATATGATTAAAAAAATCTTTTTATTAACCTCCATTGGAAACCAATAAAACATTTAAGATCAGGATCACACACACACACATACGCACATACGCACAGAGAGAGAGAGAGAGAGAGAGAGAGAGAGAGAGAGAGAGAGAGAGAGAGAGAGAGAGAGAGAGAGGACAAAGTTTCCATAAAACGAAGACAAACACAGAAATTACAATGTGAAGCCCGGCTAACCCATTCAAGAAAATTTAGAGGAGTCGTTACCTCGTAAACGACCAGTCAAGTTGAGGGATTAATAGGTTTCTTCCATATTTACACATTCATCTCCATTGAGGAGCAATCAATAATTCAGGAGACTAAGTCGAGCTTCTGAAATCTAGTATTTATTGCCAGCTCCGTTGCAATTTCTCACAATGTAGTCCAGGAAAAGGAAAACCTTTTTTTTTCAGTCATTCTTTGCTAGGTAACGGCAATATGGAGCGTGCAGCTTGCTGATGTGTTTAAGCTGATGTTGCAATGAGATTTCTTCCGCTATGATATTAAATTCACTAATATTAAAGGAGGTTTTCTATTTTTACTTATATTTTAGAAAGTTATTTAAATGTATTGGAATACTGCTTTAGCTGTTCTCTGTTTGATGTATATCATTTTAATATCCACGAATCATTTTAACAGGAAACTTAACTATATGAACTAGTGTCTGTATTTTATTTGCAGATTCAGTATCCAATCTGTAATAGGGCAAAAACTTAACCTTAATGCTCAGCAGCAGACCCATTTAATTCTTTTTACTATAATCTTTTATAATGTTTCAACATGTCATTGAAACTGCAAACTACCCTATTTATGAAATGTTGCATTACCTCTTAGGTAATTTCCTGTTTGTTGATAAACATCAATTTCTATATATTAATCGGTTCAACGCGTATTATGCATTCATTAATAATAATGATAATAATAATAAATGTTCGTTGAAAGTAATTTCATATTCAACTTGATTCTTTTCAGGCCTCTTAGGAGTTATACAACATCTATTTCCACATATATATCCAGAGCATATGGATATAAAAACGGTAAGGATGTTGACTTTTTATCTTATCCTGGTCAATACCATTTATGAATGAAATGTAGTTTTAGTGGCTACTTTTAGATTATCACCGTGAATGATTGTGTTTCCAATAAGAAGGGATAAATGCGTCTGAAAGATGGCCTTGTTCCTAAATAATAATAATAATAATAATAATAATAATAATAATAATAATAATAATAATAATAATAATAATAATAATAATAATAATAATAATAATAATATCCTTCATTTAGTTTCAGTCTCATGTTTGTCTTCATCATCATCATCATCTACTCCTATGCCTATTGGCGCAAAGGCCTCGGTAAGATTTCGCCAGTCGTCTCTATCATGAGCTTTTAAAGCAAAAATTCTACATTCCATGTAGGCCTGGGTTTTGCAACTCTTAAAATGCCTTGTGGAGCCCAGTTGAAAGAATGGTGAACTAATTTCTCTTGTGGAGTGCAAAGAGCATGCACAAACCATCATATTCTACACCTTACCATGATCTCATCCACATACGACACTCGAGCTTAGTGCTTCAGCTTCGAGGAACATTTAAAGTTGTGGAATACTTCCTGATACACAGCACATTGTGAAAATATCTTATTATGGCTTAATAGTCTGTGTATGTGCACACCTACGCGAACGAGCAAAAGATCTCGT
>NC_090739.1:49827887-49830387 GCF_036898095.1 Palaemon carinicauda
ACAGGCCATTTCTGGGTTCCAGTTAGGTGGTTCGATGTTCTTTAAAGTAGTTATAAGCATGGTATAATTTTATATACAGTTCTTATTGACTTTCACATTCCTAGCCAAACAAGAGGACTAACTTGCTCTTCTTATTGTTCTATGCACAATATGAATAGCAGAGCATTCACTTTCACACTTCTCATATGTACAGCAAGAAATGAACTTTTCTGTGAAAATTTTCTTTCGAGTCACATTTAAGAAGAAACGGTTGTTGTCAGATTCTCCTTTATATACTGCTTGGACTTATTCTGTCCATTCCTCTTTTACTCTGTCATTTCGAGACTTCAGGTTAACCCCAGTCTCACAAGTCAATAACCCCCAAATAATCAGGGAACTCATTCTGGACACCTGTTTTTTACTTGGTCCTTCACCCCCCACCCACCCACCCCACCCCACCCCCCGCTCTCTCTCTCTCTCTCTCTCTCTCTCTCTCTCTCTCTCTCTCTCTCTCTCTCTCTCTCTCTCTGGGTATCTGCTGCCTCCTCCTCTCTCTCTGAAGTGGTCTTTTTCATTCTCAAACTCACTCACTCCAGCTGTTTTTTTGCCTGCTGTTGCAAGTACTTCCCCATTTTCTATTTGATTCTACATTTTGACTCCCCATTTTCTATTTGATTCTACATTTTGACTAACTGATCCACCATCACGAACCAGTTTTATTTCCTTTCCCTTTTGGTGATCTAGTAGTTTTCCTTATTACTGCATTACTGGAAAAGGCATGAGCTACTTTGTTATCTTTGCTCACTATGTGCTGAAAACCCCTTTATATTGAATTCTAACAGACGTTCTATCCATGTAGCTTGTGTAGCAGTTAAATCCCCTTAATGAAATAAGTCTTGAAGGGTTCTATGGTCTGTTTGCAACTAAATTGGATGACCCTCCCCCCAAAAAAAGAACCCATGCCTCTTCAGGATCCACAGGAGAGCCATTGCCTTTCAATAAAACTAATTATAATTCTTCTCTGCTCCTTTCAATACCAAGCAAGCAAAACAACTGGTTTGGTCTCTATTTGCATTGTCTGAGTATGAAATTATGCTGTTGAAAGCTACGTTACTCGTACCTATTGTCACTAAAAACAGATGATCAAATCTAGGATATGAAAGTAACTTATTTCTAGTTAAAACACCTTCCACCTGGCTGAAGGCTCTCTACTCCCCAACTCCTCTATAGTTTTATTTCTGCCCCTTTTCCACATCTCTTTCTCGCATCCTTTTTTACATAATTTCAAAACATTAATATCTGGGATATTCTCATTTGTCTCCACCAGTCCTTCTAATAAAATGTTGCCCAATTTATACACGTCAATATTCAGGCTGTTATAATTTTCCCCTTACTGGTCTGTCTCTCCCTTTCCGCATAGGCTTTAACAGTTTATTTTCTCATACCTTCAATAGGAAGTTCATAGTGTCCAGCCAGCACTTCTAGAGAATTATCCCAATCTCCCTCATAGGGATTCCATTAGATATAAAAAAAATTTACTGTATACCCAAAATGCTACAAATTTCTGTTATGATTAATGTGAGCGATATAAAAAAATCCTGCAGTACGTTTTGGTGTATGGTTTCTACCTAGTTACCTAAAGAAGTATCAAGGATGATAGTGGGCTCAAGGTACTTTTTTTTTCAAGTAGTGAATAGCTGCCTCCTGTATCTAACTTACTTAAAAATTTTACATGTACCACCAGTAGCCGAAGCTGCCATGCAGATTCACGGGAAGGGTTCCCAATTTTATTCACGAGACTATTGCACCCAGTTGCCATTCAACCTAGTGTCCTGGTGGTGATGACAAGGGTCCTGAGGGAGGTACCTCAACCCCATGACTTGTGACCCCACTCTTTTCATCAGCCTTGGTATTCTTGCTGTTTCATTAACTGCTACTGTTTTTAGGTGGAAACTTTTGTCTATGACCTATCCCCCATTTACTTGACAAAAGGAGGAGGATTGTAAGGAACAACCTCTTTTGCCTGTCGGTTTTGTTAGACAATCTCAAGATAGAAGATCATAGGCTTGACAGGAATATCACCGGTCAGACTCCAAGTAGTCTTATTCCACTCGTTGATGTCCCTCTTTCCTGCACTGCCTCCACAAACTGAGATTCCCCCTTTATCGCTAACTATGTTCTCCTTTTCTGCGGATTGAGGGTTGGCATACACTGTTTTTCTTTGAAGGTAAACACACACACACACAGATTGCCCGGTCAGTATCTCCGGCTGGGAGCTCTTAGACTATCAATCATAGGCCTCTATTTGAAGGTAATGTTCGCATGGCTACCACCTGTCTGCAGTTATGATTGGCATACCTGGGCATGTTTTTTGGTGTCAGGTAATTTATGATATTTTGCATAGTCATTACAACATCTGCTAATGATGGGTTGTCATCAAACAAATATCAAAATAAATAAGGACTCATTAGCCTATTTATGTATTTTGGGACAATTGCTTTTGTACCATTCTCACTCATGT
>NC_090739.1:49832887-49870387 GCF_036898095.1 Palaemon carinicauda
GCTTTAGGCTATATTTTATACATTTTAGACTGTGTGGAATATTTCCAAGATTGTATACGTGAGAGTTTCGGTGAATTAGGTAATCGATTCTCTTGGTGCCTAGGCTAATTGCTTATGGAGCCTTAGTATACTTTATCATACTCCCCGGTTGCTTTCTTTTCTTCGGAGAAGGTATGCAATCCCTTTCCCTCTGTTTAAGCCTTGGGCTTATCCCTAAGTGGTTTTTTCCGAATTTATTTTCGATAAAACTATACTAGGGTGTTACTGTACCTTCCTGTTCCTGCTGAGTCTGGTTCAAAGAGGGACAGAACAACAGAGTTTTTAGTCTGAGTCCGTGTTGTTTGGCTTGGGGCAGAGTCTCCCTCGCTGACCTAACACTTACAAAGGGAGCTGAGCTCCCTTAGGTCACTGTCGAAGGTTTCTGTAGTTATGATTCCTTCTTGTGTGATCGACCAGACTAAGTCCTGTTGCTGTTCTCGGGGAGGATAAATCTTCCCTTGGGAGTTGCAACGCCTTCCTTGCTTTGGTGCTCTGGAAGCTGGCAGGTATTATACTACTGCGCTGGCCCTTTCCCTTAGATCTCCCTTAGGCTAAGACAGAGTTCTTGGCTGCGGGTGATCTGTCACTAAAGCAAGGTTGGCAGGACCCTCTTGTCCCTTCCCCCTCTATCTCCGTAATGGCCTAGCCATTACTGTACTGTACCTTGCCGGCCGGCAGAGCTGGCCGGCAGGGGTATTACTGTACCATATGTCATTCTACTTCTGGACCTAGTATAGGTTGGGATATGGATTGACTAAGCCCATTGCCGGCCGGCAGAGACGCTGGACGGCAAGGGTCTTATGTTTTCGAGTGCTGCCCGGACCTCTCTTGGTCCCTCA
This sequence comes from Palaemon carinicauda, assembly GCF_036898095.1. Classification (NCBI taxonomy): domain Eukaryota; kingdom Metazoa; phylum Arthropoda; class Malacostraca; order Decapoda; family Palaemonidae; genus Palaemon; species Palaemon carinicauda. The sequence goes on from NC_090739.1 coordinate 49,833,766, forward strand.
TCCATGCCTGCCGGCAGAGCCGGACGGCATTGGTCAAGGAAGCCTGAATTAAGTTTCTCCCCTTCCTTATATGCACTCTTTCGGTTGCCGGGCTTGGGGGGTTGTGTACACTCTTATCCCGGCATCCATTCTATTTTCTTCTAGTGCTGTACCTGTCCCGGCAGCCGGCCTATGAGGCCGGCTGCCGGCCTATGAGGCCGGCAGCCGGGCAGGGGTAGTCTTCTGGTTCTTTTGCTGCCGGCTGGCATCGGTCTTGTACCTTTGCCAGCCGGCTTATGTCAGTCCTTGTCTGCCGGTCACCAAGAGTGTGGCCGGCAGCTGGGTACTACCTTGTGTAGTTGCTGGCCGGCAATCATTGCCGGCCAACACTGGCTGTTGCTGGCCGGCAGCTGCTGCCGCCGGCACAGGCATTTGAACCAGAGGGCTGCCGCCCTATAGCTGTTAAGTAGTATACTTTAAAGCTAATTGTGGTGTGTGCCGGCCGGCAAAGGCAGGCCGGCACACATCCTCCTATACTGTACTAGTATTCTTCTGTATAGCATATACAGTAAGAAGAAAACTATAGTAAAAGTTTAGGTACAGCACTGTATCTTCTAATACTATTGTGTTTTCTTACACAGCCCTTTGCTGTTGCCCTCAGACAGGAAGCAGAGTTCTTCCCCGTCTATTATCCAGGATTTTTAAAATCATTGCCTAGGTGTGAGCTCCACCTGTTTCCTCTGGAAACCTTGCATTGGTTACTCTAGTAGAGATAAACCATTTTTTATTTTATTATCCGGAAGGCTGCAACAATGGGTTGTGAGGGAAATTACAAGTGTGTGTCTTTCATTTATGAATTGTTATGCTATACTATGCATATCCAGTGATACATAGTTCACTTGATACTCATGGAAATTTCTTCTCTTTACAGGAGGACCCTCCGAAGTGCGGAAATGTTTTCTGCAATGTCCGCAGCAAGAACCTCTGCGGACATGAGTGTTGTAGGAGACACGCAGCATGCGCTGTCTCCAAGGATGATCTCCAGTATTGGGACCCTCAGGTATGTACTGTATGCACTAACCTGATTACTGAGGCTTTTGATTCCCCTAGAACGGCGGAATCAAGGGATATAGCTAGGGAAAAGCTTCGTACTTGGGTAAGGGGCTTCAAGAAGAACACCTCTGGCCCTTATCTTCCAAGTGAGAAGATGAGGGCGTATCTTTTTCCCCAGGCATCAGCTGAGGCAGTGATTCCCCAGCCTCAAGAGGAGATCCTTCAAGATCAAGTCCAGGTGGACGAGGAAGTCGCAGATGCGATGCAAGACATCCAGTTGTGTGACAGGATGTCTGACCTGGACGATCGTTTGGAAGAAGACCTCCTGGCAGAAGGTCAGGATCAAGTTCAAACCCCGGATGTCGTAGAGGATGAGGTCGACGAGGTGTCGGCTACTCCGGTTCAGATGCCGGAGCCTATCCCCTCAACATCGGCTGGCCTCCCAGTAGAACTGGGACAGGCCCTCTCTTCGATTGTTGGAATGATCCAACAAATGCAGAAGGAGAATCAGGAGAAGGCGGCTGCAATGGAACTGCGTATGCAGTCCCTGGCAGAATCACATGGGCCCCGGAAAAGGCTCAATGTGAAAGACCTTCCCATATGCTCAGATGCTAACCCATGGAGGTATGCTGAGCACATGCCGATGACGACTGGAAAGATCGTCATTTCGGATAAGCTGGGTTCAGTTCCCCTAGAGGAGGTAGAATTCTGGCCCAGCAAGGCATCATATCCGGACTGCTATGTCCGGCTGAGAAAAGAACCAGCTTCAAGGGAGGAGACAGAGCCGAAGGAGGTCATTGTTATGGACCACGCTAAGGCTCAAGCCCTACTTTCATCCTCGATGAAAGAGAGGGGCTTCTCGAATTCGAAGGTAGCTGCATTGAGCAAGAAGCTCCCTTCGTTTGTGTCCTCTCCTGATAGAGCCTTCCCCTTTTTACAGAAAGGGTTTGCGGCTGTCCTAAAGGCAGTCGAGGCCGGCAAGCCTTGCCCCTCCCTGGAGGAGTGTAAACCCTTGTCGCTGGCTCTACCTATGGACCACAAAGACTGGAAGGATGTCCATCTAACATTCTCAGTGGGAAAGTTGGAGGCTGATATTGCCGGACGGCAATTCGGCGAGGACCTCCCCAAGCTGTCCGAATCTCTTTTACGAAGAGAGTTCGAGACAAAAGAAAGACTGGCTGCCTCAATGTCTCATCAGACTACTCTCGAGACGATGGCAAGTGACCCCAAGGTCCATGAAATGTTCATGGTAGTGGCTAAGTCTCACTTAGCCACAGTGACGAAGGACCTTTATAACTTCGTCAAGGCAAGGAGAGCTTGCAGGGAGTTCGTGTTCACCGGGGCTTCGGTGAGACACGAGCCAAGGAAGTTAATCTCCTCCAACATTTGGGGAAAAGACCTTTTCCCTACCGATGTGGTCAAAGAGGTTGTTGATAAGGCCGCCGTGGAGAATAGAAATCTTCTCCAGAAGTGGGGCCTGGCTATCAAAAGAAAATCTTCCCCGGATGAGGGTCCTCAACCAAAGAGGAAGAATATGAAGACTAGGCTACCATCTCGGCCAGCCAAGCCTTATAGACAGCAACAGCAACTGCAATTGCCTTTGCCTCCAGTGCCCCAGATGGTGGCACAAACCCCGACTGCCTTTCAGTGGGTACCCCAGGCGGTGCCAGGTCAGTCAACCACATTCGCCCCAACGTTCGAAGGACAGTCTTCTTCCTTTCGTGCAAAACCTAGAGGAGCAGCCAGAGGCTCGTCTAGGCGCCCCTCAAGGGGAAGGGGATTCAGAGGTGGTCGTGGTCAGGGAGGCAAGACCTCAGGACGGCAGTCCAAGTGAAATGATACCGGTAGGAGGGAGACTGATGAAATTTTGGGATCGCTGGACCTTCGATCCCTGGGCCCAAAGCCTACTCAAGAATGGACTGGGTTGGAGCTGGTACAGCACTCCACCCCCATGCCTTCGGTTTTTCCAACACTCCACCCCCATTTTGGAGGAGTACGTTCAAGAACTGTTGGAGAAAAATGTGATCCGAAAGGTGAAGTCCATCAAATTCCAAGGGAGGCTGTTTTGTGTTCCCAAGAAAGACTCGGAAAAGCTCAGAGTCATTCTGGACTTGTCACCACTCAACAAGTTCATAGTGAATTGCAAATTCAAGATGCTAACACTGCAACACATAAGGACCTTACTGCCCAAGAGGGCATACTCAGTCTCTATAGACTTGTCAGACGCCTATTGGCACATTCCAATCAGCCGTCGACTCTCCCCCTACCTAGGGTTCAGGCTACAACGAAAACTGTACGCCTTCAGAGCCATGCCATTCGGGCTAAACATAGCCCCAAGGATTTTCACGAAGCTTGCGAGCGCAGCTCTCAAACAATTACGCCTAAAGGGAATTCAGGTAGTAGCCTACCTGGACGACTGGCTGGTGTGGGCAGCATCCGAGACCGAATGCTTGCAAGCTTCCAGTCAGGTGATTCAGTTCCTAGAGTACCTAGGCTTCAAGATCAACAAGAAAAAGTCTCGACTTTCTCCATCCCAAAAGTTCCAGTGGCTGGGAATCCACTGGGACCTTTTGTCACACAGTTTCTCCATCCCAATGAAGAAAAGGAAGGAGATAGCGGGCTCTATCAAGAGACTTCTAGATTCCGAAAGGATATCAAGACGCGAACAGGAGAGGGTACTAGGCTCTCTCCAGTTTGCTTCAGTGACAGACCCAGTGCTAAGAGCACAGCTAAAGGATGCAACCGGAGTTTGGAGAAGGTATGCATCAAACGCGCGAAGAGACCTGAGAAGACCAGTACCGCCTCGGCTACGTACTGTTCTCAGACCTTGGTCCCAAGCCAGACATCTAAAGAAGTCTGTTCTTCTTCAGCCACCTCCCCCGTCGTTGACGATTCACTCAGACGCCTCAAAGGAGGGATGGGGAGGTCACTCTCATCGGAAAAAAGTCCAGGGGACTTGGTCCAAGCTATTCAGGACCTTTCATATAAACTTTCTAGAAGCTATGGCAGTGCTCCTTACCTTAAAGAAAGTCTCCCCGCGTCACTCGATCCACATAAGATTGGTGACAGACAGCGAGGTGGTTGTGAGATGCTTGAATCGACAAGGGTCGAGGTCACCACCTCTCAACCAAGTGATGTTAGCCATTTTCCGATTGGCGGAAAAGAAGAAGTGGTACCTGTCGGCAGTTCACCTTCAAGGAGTCCGCAATGTGACAGCGGACGCTCTATCCAGGTTCACACCGATAGAGTCGGAATGGTCCTTAGACGCAGGATCATTTTCCTTCATTCTGAATCAAGTCCCAGAACTGCAAATAGACCTCTTTGCGACGAAAGACAACAAGAAGTTGCCCCTGTACGTGTCCCCGTACGAGGACCCCTTAGCGGAAGCAGTGGACGCAATGTCCCTCGACTGGAACAGATGGTCCAGGATTTATCTGTTCCCTCCTCACAACCTTCTGTTGAGGGTCCTCAACAAACTGAGATCCTTCAAGGGGGTAGCGGCAATAGTGGCCCACAAGTGGGCGAACAGCATGTGGTTCCCCTTGGCGTTGGAACTACAGATGAAGTTCGTGCCGCTACCACATCCAGTTCTGACCCAGCGAGTCCAGAAGTCGACTGTCTGGGCTTCATTACAGAAAACCCAGACCCTGCAGCTCATGATTTTCTCGCCCTAGCGGTGAGAAAGCGCTTCGGGATTTCGAAAGCCAGCATAGACTTCCTAGAGGAATACAAGTGCAAATCGACTAGAAGGCAATATGAGTCATCTTGGAGAAAATGGGTGGCCTTTGTAAAGGCAAAGAATCCGCAGGAGATCTCAACAGATTTCTGCTTATCTTTCTTCATCCATCTCCATGGCCAAGGATTGGCAGCTAACACGATTTCAGTGTGTAAATCGGCTTTGATGAGACCCATTTTATTTGCCTTCCAGATCGACCTAGGTAACGAGATCTTTAATAAAGTTCCGAAAGCCTGCGCTAGGCTCAGACCTTCAGCACCTCCAAAGCCCATCTCATGGTCTTTAGACAAAGTTCTTCATTTCGCCTCCTTGTTGAGCAATGAAGAATGTGCGTTAAAGGATTTGACGCAAAAAGTTATTTTCCTATTTGCACTCGCGTCCGGGGCCAGGGTTAGTGAGATCGTAGCCCTCTCGAGAGAGGCAGGTCGTGTTCAGTTCCTGGATGGGGGGGAGCTGAACCTGTTTCCGGATCCTACGTTTCTCGCCAAGAATGAGTTACCCACCAACAGGTGGGGTCCCTGGAGAATCTGCCCTCTGAAAGAAGATGCATCTCTATGTCCAGTAGAATGCCTAAAGGTCTATCTTCGTAGAACTTCAGACTTCAAGGGTAGTCAACTATTCAGGGGAGAAACATCAGGCTCAAATTTATCTCTGAATCAACTCAGAGCGAAAATGACATATTTTATTCGCAGAGCGGATCCTGACAGTACACCCGCAGGTCACGATCCGAGGAAAGTTGCCTCATCCCTAAATTTCTTTAATTGTATGGATTTTGAACATCTCCGTTCATACACGGGCTGGAAGTCTTCCAGGGTGTTCTTTCGCCACTATGCGAAGCAAGTAGAGGAACTTAAGAGATCTGTGGTAGCAGTGGGTCGTGTAGTTAACCCTACTGTTTAACTCTGCGAGGAACAGTGGTCTTAATTGGGACGATTAAGTCCAGGGTGAGTGTGTAGGTACATACTGTACTACAAACTAAATGAGGGCACCAAGTGCCTATATAGACTGTTCCTTCCTTCAAAGGTGAACCTTGCATAAGTTCAGACATGTGTGCCAAGCGTTTCTAACGCTAATGTGATTGATTTGTAATACAGATTTTTTATGACTTGATACCTTGGTATCTCATTAAAGTGGTGTTTAATGGTTTTTCTTTCAGATAAACAAGTTCTGTTTACTATCATACTTATGCTTAAAGTTTTGGGTTACCCTCTTTTATATAAATATATATATTTGTTGTTAACCTGTCTGTTTATTATCTGTCAATAAACTTGTTCTTGAGAACCTTGCGTCTCTTTCACCCGTGTCAATTTATTGGTATAATTGAGCATTTTAATTCTATGTATCTTATCTGGGATAATTCTGATAGAATTGTTCTGTTTTGCAAGCTATGTTGCATTGGTTTATGTAAGTCCCCTAATGGGAGGACTCCGTCCCATAAAGGGACGAGGGCGGTTTTATTAGTTTCTTCCTATGCGGATATAAACCTTTGTCCAATACAAGTATTGTGCGGATGACTGGTCAATATATTGACGCAGTGGTTCTATACAAACTATGCTTTACTGAATATAGGGCGAGACCACTATATTAGCTTGCCTGGCATTCATACATAGATATATGTACTCTTCGAGACTTTCCAGAGTCTAGTAGGACTCTTCCCTGTAGGGGGCAGGAAGCTCTAACATAGTTTATAGTTAGTTGAAAAGATGTATAACGGTAACATCTTAGGTCTCTAGGTCTAGTCGACCGGGAATAAATATCTCCGGGGAGTACGGCACGTTCTGAGAATCCACAGATACAGTAATGCTCTGGTACACTTCCATCAGGACGACATGGCTTGAGCCCAAAAAACGGATTTTGAGCGAAGCGAAAAATCTATTTTTGGGTGAGATAGCCATGTCGTCCTGATGGACCCGCCCTTGCCTTTCTAAGAAAGGGCTGTAGGACCCCTCCCTACATACAGTATCTGTAGCACCTCGTGTACGCTACAAGGAATACAGATGGCGCCAGGATTGGCGCCAGGCACGCATACGAATCGGGGGATAGGGAAGCCTTGGGAGCGGCTCCCCTTTTTCTTTCCCGAATTCGTATCTCGTCAATCTCCCTCCTACGAGACGAATCTCTGTTCAGGTAGTAGATTGCCATGTGACGTGTCTAGAATACGTCCTCTGATATGTCGCGATATCCCTTTCACGAGGGATACTCGCTCCAGGAGTTAGAATTCTGGTACCTTAAGGTAAATTCTCTGGGAATATCGCCGTAGTTGTAATATACCCTAGGAAGCTACCCTATAGGAACTTCCATCAGGACGACATGGCTATCTCACCCAAAAATAGATTTTTCGCTTCGCTCAAAATCCGTTATATATATATATATATATACATATATATATGTATATATTTAAATACATGCATACATATATATATATATATACATATATATATATATATATATATATATATATATATATATATGTGTGTGTGTGTGTGTGTGTGTATGCGTGTGTATGCGTAGATAGAGATAATATATTAATTCATAGATAAGCCCATATTGTATATATATATATATATATATATATATATATATATATATATACATATATATATATATATATATATATATATATATATATATATATATATATGTGTGTGTGTGTGTGTGTGTGTATATATAAATTTCTGTGTGTAAATGTATTCATTTGTGTATAATTATATTCATATACATAATATACAGTATACTGTATATAGGTACATATATGAAAGCGTATTTAGGCAGGAAAGCAGGTGAGGCTGACAAAACTATGAATTCAAGGAGGGGCAATGGCGTAAGAATTGCGCCTAGAATTATTAATAAAATCGCTACGAATGAAAGGAAGCATATATATAAAGACAATTTATGAGTACATACATGTACACAAACACACACACACACACACACACATATATATATATATATATATATATATATATATATATATATATATATACACATATATACATATATATATATATATATATATATATATATATATATATATACACATATGTATATATATATATTTATTTATTTATTTATTTATATATGTGTGTGTGTGTATGTGCGTGTGTATGTGTGTGTCGTATAAATAAAGAGATTATATGAAAAACAGATACGCACATATTTATAAATAAATATATATATATATATATACATATATATATATATGTATGTATATATATATATATATATATATATATATATATATATATATATAGACAGTATATATATATATATATATATATATATATATATATATATATATATATGTATATATATATGTAGATATCACCCAAGAATGGCATTTAATACCGAATTATATCTTGGGAATATATATGTACTTGGAATTCATTTTATGGTAACAGCTTCTGGCCGGGTGAAGATTCGAACCCCCACCTATGTGGCTGGAAACCATGCCTACAGCGACTCTATCGAGTGAGCTATCAAAAAAGATAAAAGTTTATGACAAATCTCCGTACATATTCCTGTCGAATTCAGGAATCTGTTCATGGACTTGAAATAAACCCATCTCCACCATGATAGCTGAATCGTGAGTTTGTTACACGTGGTTATTTTAAATGAACATATATCACAAGCACAATATTATTATTATTATTATTACTATCCAAGCTATAACCCTAGTTGGAAAAGCAAGATGCTATAAGCCCAGGGGCTCCAACAGGGAAAAATAGCCCAGTGAGGAAAGGAAATAAGGAAATAAATAAATGAAGAGAACAAATTAACAATAAATCATTCTAAAATAAGAAAACGTCAAAACAGACATGTCATATAATAAACTATCAACAACATCAAAAACAAATATGTCATAAATAAACTATAAACTATAAATAGACTATGTCCGCCTGGTCAACAAAAAAGCATTTGCTCCAACTTTGAACTTTTGAAGTTCTACTGATTCAACCACCCAATTAGGAAGATCATTCCACAACTTGGTCACAGCTGGAATAAAACTTCTAGAGTACTGCGTAGTATTGAGCCTCGTGATGGAGAAGGCCTGGCTATTAGAATTAACTGCCTGCCTAGTATTACGAACAGGATAGAATTGTCCAGGGAGATCTGAATGTAAAGGATGGTCAGAGTTGTGAAAAATCTTATGCAACATGCATAATGAAATAATTGAACGACGGTGCCAGAGATTAATATCTAGATCAGGAATAAGAAATTTAATAGACCGTAAGTTTCTGTCCAACAAATTAAGATGAGAATCAGCAGCTGAAGACCAGACAGGAGAACAATACTCAAAACAAGGTAGAATGAAAGAATTAAAACACTTCTTCAGAATAGATTGATCACCGAAAATCTTGAAAGACTTTCTCAATAAGCCTATTTTTTGTGAAATTGAAGAAGACACAGACCTTATATGTTTCTCAAAAGTAAATTTACTGTCGAGAAACACACCTAAAATTTTGAAAGAGTCATACATATTTAAAGAAACATTATCAATACTGAGATCCGGATGTTGAGGAACCACCGTCCTTGACCTACTTACAATCATACTTTGAGTTTTGTTAGGATTCAACTTCATACCCCATAATTTGCACCATGCACTAATTCTAGCTAAATCTCTATTAAGGGATTCACCAACCCTAGATTTACATTCAGGGGATGGAATTGATGCAAAGAGAGTAGCATCATCTGCATATGCAACAAGCTTGTTTTCTAGGCCAAACCACATGTCATGTGTATATAGTATGAAAAGTAATGGGCCAAGAACACTACCCTGTGGAATACCGGATATCACATTCCTATAATCACTATGGTGCCCATCAACAACAACTCTTTGAGATCTATTACTTAAAAAATCAATAATAATGCTAAGAAACGACCCACCCACTCCCAACTGTTTCAGTTTGAAAACAAGGGCCTCATGATTAACACGGTCAAAGGCAGCACTAAAATCAAGGCCAATCATACGAACTTCCCGACCACAATCAAGGGATTTCTGTACAGCATTGGAGATTGTAATAAGGGCATCACATGCTCCAAGGCCTTTACGAAAACCAAATTGCAAACTAGGGAGTAGATGATTACCTTCAGCAAACCTATTAAGACGTTTTGCCAGAAGACGTTCAAAAACTTTAGATAATATGGGAGTTATGGAAATTGGGCGGTAATCAGTGGGACTTGAGCTACCACAAACACATTTACATAGAGGAGTAACATTTCCAATTCTTCAACTAGTGCTAAAAGCTCCTCTTCTTGCTAACTTGCGCAAAATAACAGATAACTTTGGAGCTAAGAAATCTGCTGTCTTTATAAAAAACAAAGGAAAAATACCATTTGGGTCAACACCTCCATAAGCATCAAGGTCCATCAACAGAGCTTTAATCTCACGAGATCGAAAAGCTAAACTAGTTAGTTTAGCCTCAGGAAAACAAGAATGAGGAAGTTCAAGTTTTTCATTATTCTGTTTACTGTCAAAAACATCAGCCAAAAGGGTTGCCTTTTCCTTTGGACAGTGAGTGACTGAACCATCTGGTTTAAGTAAAGGAGGAACTGTTGCATCTACACCAAAGAGTGCAGATTTAAGGGTAGACCACCATTTATGTTCCTGAGTTGTACCAGAAAGTGTTTCTTTTATGGTTAAATTGTACTCCTTTTCAGTTGAGGCATAAACTCTCTGAGCAAAAGCTCGAAGCTGAGTATAGTTGTTCCAGGTCAAATCTGATCTGTTACCCTTCCAAAGTTGATAGGCCTCCTGCTTCTCCAAAAAAGCACGTCTACAATCATCATTGAACCACGGTTTGTCCTTCACTCGGTACCTTAGCACACGAGAAGGGATACGCCTATCAATTATGTTGACTAGATTCTCATTCAAAGGGACAACTGGATCTACACTATTATATAATTGTGACCAATTCAAGCACAAAAGATCATGTAAAATCCCATTCCAGTCTGCTTGGGATTTCATATAAATTTTACAAGAATATGATATATCAGGGACAGGCTGCTCAGTCTTCACTAATAATGAAATCAAGGCATGATCAGATGTCCCGACTGGAGAACCAACCTTACCAGTTATAACGCCAGGGGAGTCAGTGTATACAAGGTCCAAGCAATTACCAGACCTGTGATTAGCTTCATTTATGATTTGCTCACAGCCTGATTCAGAGGCAAAGTCTAAAGCTCTTAAGCCATGGCGATCGGTAGGAGAGATAGAACTTAACCACTCCCTATGGTGAGCATTAAAATCACCAACAAAGACAAAAGAAGCCTTTCTATCATCTTCTTGTATCTTAGCCATAATGGTAAGAAGACAATCGAAGATAGAATCATCCATGTCTGGATTCCGGTAGATCGAACATAAATAAAAGTTGTTATGCCTGCCACAAACTTTTATTACCTGAATCTCATGACATCCACATTGATAGCAGGACTTATGAGAAGCAGGGTACTTGGTCCTAATATACACCGCCATTCCCCTGGCCCTAGGGATGGCATCACGTTTCAACATTATTGGCTTCTTAAAACCAGTTATAAGGAGCTCAGATGAGTGCCTCATATTAGAAACCAAAGTTTCTGAGCACAAAAGAATATCATACTGTCTGGACGCAACTGTAAGGTCTTGGATATTTGCATGAAGACCACGAATATTGCAATACAGAAGACGACATTGACGAAATCTAGGACGTACTGGTCCCGGATTTCGCTCAATGTCTCCAGACAGCATAAGAATTAATAGAAATAAAAAAGAGACATCATACTTAAAAACTAGATTAACAAGAATTATAACAAAAACAATACGTACAGAATTATAGACAAAGTGATTGATGATACCCATAGACTATAGTAAAATGTCGGAAAAACTGGTCAACATGGAGGAGCCGATACACCATGCAAGGCTAAATACCCTCCAGGATAGCCACTTCAACTGAAGGGAGGACAGTAAGGATGGTTTTGAGAAGAAAAAGAATCAGAAAAAGGAAAAAACAACCTCTTGATAAACCACCAGGCATCAATGGCCCTTCTATTAAGCCTGCCCAACACACCATTTCAAAAAAACAAGAGGAAGAAAAAAAAAATAAGATAGAATAGTGTGCCTGAGTGTACCCTCAAGCAAGAGATTTCAATCAATGTAAATATCACCCCCGAATGGCATTTAATACCGAATTCTATCTTGGGAATATATATCTACTTGGAATTCATTAGAGATAAAAGTTTATGACAAATCTCCGTACATATTCGGTAGAGTCGCTGTAGGCATGGTTTCCAGCCGCACAGGTCGGGGTTCGAATCTCCACCCGGCCAGAAGCTGTTACCATAAATTGAATTCCAAGTATATATATATTCCCAAGATAGAATTCGGTATTAAATGCCATTCGTGGGTGATATTTACATTGATTGAAATCACGTGTGCTTGTGATATATGTTCATATAGATATATATATACTTTTTTAATTATTTGTCAAAATTAAATATCTTTATAAATTAATTTCTAATGATTTAAGTGAATGTATAATTCTTTAAAGTGTCAGCTCACCTTATTTTGAGGTTTAGTTTAGATTTAATATTTCGAGTAATTTATTTTGTTGTTAATTTTTGGTATTTTTTTTTTTTTTTTCATGGAATATACTTATTCTTGTAAAGTGCGTATTATTTCCATCACAAATCCTTTTCTCAGTGCATTGCGTGCATTCCTTACGAGCTGTAGTAAGAGGTTGATTTAAGAATATTTTCTGTTAAAAGTAAGGTGTAAAGAGGATTTTTAAATATTCAGTGTTCATATATATTATTGTGTGGGAGTCACGTACTACTCTCAGAGCTCGGAGCTTTACTATTGTGTACTAAATTACGTAATATAAAGCAGGTTAGTTTTGGAACTCGGGAACTTATGTAATGCGCTAGTGTGTGTAAATATATGCATTTGTGTATACTATATTCATATACATAATATTCATTATGTATAGGTACATACTTGAAAAAGTATTTAGACAAGAAAGCAGGTAAGGCTGACAAAGCTATGAATTCAGTGAGTGGTAATGGTGTAAGAATTTCTCATAGAATTACTAATTAAATCTCTACAGGGGATAGGATGCATAAAGCCATTAAAAAGAGGGATGGAGATGTTAAGACAACAGAAGATGAAGAAAGGCAACATTGGATGGAATACTTTATTGAGGTCATAAATTAGGAATTTGAAGTGAATAATTTATTTGATATACCAGAAGTTGATGATGACCTGGATGTGCCCTTAAATGAATTCAGTGTGTTTGAAGTTGAAGCTATCATTAAATGACTCAGATGCTTGTACACTTTAACGGTTTTTTATTTTTTATCTCATCCCTCGCTCTTCTCTGCACTATTAATAGACCTTCCTGTCTTTTCATTCTAGCACAAGATTTTTCATGTTTGAATTTTTGTCAAGTTTTTGCTCTCAAGACACTGCATAAAAACTAGATGATTGTTTAATAATGTCTAATTGCATTCACCTCTCCTCTCAGTTATCACTCAACTGGTGCCTCCGCACATTAGTGACCAGCAAAGTGTCCACTCCCTCTCACATATCTCCTCACTGCTGTGCCCTCCTGTTTGAAGATGCCACCCACCGAACCTGCCTATTCGCCACACAACTCCTCAATGAAACTACCACCCTTTGCAATCAGAGAAACGTTCGCCTGATTCCAGAGTGCTGAAGTCTAGTCTCGCATCAAGGGCGTGACTTAGTCAAGCACTAAAGCAGAATATGTTCTCGAGGCAATGCCTCAGGAAATTATTTTTGAAATCTCAGATTGGCTCTGCAAGCAAAAAGACGTCCAGGATCAGTACTCGCTATCGCCAGCTTCCCGCATAGCCAAACTTTTTCAGCTCTCTCAACAACCGTTGGAGGATCAAAAGGCTTCGCTCGCCCTCAGGGAAATGAGCTGTATCACTTGCCTGACACCTAATGAAGATGGCTCTCCTTGTGAGATGAACCTCCTACGTACCTTTTGGATACGATGCCCACCCAAACTTTTACGAACTGCCTCCCTGATGTCAATATTTTGGCCATGAAAGACATGATGATCAAAGTCGACGACCTTATGGACATCTACTTCACCACATTCAAGACCTTCATCAATGACTCCCTTCCTGATGAAGTGGATAACTATTCAACATTGACCAAAGCTGACGTAATTGCGGTAGGACACAGACGCCCACCTACAAAGTTGCCCACTACCCACATATACTCCCCCTCACTTACGCCCTAAACAATGACCTTTCAAGCTACTTACTGACGCCCATCGGCTGCAGTTATGCTACTACCACGGGAAATTCGGGGATGCTGATAAGAAATATGTGAATAGATGTCAGTAGCTAAAAAACTTGTAAGTAAGCCATCGCTTGCGGCGATGGCCTCTCCTGTTACAAATCTTTTTTTTTTTTTTTAACATGATGCAGGCAGAGGCACATGATTTTAGGTAGACAGGTGTTTCCCATTCTATTCTACCAAGGTCACTCTCCAGGACACGACGTAATTTGTCTAAGTCTGCAAACGTTCACCTGGTAGTTGCCAATGGATCTGGGATACCCACCCACGGTTATGAAACCCTCACATTATCGTTTGGAAGCGCCAAATATATTTGTAAGCTTCTCGTCACCGAAGTCACAATGCCAATCCTCGATACGGATTTCCTCTCACATTCCCACCTCCTGGTCAATGTGGCTCACCGATAGTTTGTCAATGCGGTTTCCTACTCCTCGACACCTCACCAACCAGCCCCCTCAGACCTCATTCTTCACATAAACGCACCCACGGATGCCTATGCCCAACTCATCATGTCGTACCCGGAAGGTTTCTGTCCAGAACTTTATCAAATGCTCACGGTTCCCACCAAACACAGTGTTTATCACCTTATCAAGATAACGGGACTCACAGTATTCACCAGATTCAGGCGTTTGGCACCGAATCATTTGGCAGCCGCTAAACGAACATTCACCAAAATGGAAGAAATGGGACTTTGCCAAAAGGCTTCAACCCGATGGTTGTCACCCTAACACATCGTCCTAAAGAAAGATATCTCTCTGCATCCGTGTGGGGATTACATGCCCCTGAAAATGCTGGCAGAACTGAATCACTAACCACTCCCAAACATCATTGACATGACTTCCTACTTGCACAAAGCGAAGCTTTTGTTTAAGCTCAACCTCCTGGAGGCGTAGTATCAGGTGCCCACAAACCCAGAAGACATCACCAATCCCTTCGGTACATACACCTTCAATTACTCCTGTTTTAAACTTTGTAATGCTGAGGCCACTTTTTAACGTTTCGTGGATGGCATCTAAGGGTACCTCCCCTTCTGTATATATTATGTGGACGAAATATTTGTGTTCCTTTTCTCCAAAGAGGAACACTTCCATCACGTACGTATCACACTTGTCCTCCCACAACAGAATAGCCTTATAATCTAATACAACAAGTGTACCTTTCGCACCAACGATGTATCAACATCATTAGTGAATCCCATGGGAATCACCCTACATCAGACAACCGCCTGCAACCCCGCTGCCAACACGATGGGTGAATGTTTTTGCCGCACCCTCAAAGAAGCTTTGATATCCCACTGAAAGGATTCCAACAGTTTTACGAAGCTTCCCCGAGTCTTTCTGTGACTAAGGATCATTCCTAAAGATGCCCTGGATTTCTTGGCTGTTGAAATGGTATATGACGACCCATTGGTAGTCTCTGCCAAATTTTTCCCGTCTGCAACCTCCTCCGACACTCAGCAACACACGTTTTCCTGCGCAATGACACAAGCAAGCCACCGTTAACACCCATTTACATGGGCCCTTTCCTCATGATTTGTCATATTTTGAAAGCATTCCTACTCAACATGCGAGACAAAGAAGACTGGGTCGCCAGTGATCACCTGAAACTTGCATACCTCCTGCCAGATACAGTAGGCTTCTCAAGAGCAGGGTACCCTATTTCACAAGCATGTTATTTTTAAAGGGAGACATGTACCTAACGTATTTCATACTTCTACATCGAAACGTATTTTTTTATTATTCATCAAGCTCTCAGCTCTCTGTCAATAGAACTGGTTTGAGCCTGCTTTATATGTACTGATCTGTTTGAATATTTGTAACCTTCTTACACTGAAACTGTTGTATAAAAGCTCACTGTCTGTTGTAAAGAATTTAGTTGCATTGGTCTTGTCTTTCAGTGGTCCCCTAACAGGCAGTACGCACAATACTATATTAGGTTTTTAGTGAGAATGCCATGTTAGATCTTGTCAATAATAATTCATTTTTAATATCACTATGCATATTGATATAAGGACCCAATAAAAAATTATGTTATTTGAAACAAAATGAACGTTTCAAATCCTTTTTCCTTATTAGTAACCATTAATTACAAATTAATAGTCGAAACGTCATTAAAGTTTTCGGAAAAGCCATTTATCGCTCTACTTGTGACATATTTTGAGATGAAGTCAGCACAAATATCGTGTTTGGACATTTTTTATTTTTCATTTTAGTTAAAGAGGTACTGTACAACAATAGATAACTGTGAGTTGCATTAGAGCTCAGGCATGATGTGATTATCTTCGGTCATTTTGTTAAGAAGCTCTTTTTTGACCGGGTGGTAAGCAATCAACTGAAGGCAGATAGCAGAATGAAAGGCAGTGAAATGACGTGGTAATTTAAAATGATTATGCAGTAAGAATGTTCAAGTTTCTATTAAGAAGAAACGTAAAGCTATGATACTTTTCTGTATGCTTGAAGTTTCATGATTTGAAGTGTTGAACATTGTTTTATTCCATGGAGAACATGGAAACATGAAGCATTCCTTACCTAAAAAAAAAAAAAAAAAAAAAAAAAAAAAAAAAAAAAAAAAAAAAAAAAAAAAAAAAAAAAAAAAAAAAAAAAATTTATATAAAACAATAATTCCAAATGCTCCTCTAGCGCCCCATTGCAATATTTTTTTTTTTTTTTTTTTTTTTTTTTTTTTTTTTTTTTTTTTTTTTTTTTTTTTTTTAGGATAAGGAGCTAATAACAAGTGTTCTATACTTGACACTTACATTATCTCGCACGCACGGGAGTTTGAATGCAACCAGCCGGCGAATGAAAAATAAACGATAGCCTTTGCAACTTATTTGTTTAAGCACGGACCAGTTCGTAATATGTGTGTGACCATTCGTATAAGTTTTGGAATTATGAAAAATAACGGTAATTTTTGTTGACGAATGACGATCATTCAGTTAGTCACACGTACGGGATTTTAAATGAGACCAATTGGTGACTGATGTAAACGCACACTCAGATTTTGCCTTTTTTCACACATCGAGGAAAGCTTTCTCACCACGTTGAAGTGACGTTGTTCTTGCCTGCTCACTTTTGTTTAAAGGACAAATACTATGCCAAAAAAGTAAACAACGATGTCTGCCATATCCGTTGAAAGGAGGAGGGAAGTGAAATTGGATATGGTTTGCAGTCCCTTGGTTTGAACATGTTCACTGCTTTGTTCTTGGAAAACAGGAAGATTTTCAAGAATAGGAATAGACTCTTTCGATATTATACATGAGCTGATGATATTGATTTCTTTTCAGTCTATTTTGTAACGCACTTGTTTCAACGCGCACGTACACTGTAATAATTTTGATTTTTTTTCTCTTATCCCTTGCTCTTCCTTGCTCTGCTGGAAAAAGTTTTATAATGTTTGAATTTCTGTGACGATCCTTCCTTGTTTAATGAAGTTTAGTTGCATTCACTTCGCCTCTCAGTTATCACCTAACCGCCCGCTCGCAGAGTTCCGATTCTAGGCAAGGTTCAAGGACACATTTTGTTTATAAAATTTAGGGTTTTTTTATTCAATGTAACATTCTGTTTGTGTTTTTCTCCTAAAGCTGGGTACTCTCACGCGTGAAAAGGAGCGTAACGCATCATGTTCTTATAACAAAAACGCCAGTGTGGACGGAGACTCGAACCGACGCACCGTGGGCAATGTGTATGTTGTAGTGTTAAGCCTGCCTGACACTTGCGCGCATTTTTGCCACGCACTGGCACGCATTGATGCGCTCCAGTGCGTGCCACTTTGGGGCACGCACTGGTGTTTTTCCCACACTGTTCACGACCAGTTCACTCCAGTTCGCGCATCGTTCACGCGACGTTCACGAGATGGCACGAATTGGCACGCGTAGTTCACGAGAAGTTCACGACACGTTCACGCAAGTTCACTCATCATTCCGCATCGTTTCCGCATCGTTCACGCCAGTTCACGCCAGTTCACGAATTGGCCACTCCATATAAAAACGGGGCTTCTCCAACCCGAGGACATTCTTGGATTGGCTTCGGAAGAGACAACAATGCTTTCTGTCAGAGACACCATTGCATTGAGGAGAAGAAACGTATCTTTTTCGTTTGTATTTTTTGTTGCCCTTTATTTTTGTTTCAATAAGAAAGCATTTGATTTACATATAAATAGCAGACATAAAATATGTACAAGTATTAAGAAAGCATTTTATTTTAACATTAAAAGCAGCAAACATGAAAAGTTTTTAGGCTGTTGATTTTAAGGTAATAGAGAAAAAAGTGTGTTGAAATAAGAAATCATTTTATTTTTACATTAAAACAGCAAACAGAAAAAATTTGTTTTGCTCTTCGTTTTAAGGTAATAAAGAAGAATAAGTATGTTGATGAAATAAAACATCATTTTATTTTTACATTCAAACAGCAAACTTAAAAATTTCTTGGGTTTATTTTTCAGTTCATTTTTATTTAAAACAAAAGTTTTGGGTCTTGATTGGTAATAGAGGAAAATAAGTGTGTGCATGAAATAAGACATCATTTTATTTTTACATTCAAACAGCAAATATAAAAATTTATTAGGTTTATTTTTCTTTCCTTTTCATTAATTTTTTCGTTTCCTTTTTGTTTCTCTTCATTATAAAGTTATAGAAATAGTTTGAAATAAGACATTTTATTTTTACATTCAAACAGCAAATATAAAGATTTATTAGGTTTATTTTTCTTTCCTTTTCATTAATTTTTTCGTTTCCTTTTTGTTTCTCTTCATTATAAAGTTATAAAAATAGTTTGAAATAATATGTAATTTTTTTTTTCACATTAAAACAGCAAATATAAAAATTTATTAGGTTTATTTTTCTTTCCTTTTCATTAATTTTTTCGTTTCCTTTTTGTTTCTCTTCATTATAAAGTTATAGAAATAGTTTGAAATAAGATATCATTTTTTTTTCACATTAAAACAGCAAATATAAAAATTTATTAGGTTTATTTTTCTTTCCTTTTCATTAATTTATTCGTTTCCTTTTTGTTTCTCTTCATTATAAAGTTCACGCCACCACTTCCCGCATCGTTCACTCCAGTTCACGCTAGTTCTCACACTGTTCACTCCAGTTCACTCCAGTTGGCGCATCGTTCACGACTATTTCACGGCCATTTAGTGCGTGCCAATGCGTGCCACAAACTTTAAACATTTCAAAGTTCTGGGCGCGCATGGCACGCATTGGTACGCTCTGACACGCGAGTTCCCGCACTGTTCACGACATTTTCACGGCTCGTTCACGCGAGTTCGCGCATCAATGCGTGCAAGTGTCAGGCAGGCTTTACGCGGTCATTCCCACCAATTGTCGTAAACGCCCGTCGCGTTTCAAAATGTGTGGACGGAACGTAATGAATTGCATGATGCCCATCAATTGACCCTACTTGATGACACCAGGTATCGATAAAAGAGAGAGAGAGAGAGAGAGAGAGAGAGAGAGAGAGAGAGAGAGAGAGAGAGAGACGTTATATAGTTCTACCTCTTCTTCAACTGTCCACCTGATATGAGGTGAGGAACATTGAATATCACTTCTCTATATATGGACATGAAATGTTATGAGATGCCTACAATATTTGCTTGACATTGACTTGGATATATTTTGCGCTGAATGAATGGTCCTCAATGTTATTGAATTAGTTCATAGTCATTACTTGCTGGATTCCTGGTTCACCGGCTTCTTGGCCCATATATAGAAAAAGTGTTATTCTATTTTCTCAAATGGAATAATCTTAACGTTGGCAATCAAACAACAATTAGGACGAGAGAGAGAGAGAGAGAGAGAGAGAGAGAGAGAGAGAGAGAGAGAGAGAGAGAGAGAGAGAGATTTTTTATCGAGTGACTGGACCGGATATTGAATTTTTTGGTGCTTAAATGTTGGCGCTCAAATGTCGGCGCTCATTTGTCTTGCGCTCAAAAGTCAGCTCACACCCAGATCACATAACTGCTTGTTTTATTTACTAAAGAACACTTGTAAAATACGTATGTGAATAAAGAGCTGTGTTTTTATTACAATACGAGAATCGAGTTTTCATCAACTTTCACCATTAAGTCCGTTTATCTTTCAAGAAAATTGTGTACTGTATATTTCATGATTAAAAACTTGAACGAGAGAGAGAGAGAGAGAGAGAGAGAGAGAGAGAGAGAGAGAGAGAGAGAGAGAGAGAGGGTGGCTATCGAAGTACTGAAATTTATCATTTTAAAACTGTGATGATAATTTGACATTATATTAACATTTTATATTGACATGTTTTATGACAGACTTTCTGATGTAATCGGTGGAAATATAGAAATTCTCAGTTTTTATTCGCTTAACCTTACAATATGAAGTCAATGAGAGTTAATGAAAGACTGCAAGTCTTTCCTTCAATGACAGTGACATTACCCTATCAAGCAGGACATTGCCTCAGAGACTGACCTCATATACATATGATCAGCGCCCAAGCCGCCTCTCCGGCCATGCTAGGACCAGGAAGGGCAAGGCAATGGCTGCTGATAACTCAGTAGATAGACCTACTGTATATGCTGGGATCACACTTTGCCGTATATTGGTAACATTTGCTCTCGTAACAGAATTTAATGGTAGATGACAGTCAAATACGCCAAACTCTAGGGAGGGAGAACGTCTGGCGTGTGGTCCTACGATTTTTATTTTTTGTTTTCGGGGGGAGTGGTGTGTGGGTGGGTGTCGCCCGCACCGTCCGGTATTCGATTGGTTGTAAATTATGGTCGGGGCTCAAGGCCGTACATGAGCTAGTGGACAAATCTGGTGGGTTTGACGGCCTGCTGACGGTAACATAATATCTAAGTCAGAAGTATGTTTATGGTGGGTAAAACTTCAATTGGTAAGCTTGACCGGGTACATCAGGCAACATTTACGATTGACATCCTAGCAGAAAATATTAAAAACTTTGAACCAGATGGTATTTGATGGGCCGCAATATCAATTAGTTCACTAGTTCAGTGAACCAGCATCTGCTTTTTGTATATAATACCGTACAATAAATGTGTTTTCCTATAATGACCTGGTTTCTGTCTCTGTTGTCTGTGGTACTGTATGTATTATTATAAAAGTTAATGAAAATACATAATGAATATAACAATACCACACAAAATTAAACATTTCAAATATATTGCAAAAACTAGTCAATGTCATATTAGAGGTAATTATATTTCAAACACCATAATACAATAAGATTCAAAGAAGTCAAAGAAATAAATACATTATGGAAATGATAATATTTCTGTATCGGCTTCAATGACTTCACACGTAGGTGTGAATAGAATAAGTTCTTTGACAAAATAATCAGTAAACATTAAAGTCATTACCAGTAAAGACAGATTATACAGTACCTTGAGGAAACATTCGGGCATCCTATTCTATCTTATTTCTTTATATATGAAAGATATATTTTAGTGTTGATACTGTTCTCAAAATATTTTATTTTAATTGTTTACTGTATTTTTTCCTTTCCTCACTGGCCTATTTTTCCTTTGGAGCCCTTGTGCTTATAGCATCCTGCTTTTCCAGCGAAGGTTGCAGCTTAGCTAATAATAATAATGATAATAATAATAATAATGATGATAATAATAATAATGATGATGATAGTAATAATGATAGCGTAACCTTTTCCTCTACTTCAGTATCGGCATTTCATGGCTTGACACATGCATGCGCAAAGAGGTTAGGTTCTTTGACAGATAATAAGAAAGCAAAAAGTCGTTACCAGTACAGACAGATTATAGCTCATTCATTTCTCTCTACCTCAGGTTCATCTTATTTGTGTGTGTGAGAGAGAGAGAGAGAGAGAGAGAGAGAGAGAGAGAGAGAGAGAGAGAGAGAGAGACAGAGAGAGAGAGAGAGAGAGAGTTTCTATTTAATTTTAAAAGAGACTATGTGAAACTGTCAACTGTTGTGACTCGTGGCATTACTGTGATATTGGCCAATGATAATACATTATTTAAGGAATGACCTGTTGTTATTAGTAGCTGTTGACGTCCCAATATTTGTTCAGAAACCAGCTGTTCTTTATTTACAAAACCCTAAAACAACATTCACAAATAAGTTTAACATATGTGACAATTTTGATAAAATTTTACGAATTATCAATGATCAACTATTTATAAAAGTTTATTCTAATTGCTTGGAATTCCCAGTTCCTTTTCATAAAAGATTGTGTAATCAGTGAGGGAATTCAGGTTTTTTTTCTTTCTTTTTCAGATGATGCATGTGTTCAGAAAACGAATTCTAATTTCCTTTTCACAGAGGATACATGTAATCAAAGGATGAATTCTGTTCCCTATTCCCTCTGCTATAACAGTATAAAAGACAAATTTTCAGTCTCTGTGATTGGGTGATCACTTGATAAAAGCTTTTCGAACAATCATTGAATAAATTAGGTAGTCAGCAACTACTTTTACAACTGGTTGTAGATCAGGTAGAGATTGGTCGAAAACTAAACGTCAACTGATCAGTGATACACGGTGACCAAATCGGCCACAGGTCGCAGTGTAACAAAACCTGATATTCATGTGATCAGCCTATAACCCCTTCACTTTGGACGGTCACCAGTCACTAACTAAAGTTTGGTAACCGAACAAACCAGAAAATATTTGAGATCCAAAAGATTTTTTGCCCTGGCACCGGCTGGCCAAAACTGGTTAAGGACTTATCTTGATAGTGACGGCATTCTACAAAACTTCGAGTGACAACAGGTATCAGAATGCAATACAGGTTTTCTTATTCTCTTTATAGGATGCTGGAAATCATATCGTTTTAAATATGTGTACTCTAATTTCTTCTTTTACGGATGAAAGAAAACAGTATCTTTTTTTTTTTTTTTTTTTTTGAGGGGCTTGGCATAATATTGCAAATTTGGAAATCAAGTTAAATATGTATATAGATAGACTGAGGGAATTAGCTGTTACGGAAAACTTTTCTACAATATATATCAACCGAAGATTTAAAGTGAATACAAATGTACATGTTTGCATTCAGCTTAACTATGAAAGTGAAACTATATCGAGAATACACGAGGAATGGTGAGTGTTATCTGCTTCTCATCCTTCATCTTTTACGTTACGGTAATGATGATGGAGATTTGTTTACTTTAATGTAAAGTACTTGTAATGTAGCAAACATAAATCCCGTAATCAAACAACATTGGTAAAACAGTCTTATTATAGGCGATTTTTTTTTATCATATACGCTTTGAGCTCGTCAAATTTTCTTCTTTACACTTTATTTTGAAAGGTTGTTATTCTTAATCTAAATCTTATCATGACATCATGTTTGTATAATACTAAACTAAAATAGGAATCTTCATATAAGTTTCAATGGACTATATTAAGCTATGCTTTCCCCTTTGTTAAATCAAACATAGAAACTATAGTACATATATGTTTTTGTAGTTCTAATAATTTACAAGAATATGAAATGTTTATTTCATATATTATGAAATTTGGGAAAGTATTTCGGTTATGGGTGGTAACATGGTAATGTATTAATTGAATTTTACCAAGTTTATCGACCGATTTGTTATCATCATCTTGATGAAAGTACGTGATTCATCGCCAGCAACTAACCAGAAATTTTTATTTGATAAATAAATGTATTATATTCGTCATTTTTTAAAAATTTCATCAGCCACTATATATTCCACATTTTTCCATTTTTACATCAACCCTACAGCTGACAAAGCCATCTCTCTCTCTCTCTCTCTCTCTCTCTCTCTCTCTCTCTCTCTCTCTCTCTCTCTCTCTCTCTCTCTCTCAGATTTGAATTACTTTAAGAAAATGTAACGACAATGTTAATGTTGTTGCAAAGATATATTGCTTGTATAATGCCAAACTCAACAATAATAATTGATAATAGAAATGTTAGAACCAGGAATCAGATTGGGAAGTTACAGCAAGTAGAGAATGAATTTATGAAATATAGCTTGGATATCTTGCCCTAAGTGAAACATACTGTAAATAGATTGGGAAAGAAATCTTAAAAAAAGGCAATATATAAGTCTTCTCTCTACTAACATTACAGGAAAACACATTAGGTTCGGTGACCAGCTCAAATGCCGCATGGCATGCTGCCGCTTTTATGAAGTAAATAGTTCATATCTATTGTTTACATTTTTTTTTTTAAATACAATAGCTTCATGAAGCATAAAACATATACATTATATATAAACTGTTGATAATCTTTTCGCAGCAGACCACGATATTCCGGATAAATTTCTGAATACTTGTTTCCTGTTGTCAATTAATGCGTTACGAAACTTTGTAGTGTAGGACCTCACTAGTATGGCAATGGAAACATTTTGTGTAATGAATAAAAAAAAAAAAAAAAAAAAAAAAAACCTTGAAAATTTGAAGTATAAAGCTCAAGGTACAGATTAGAACTGCCCTATTCTCCCACTTGACATCCCAACTAAATTATCCCACCCACTATACCCCTACCTGTAAAATTTCGTGATCGAGAAGACAAGCAATTCCCGTTACACTATCGTGCCTCTAGAATTTTATAGTCCTCTCTCCACCAACATTACAAAAAAATACAAACTTGAGTTTGGTGACTAGCTTCCGTAGCACGTTGGACAAAGATAGAAGTGAAACAAAAACATTCTATCAAACAATAATGCATTTTTAATCTAAAGACAGAAATATAAAACGGTAAATATATGGTACTTTAATTTCTAGCCAAATACATGAACCATATATTTTTCCTACTCTCTATCTTGTCTTTTATGCATTTATGACCATGATTATTGGGGAAAACCACCCATTAATGATTTTTTGGACCCCGTTATATAATATAGACAATTATGGGGAACCCCAAGGGGAAACAGTTTTTTTTTTTTTTTTTTTTTGGTGTGGGGAAATGTAATAAACGAGTGATTTGCAGCAATAATAATAGTCAGAAATACAAAATAACCACAAGATAACCAGTTGGAAAAATACACGGTTCATGTAAGTGGCTGAAAACAGGCCAATATGTGATTATTTAGCACTTTTGAGATTTTTAAAAGGGTACAGAACCTAAAATACCCACCTAGCTTAACCTATTAGTCACCAGGGAACAACCCCTAGAGAGGGGGGGAAGCCCCCCGGAATCCCCTTCCCAGGTCACGGCACCTAGTCTGTGGGCAAGCGCCCCAGACCCCCTCCAAAGGTCACAAACTTTCCCAGGTCACAACTGCTAGTCGGAACCCCCCTTCCTAGGTCACAAACTAAAAGTAAATCACAAATAAATCCTTACAATATGATAAAGTGAATTCCCAAAAATCCTTACATTAGGAAAAAGTAATTCCCAAATGGATCCTTACCTTTAGATTGACACGTTTTTTTTTCTTTATTTTTTATTTTTATTTATTTATTTATTTTTTTTTTTTTTGCAATCCTCACCGAAGCTTTGCAGTAGAAAATGTGATAGCCTTCCCTAAAGATTAAGTCAGAATCGGACCATTACTTCTCTATTATTTTTTGATTTTGCATGAGTAACCATAGCTTTACACAAAACGGAGAGCATTTCCACCATTAGCAATTATTGACATAAAGAAAATTACACTAAATTTTTAAATAGATTGATGTACTTAGCTTAAGTTCCCTCTTGGAGACGTCTTTACGTGATGGTGGTTAAGCTGAAACTGAAGGGAAGGTGATCAAAATGGCTGTTGCATAATAACATCCGGGAACTTAGGAAGAAGTACTTATAAGCTGTTAATTGGTTTAAAAAACCACCTGAAAAATAGGTCCTTGTAAATGCACAGAAAGGGCTCTCCCAATCATGAAAAAAAAAACAAAAAAAACGCATGCGCAATAATTCCCCTTCAGTTTCTCAAATGTAAACAATGGACTTAAAGTGAAAAAAAAAATACTTCACAAGTAAATAGACCAATACGTAAGTTATTATGCCTCAGCCCCTATTATACATATAGAGAAAAATACCAAACTTGCCAGCACTTGTCCATTTCATTTAACGAATTCCAGTTTCTCTAGAAATTAGAGTATCATATATTTACATATGAAAATTCCAAATAATAATAAGATAATGGAATAGCCATAGAATTATAAACCCAATTTCTATAAAACTTACAATATTCTTGACAGGGAATCTGCTACATAACCATCCTTGCTATTATCAGCGACCCTGTCTCCTCCAGCACCTATCATTAACTCCTGAATTAGCGGCTATGCTGGCACCACCGGATATTAAAGAATGTAAAATAGAATTTAATTCGGGTGCGACTAGTTTAAGTCTCTTAATCACTGACTCTACCAGTAGTATAACTCAAAAGCTTGTATTTACCTATTAAAGCACACCTACCTGTGCTTTTGAAAATATATATGGCATTGCAAATTCTACGTATTCAATAAACATGTCAGAAGGACAACCTGATTTCTGACCCTTACTAATTAAAATCTCTTCGCCTGGCCTATGTTGGTCCGTTTTACTCTTTATGATTTTACAACTAAGTGATCATCTTTCACTTGAAAGTCATTATACTTCAAACCACTGAGCTGGTTGAATCTCAAAAAAACGCTGAAACCAAATAAGATTTTATCATCAATAAATCGGTAGTTTCCCGATACAAATTACAAAGTTTAATCAACATATCTCTGCTTACAGGATCTTTTTTAGTTTACAAGAAGCTTAGCAATCCTTTTGGACTTCTCTACCTGATTTTATTGAAACTTATCTGTAGGATCGACTTGTCCACACATCTCGTAAACCCAATTAATAGAATACATGCAAGTAGAAATAGCACTATAAGGTGTTCCTGAATCTGATAAAAATGACAAATAAAAAGCTCTGTGAACTGGATTAGCAGGTAAGTAATTCAAATCATGCATCTTGGCCATGATTTCCCACTGAAAAACTGTAAAAATACTTTTTGACTGAGTTATCGCTTCTTTATGCCAGTAACTGCTATCCAACTGCTTAAATAAAGCATTTCTCGTCGATACCACTAGTTGCAATTTCCTCTATCTAAAACTGTCAACTGTCGGATACCTTTTACGTTTTACTGATTGTTTCAATTTTTTTTTTCGTGCAATAACGCCCAAAACAGTGTTGATACCCACAAAAGAACAACTAAAGTAAAGTCAGCACTCTCTGCGCATAGTTTTCTCGCGGCGCTCGTAATGCAACTTTGCGGGGGTACTAACCAATTTATTTCCCCATGCCAATTTTTAGCAAAGCATCTATTTGTTTGGTTCCGGGACACCACGATTTTGAATTAAATCTTTTACACTTAGTATTGCAGTCTATAGTGAGCCTGTCTACTGTGTGCTCCCCCCATTCAACTGTTATGCTATTATACACGCTGGGATTAATACCCTAGTCGTCACAATTGCAGTAACGACTCAAACTGTCTGCTATCTTGTTGCAATTTCTGGGCATCCATTGAGTTAATATAGTGATATTCATTGATAACCAAAAATCTTACTTCTATGAAGCCTTTTCCTGCAAATCAGCTTTTCCGCTACCGTATCTGACTATACTAACAACGTTTTTATCATCGGCCTTCATCATAACTGTGCTGTTCTTTAAAAGACTTCCTAAAATTTTTGACATTCCACTATTGACCTTCTCAGTGTTAGACTAACTACTGGTGGTCGTGACCAAATTATCACTGAGAACCTTTAGACTAAAGTCAGTCCATTCAACCTCATAACCCAAATCACAGGCAGACTCAGTTGCAGCAGGGATCAAATATCCACATGTGCCCAACTCTGAAGCATCAGAAAATGCATATATTCAGAAGCCACAAATTCTGGTAGATTTGCTCCTCTGTCATTCGATTGTTCAATATTGGATAGCCAAAAATGCAGCTCATTTACAGCCTTTACATCTAAAAACACTAGGGAGTCCCAACAGCTGTCTGGTTTTCAACCGACGCATGGACCCATCTACCAACGTCATTGATATTAGTTGACCTACAATACTGGTCATAAATCTGCAGTTGTACAAAAACTTACCCTTCCTTATGTTTCTATTAGTTTTGCCTATTGTCTTTAACAACCTAGTTATGCTGTCCCCTGCTATTCGCAGCACACCAGTTCTTGTGTCCCAATCTAAACCTATCCAAACTAAGTTCTGCACTGGTGACCAGAGGCATTTCTCGCTAGCTATCAGAAACCCAAAATCTACTAAAATCCGTTTTACATAAAAACTCGCCTCGTAAGCTGGAACGAAATCTTCGTTTCCCCCTAAATGAGTCGTCTAGGTACAAGAGTATTTTAAAATCTTGTGACCTCCAATACTTCACCACTTCTCTAGTCAGCTCGGTAAAAATATGACCAGTGCTAGATATACCAAAAGGCAAGGCATTATAAATGAAGAACCTTATAAGTATTGCCTATTTCTGAAAAAAATTTCATCATTATGATAGGCATTCTTTAGATCGAATCTAAATAATCAATCTCACTTTCTGCACAAGTGTCTTGCTACTGATCTGCACTCGAACTTAAATTTGAACAGGCTTATATTTTCATTGACAAGTCTGCAGTCCAACACTAAGCTAGGCTTACCTAATCTGCTATATGCCACAATTAGTGGATTAACGACGTATGGTACGATCGAGACCTCTGCTAACCATCTTTCTCTAATAGTTTATTTATCTCAGTACTTACAAGAACAGGGTTATCTAATGCTGAATTATTATTCTCTAAACAATCAGTTACTGGAAGAACTTTAAATGGTATGCTGTATCCTTCATTTAATACCCTCAATATGTAGTCATTAGCACCTGCTTCTTCCCATTTGAATATAACAGTCTTTAATCGGCCGACAAGCATTTTATTTACTTGTTCGTTTAAAATTACCTCCTTACCATTATGCTTAACAGTACTGCATATAATTTCTTTAACTCCGTTTCTGCCCAAAGCCTGATACTGACTATAACAGTTCGATCCAACTAAAATATTATTATAGTTACCAACTAAATCTGTACTTAACTTAGGTGCTTTCTTCTCTGGGCATTTATTTCGCCAATGATCATGTTTAAAACAATTAAAGAAAACTTCTGGCTTCTCCTTCTTCTTGTCGTAGTTTCCTACGGGTTTACTGTGTATGGGTGCACATTGGTCCTCTGTTTTGCTCTATCTGCTTTTAGTTTCCTTACTGCGCGAGTCTGGGCACAGAAAATCTTCCTATTGTCGTCTGAATCCTCTGCCCAGAAATTTGCTGTGTATTCCTGCACTAATTTCCAGCCATATTCCGGAGAAACGGACATTTTTACCAACTTTCCTCTTAAGTTTATCAAACCAATACCCTCTGCAATCTTTTCTTTAGCTTTTATCGAAGATTAATGTTGTGGGACAATGCAAGCATTAGCTTCCTTTCAAGTAATTGCTACTTTTCAGGTGAACTTGAATTGGTCTTCACAGCTTTTCCTTTGAAATTTATATGTATCTGTTAGTGACAAATCGTGGTTAATCTGGTCAAACTGCGCATCTGAATGTTCCCTCTGTTGTTGGTCGAAGTCTTGAAAAACTTGGATGAAAATAAATTGTCCAACTTGGTTAAAAAATCATTTTGCGCTTTACTTATATCGTCGTTCACTATCCTTTTAAGGTTACTCTCAAACTCCATCATCGTAGAATTATCCATCGGATGACGCTCTGTGTAAATTTGACATACAGATCAAAGTAGGGGCTACAACTGCCCTTGTCTCTCACATGACTTTCCAACTAAATTATTCTACCCCCTATACCCCTACCTGTAAAATTTCGTGAACGAGAAGAAAAACAATTCCTGTTACGCTATCATGCCTCGGGAAATTTCATAATCCTGTAAATAGTAGATTGTTACTTGCAAAGGGTTAATCAAAGCATTGATATATGAGTATTATAGTTTGTTATGCACCAACAAATGATTCCCCTGAAGAAAGAAATATGTATACTATGAAGAACTGCAGAGTGTAATAGATGAGATCCCAGAGAGATATATGAAATTTGTAATTGGTGACTTCAATGCTAAAGTTGGAAGGAATAATCAAGATATAGAGAATGTCATGTGTGTTGAAGGTGTTGACTAAGTTACAAATGAATATGAAGCACATTTTATAAGTATTTGTTCAACAATCTTGTTATTGGAAATACTCTCTTCCAGCACAAGGACATCCACAAATATACATGGACTTCACCATGTGGCAATTACAAAAATCAAATAGATGGCATTACCATTAATAAAGAGAGAAAGAGGACTCTAAGAAATGTAAGAAGCTGAGGTGGTGCATATATTGGTAGTGATCACTAGCTTCTCTTTGCCAAACTGAAATTAAAACTGAAAGCACACAGCTGAAATGCTGATAGAAAATCTGGGTTTGAAACAACTGAACTTTTAGAAGATGAGCACAGAGGAACCTTTGCAATTGAATGTGAGAATCGATTTAAACTCTTTAAGACTTAAAGAGACGAAGAGCAGACAATTTGTGAAGAATGGTGTGAAATTAAGAAAATAAATCAATCAGTTAGTAGTGAAGTTTTTGGACATGCAATTACAACGAGGATATCATGGATAACAAATGATACTTGAGTTATGATAAAAACAGAAATAGAAAGAGAAATTGATTTTTAAAACTTTCTGTAGAAGTAATGAAAATTACAAGGTAGAGCATGCTAAGTATTCCAGTATTGATAGTGAGGTCAAAAGAAAGGCCAGGAATATCTGGAGAGAATTGTTTAGACAGGAAAGCAGATGAGGCTGACAAAGCTACGAATTCAAAGAGTGGCTATGGTGAAAGAATTGCTCATAGAATTATTAATGAAATCTTTCCTGGTATCGAAAAAGAAGAAGCATATACCCATCAAAGAGAGAGATGAATCTGTTATAACAACAGAGTAAACAGAAAGGCAATGTTGAATGGAACACTTTAGTAAGGTCATGAATAGGAGATATGAAGGGAATAATCTGGTTGATATAATTGAAGCTGAGGAGCACCTTGATGTACTCATGAATGAATGCAGTGTGTTTAAAGTCGAAGCTATCATTAAAAAACTAAAGAGATGGAAAGCCCCTAGATACGATGGAATAACTGTTGAGATGATGTTGACCGAAAATTAAGTGACTCCGAGAATACTTACAAAATTATTTTGTAGAATGTGGCAGAAAGAGGCAAAACCTGATGAATGGGAGCTAGGAGTGTTGGTGGAAACGGCAAAAAAAAAAAAAAAGATATGACTAATTATAATAACTACAGAGGCATCACACATTATTCAGTTGTCAGGAAAATAGATAGTGGGCCTATTCAAAAAAGATTAGAGAAAGATTGGTGAAAAGCTGAGAGATGAACAAGCAGGATTTCGAGAGGGTGGATATTTTACTGACCAAACTTCCATTTTAAGACATGGTATACATCAATTTGTAGAATATAGAAATCCACGTTTGATTGCATTTGTGAAATATGAAAAAGCCTTTGATAGTGTGCACCAGCCAATTTTGTGGAGAGTTCTGCATTATTATGGAGTTCTTCTTAAATATGTAAACTTGATTAAGTCTGTTCATGAGCATAGCCAGTGGAAAGTTAATGTTAATTGAGTCCTATCAAATGAATTCTAAGTGAACAGTGGAGTACTCCAAGGGAATGTGTTGTCATCTATGTTTTTTAACCTCCTCGCGGATTTAGTAATGCATAGAACAGTTGGTGATAGTGGAGAAGTACTGGGCTGGATTG
This sequence comes from Palaemon carinicauda, assembly GCF_036898095.1. Classification (NCBI taxonomy): domain Eukaryota; kingdom Metazoa; phylum Arthropoda; class Malacostraca; order Decapoda; family Palaemonidae; genus Palaemon; species Palaemon carinicauda. The sequence goes on from NC_090739.1 coordinate 49,865,522, forward strand.
GTAACAGGAAATTAGCTGACCTAGAGTATGATGATGGTACTGTTTTTATTAGCAAAGCGCCACAGGACCTGCAAATCTTGCTTACCAGCATGCATGAAATATCACATGATTTTGAGCTCAAAATAAATAGAAAAAAGACATGATGGGAAAGGAATATGCAATGGAATATGAAATATCATTGGAAGAAGAAAGGATTAATGAGGTAGAATCGTTTAAATATTTAGGAACTACAATATCTAATACAGGGTCTTTAGAATTTGAGTTTACTGAAAGATTGAAAAAAGCAAATCAAACAAAGTCTAGGTTGAGTAAAATTTGGAAATCAAATCGCCTGAAATTTCATATACAAATAATGCTATATAGGAGTTTAGTGACATCGGCGTTAGTGTATGGACATGAATGGTGGTATGACAATGAAACACAATCCAACAGATTTTGTAGATTTGTGAACAAAGCCCTTAGAAGAGTATTGGTAGTTTAATGGCAGGACAAGATTAGAAATAAAACGATAAGAGAGATTACTCGTGTGCCTTACGGGGATGAGATCATGGTGAGGGGTAGATGGAGATGGTTTAGGTATGCTCTTTGCCCTCCCCAAGAGAGAGTATTCCACCAAACTTTCAACTGAGCTCCACAAGGTATTAGACGAGTTGGAATACCCAGGCATACATAGCTGAGGACTATGGAGCATGAAGTTGGAGATGATGAAGGTACAAGTATTGATTTAAAAGTTCAAGATAGAGACGACTAGCCAAATCTAACAGAGGCCCTTTGCGTCAATAGCCATAGGAGATGAGGATGATGACGGGGATGATGATAAATAGTAAAAGCAGAAATTCTCACAATTTTTATTATCATAACATTATAATGTAGAATATGATTTCCTTTTCACAAATCCTAACCTAGAAACCGCAATTCATAGATTTTTTTCTTTTTTTAATAATTTTCATGATGATGAAACTTTTATCTCGTATATTATCCGGAGTTTTGAAAACAGAATCGGTTTCATGTTCGCTTATTCTAGGTTGCACCAGGACCCACTTAAATGTGGGTCCTGGGTTGCACAAACAGAAAGTAATTTCATTCATATGCATGGTTCAGTAAGATTTTGATGGAAACTAATAATCAATCTGTTTTTTATGAAAGGAAAAGCAACACCATAAAAATGTTGATTTTTATATCTATATCAAATAATTATGGTTACTATATCATCTACCTTTAAAGTGGATACTCAATATGCTTTGTTATCTATTGCCTAGGAACACCGACTCTTCATACCCGATAGTATATAAATATCGACTATCTTCTTTCTAAATACACTAAATACAAAATAGTTGAATATGATTTGCCATATCCACATGGGTAATATAGAAATAGTTTTACCAACAAGTGAAATTTCCAATATTTTGGTTTTGATCATCATATATGAAAGTAATAATCTCTCTCTCTCTCTCTCTCTCTCTCTCTCTCTCTCTCTCTCTCTCTCTCTCTCTCTCTCTCTCTCTCTCTCATAAAGTTACATATAATTTGGTGTAGGAATCTGAATTTCGTTTTCTGGCTGTTTGTGATAAATGGGTCACGAGAAAATTATCAACTTTTAGTGCTCTAAATCCATACTACTGTCCTCATTTCATCAGTGAAACCAGATTTGATGGCTATCCCTGATTGGTGGTTTGTTAAAGTTGGCCTCATCATATTAGCAATAAATGTTATGAAAATATTGATATGATAATCCATATGGTGGTGAATCTTTAGTATATGGTTTTAAAATCAAAAGTCCCGAACTATAAATATCAAGTGTTCGCAAAAGAAAGTAAATGGAAATAAAAGCATTGTTGACTGAAAAATCACAAGGCACCTCATTTATCATTCACTTAGTAATGGATGATATTGACAGTGGATGAAAGCCCTCCATGGGCACTAGGTTATTTTTATTTAATCATGATGCTGCCTTAGATACATACCGGAAATATATCGGCGTAGGTAGTGAAATTAATTTATATTTTCCCATTTTCGAAGGATCACCACAATTTAAAAGCATTCCTTCGTATGTGGTTCTCAAGTCAGAAAAATATGCTGTGCATATTTCGTTGGACATTTCTTTTTGTTTGTGAATTAATATACTATAATATTCCCTGCGCTTTATTGTTAAAAAAAAAAAAAAAAGCTTGTATGAGATTTATATATTCCAAGAAATAAACTTCAAATTGTATGCGTCTGGTAGAGTTAAAAAAAAGCTGTATCAGGGGTATGTTCAATATATTGTCTGTAATATTTAACCAAAACATTTTCTCCTATATATTTATAACACTCTCTAGTTTATATATAGTACGTTTCTATTTTTCTTTTTGCTAGATGTGTCCTTAGCGTGAAACCATTTCCCTTGATTGAATGGAAATGAAAATTCACGGTATCTTTTTACAGGAAAAAAAGCCCATTTTTTTTAGATATGCAGTAAAAAGGACTCGGTTCCTTTCAAACCTTATCCAGTTAAATTTTGGTTCTTCATGATATTGTATTAGAAAAGTCTTTGTAATATAAACTCTACATGTCTAAAATACCTTTTTCTGTTCACTGGTTTTTACCATCGTTACCACAACTCAAATCAATAAGAAATATCGCTTCAAATCTTTTTCATTTGGTAAAGTAAAGATTAGATAATGAATTTGGGTTGAACACTGTTAAGAACTGAAAAGATGCATTACGGGTGACCATATCGAATTTTATTGCATCAAAAGATAATAAAATAATAGAAACCGGAAGTGTAGAAAATAATCACGGTTCAAATATTAAGAAAACAATTTTAAATACATTGACAACCCGTTCTACCTTTTAAAGAAGCTCATTATTATGATTTGTATACAAGACTCAAAGATCTGAAAAGATAAAGTGGTATATCAAACTAATTACTAAACCAAATTCTTGTCTTTATGCAACACATCCATGTAGAATAACTAAATTACAACAAAACAAATCTAATCTGCCAAACAATGTAGTATATCGTCTTTTACTGAAGACAGCAGCTGGAACAATTAATTTTACGTAGTAAAAGTAGATGGAGTTCAAACAGGAAACAGATATCTTAGATGTTAGCAATTAAATATTACAAAAGGAATGATATTGTTAATGAGATCGAAATTGTCCCTCGTAGATGTCGCTCACTGTGATGCAGTTCAATGTAATGTTGCTATATTTAAAATAGTATTTAAGAAGGCTATATGATAGCAGTGTCTTTTTAATTGTAAATATTACCATGAAATTTGGCAGGGACAGAGAAACTATGTCTCACATCAATCCCTGAAATTTTCATTTGGGTATGTGAATTATTCTAGGAACAATTTAATCGACTGCCAAATATAACCATTCAACCTATACCGAATTAAACGTTTAATCTGACCACCTATGGCAGATATCAACATGAAAATTGGTATGGACAGAGTAAATATTCATTTCATAAGTCACTGAAAATTTCATTCAGATATGTGAAGTATTTTACAAGTAATTTACGGCGCCGCCAAAAATTGGCCTCCCGTTGGTATCGATAAAGGGCTACTCTGACTTTTCTATAGCAAGTATCAATACGAAAATTCGTATGAATGGAGATCACAAAACACCCATCAAACACTGTAAAAATCAATTTGATGTCTGTAAAACTCTAGGAGTAGTTTGCTGCTCCTCACTGATTTTTTAGCTAAAGCTCGTCAATTATGAGCAAAAATGACCGCCAGGACATGTCTATAGCTAGTATGAACATTGAAATTGGCAGAAACAAAGCTTATATATATATATATATACATATATATATATATATATATATATATATATATATATATATATATATATATATATACATATATATATATATATATAATTGGCAAAAACAAAGCTTATATATATATATATATATATATATATATATATATATATATATATATATATATATATATATATATATATATATATATATAAAATTGGCAGAAACAAAGCTTATATATATATATATATATATATATATATATATATATATATATATATATCTATATCTATATATATATATATAAAGTCCCTTAAAATTTCATTTCAACATATATATTTATATTTGAGTTACTGTTCTACTGATGAAAATATCGGCCCCCCCCCCCCTACTCGGCGACAATAATAAAACAGGGAATGACTGGTCTATGGGGTTCGGTGAGATTCGTTGCGAAAATTTTGTCATTTCACGTAAAGTCACTCAGTTGGTTCGCGACAATTATGATTTTCCCCACTTCCAAAATACTTGTTTTCGATTACTTAAATTTTCAAATATTTAACGTTGTACAGTACTAAACAAATTCCAGTGGCATAACTCATGCCAAGCACAAAGTCTGAATGGTTTCTTATCGAAATTCCGATGATTAAATAAACAATTAATAAGTACACTATAGTAATTGAAACTTTCTATCTCACTACAAAACTTCTCTGAAATATTTTTCTTATGCATTTTACCAAGTCACCATGTACTGCCTATGACGGGGTGTTACAGAGAGGTTGGTTTTATATGCATTATCATTTTTATGTTCAAATAAATCATAAATGGTGAAGCATTAGCCTAGTTATTAGATCTCTATAAAAGTGTATGAAATACAAGTAAACGTGGAAAGTACGATAACTGATAAATTATACGGTTTGACTTTCAAAAATGCATTTATAATGAGAATTTTATATGTATTTTTTTTTTCAGCTAACATTTTTCTTTGATAATATGTTTTAGGATTTATGAATAACAGAGAAGGGTAAATAAAACATTATCTCTCATATTTCAAGTGGTCTTTTTACCATTTTCCAAATCTTTACATTCCTTATTTGATAAATCTGTATAAGTTC
>NC_090739.1:49875387-49905387 GCF_036898095.1 Palaemon carinicauda
GATATTCTGGGAGACATAGTTTTTGCGGTTGCATAATCAAGTTCTGAGTGCGTTCGCCTTTGCAAGTTGGAGTTGTGGCTCCCAAGATCCCAATATTAGTAATTTCACAAAACTCCAGCTCACACATAGAATCACTTCCTAACACAACTCTTTTATTTTACAAATTATCTGTTATAATATCCGCTTTGTTCTCTTTTATTTCTGACAAGCCCTCTAAGAATGTGTGCAAATTTTTCACGAGGTTTAACTACGACCTTGGTTCCTTACGGGAGAAGCTGAGACAGGCTCACTGAAATGCTCGTAGGTGTCTGGGGAGGCAATACCTCTCCTCTTTCCGGTACACCTGTTACCTTACCTACTTGTCTCTTCCTTTCCTCACAAGCACACACTCTCTCATGACTTTCTATTGGGAGAATGCACCCTCATTCCATTAATGCTATTCTATCTTTTTCCCCACAAATATATATATTTGAATACTCATTATAAAATCCAAATCAAGTATAGCCTCAATTCCTGGAATTCCTAAGGTGGGCAAGGTGGGCAAGATAAACAAATCATGGGTAAACTTCACAGATCCCACTTTATAGTTGACGATAATTTTATGCCTTGCCTGTAGTTTATTTCAGTCTGGTGTGTCGAGAATGATGGGTGCTGCTGACTGTGGTGGGTTTGATGAGATTCCTTGTTCAAGAGGCGAAACGCTGGCTTCTGTGTCAATCAGTGCTACAATGGACTTATCTGGTAGGTCAATCTTGACTGCTAAAATTCCCAGCCACCCATTATGGTCACGATATGCACGGCACGGGCCAACGACCTCGCTTGCAATACTGCTTCCCCTGCTCCTATCTCTAGTGCTGTGGGGGTGTGGTTGGGGGAGGTGCCAGTGGCTGTTCCATCGTAGTCACCACTTCTTCAACTGCTACCTCTGCTGACATGGGGTGGGGGAGGCATCTCCCTAGTCTCCCCCTTCCTCTGCCTCCTTTCCCTCGGGTATTGGGTGGCGGGTGGTGTGCGTATGCCACATCCCGCCCGCCCTTCGCGTTTGTTGTTGGGCACTCTCGAGATAGATGACAGTAGGCCTGACAAGTGTAACAGCGGGGGGGGTGGGGGGGGATCCTTGGGCGGGGCACTTCTCGTTGGTACTCGTCTCCACCACACTGCTGTGGAGGATTTATTTTTGCTTTATTTTTATTTTTTGTTTTTGCCAAATCCTGTGTGAGAGAGAGAGAGAGAGAGAGAGAGAGAGAGAGATATTGTGTTAGCGAGCGAAAGTAGTTAGGTTAACGATCGTTTGTGGTGAGAAAGACTGTTGGTTTAAATGAGATTGTTTGTTTACATTTTTTAGTTAGGTTACGACAGTGGTGAATGTTTCGGAGCGAATGCTTTTTTTGATTGACTGCGTCCTGAGTCAGTTGTGTGAACGCTGGAATTATTATTTTTCTTTACCAGCGAGGAAGTGATTTTTGATTTTCTGAGTAAGTACAGTTTTGTTTATCTTTGCTTGTAGTGATTGTGAATGATAGGAACAATTTATTATTTATCTTTGATTATAGTGCGATAGTTCAGTTAGTTAGGAGTGTTCATAAGTGTTTTTCTTTTTCATATTGGCAGGCCGTAATTCCTTCTTTGGTGAGGCTAACTCCTTTGGAGAGACTCAAGATTTTTAGAAAGTGGCCGTATTGTTGATGACCTGGTCTGTATTAAGATTTTGTTTGTACTGCTCATTTGACTGTTCAACTGTTGACGACCTGGCCTGTGTATTTGGATTGATGATGATGATGATGACGATGATGATGATGATGATGATACTGGCACCTGTGACTCAAGGAGTTGAGGCCGTTATGGCATATTAAGAGAGACTCCTGTTTACCATATAGTGGTAGTTTGCCGTGAAAAGACAGTTCGGCTTGTGTGTGGCGACAGTGCTTGTGTCGCAATATATATAAACATATATTTTGAGTTGGTGTGCGGTTTAGATTTAAGTTTGTTAGGGTTTTTTGCGTTTATTTGGATGGGGTTTATGGTATATATAGTGTAAAGTTTTTGATGCTGGTGATTCTAGTTTTAAGTGTTTATTTTGATTGCTTATAGTTTGATTTATTTTAGTTTAAGAAATATAGTTTTAAGGATATGTTTTGTTTAAATTTTCCTTCTGTCCAAGAGTCCAGTTGATAAAGTAAGGGGAAAGTTTGTGTTGTGGGACCATTGTCAGTAGGTGTGATTCAGGGTGTGGGGCTTGTTCTTGCAACATCCCGCCACATTATTTTGGCGCCCGAACAGGGACTGCCGAGGTGGGATAGAAGCTGGACTGTTGGACGAAGGACGGAATTAGGATTAAGGTTGATGAAAAATGGAGGAGCAATAAAGGGTTTTGAGGGAGGAATTGCGGCTGAGTAAGGAGCGTGAGGAGAGGTTGCTAGTAGAGAATGAGAGGTTGAACTGGGAGAATGCGGTGATGCAGAAGGAGCTTAGGGAGTTAAAGGGAACTGTAGCGAAATTGGAAGAATGTTTTTAGATGAGGATGAAAGAGAATGAGGAACGAATGGAGAACCGATTGGAAGATATGATGGGGCAAGTCATGGGGATGATGAAAACTATAATGGGTGAAGGTGCAGTCGGAGGAGTGTCCTCAGCTTCGGGTAATGGGTTGGTAGTGGAAGAGAAGGTTAAGGTAGGTGATAATGGGAAAGGAAGTGATAGTGATAGTAGTAATAATGATGGTGATATCGAAGATAAGGGAATTAGGCATAGTAAGGATGAACAGAAAGGTGAGAGGAAAGATGAAAGGAAAGGTAAAAGTGATGTGAAGAAAGGGAAGAAAAAGTATCAGGCTGATAGCAAGGACGATCGTGAATGGGTGAAAGTGGTAAGTAAGAAAAAGGGTAAGAAAGGAATGGTTAAGGATAGGAATTTAAGTGTGGAAGTGGATTCATTGTATTCAAATGAGGAAGAAGGTAACAAGGGAGTAGACAGTGATGATAGCAGTGAGAATGAACGTGATGTGTGTAAGACTGTGTTTATGAGAGAGGTACCTCGGTGTGAAAGGTTCAATGAGCATAGCAGTAGGGATGTATATGATTTTTTCAAGGAGTATGAGAGGTATTGTCAGGATAAGTATGGTGATAGTAAAAGAGTTTGGGCTAGGGAGTTAGGAGAATATTTGACTGGGTATTTGTTGACGATGTATGGAGTGATAATGAGTGTAGGGGACGTTGATTATGAAAGTGTGAAAAAGAGAATAATTGAGCAGGTAAAACGTATGAAAGGGAGTGTTAAGTATAAGCGTAAGAATGATTTTGATGAAGCACGGATGAATGCAGGAGAAGCGATATCAATGTACGTATGTAGGTTGGAAACGTTAGCTAGGAAGAAGTATGGGGATGAAGGCATAAATGAGAATAAGGAGTTAATGAAGAAGTTTTTGGCTACTGTTCCCGAGAATGTTGCCGAGTTTGTTAATTTGAAACGGAAGGAGAAAATGAGGTGGACGAAAGAAAGATTGACATGGGATGATATTTTAGAGATAGTTGAGGATTACGAGTTGGATAGATGTATGAAAGAAAGTAAATCTGTGAGTGTAAGAACTGGAATGGAGGAAAGTGTGCCAGAATTTGTTAGTTTTAGAGATGCTGTTATGAGAGGACCGATGAGGGTAGCTGATAGTGTAGTAGATAGGAGTGTTAGGGCGAGTAATGTGGGAATACCTGTAAGGACAAATGAAGGGTTTAGGCAAGGGAATCAGGTTTGGAGGGATAGGAGTGCTAGTGCGCCGCAAGATAGGTCAGGTAGTTGTATCCGTGAAGAGAAGTGTTATAGATGTGGGAAAGTAGGACATAAGAAGAATGAATGTAGATGGGCTCTAGGTGCTTGTTTTGGATGTGGTGAGGTAGGGCATAGAATTAGTGAGTGCAAGAAAGAGAAAGGGATAAAATGTTATCGGTGTGGTATGACTGGGCACATAGCGAGTGGATGTCGGAGTAATCGTACAAATGTGATTTGCGGTAATTGTGGTAAGGATGGTCATTATGCTAGAATGTGCAAGGAGCCACGGGGTAAGTGTACTGAATGTGGTGCAGATGGGCATGTAGCTAGGGTATGTAGGAAGAAGGGAGTAAATCAGCCAGGATGTTCGGGAAACTAGAGTGTAAGAGGGTTCAGCTGGGTGAGTCCTCGAGTGTGTGCGGAGTGAATGTGATGCATGTTCGTGAAGGTTTACTACATGAAGACGTGATGGGCGAAAGAGCTTATGACTGCATGAGTGCAAAAGTAAATTTTAATGGAATAGAGCTAGTTGGTCTGATTGATACTGGTTGTGGTGTCAATTTAATGTTTAGGAATGCATACGATAAGGTAAGGGATGTGTGTGAATTTAGGGGGTGCAAAGGTGAAGTGAAAGGTATCGGTAATTTAAGTATGTCTGTGCAAGGAAAGTTGCGTGAAAATGTCATGATTGGGGGGCTGATGATGGAAGATAATGATTTTTATGTGGTTGAGGGAGTAAATGACAAATACGATGTGTTGTTAGGTTATAACTTCTTGAAAAAATGCGGTATGATTGTACATCCTAATGTAAATATGATAGAGATGAAAGTTAAGGGTAAATTTTGTGGGGAATTTTATTTGAATGAAGATGGTAGTGTATGTACGAAGGTATGGAAAGGTGTGCCGTTAATAGCAAAAGAAGGTGTTAAATTGTCAAAAGATGCGAGTGAGGTTGTCAGTGTAAAAGTTGCATGGCCGAATAGTCTGGGAATTGCCAATAGTGACAATTGTGAATATGTAGTGGAAGGTTCGGAAGCAAGTAATTTGGTGAAAGCAAGTGTGCATGTGTATGATGGTATTTTGAATTTGCAGGAGCCGAAGGTGTATGTGAGCTTGTTGCCGACTGTAAGGAGGAAGAGAATACGGGGTATACGTGAGGGTGATTGCATGGGATGTATGTATACGTTGGTCAATGTAGAGGATGAAAGGTATGTTAAATTGAGACGTGTTATGACGGGTAAGATAAAGCCGGATGACGATTGGGACTATGAAAGTTTGAAAGAAAGAATTAATGTAGATGAGAATATAAGTGAGGGAGAAAGGGAACAATTGTATAGGATGTTATGGGATAGACGGAGAGTTTTGAGTCGCGGTGACGAGGATTGTGGGGGATCAAAGCTGCCTGAATTTAAGATAGTTCTTAGTAATGATACCCCCATATATCAGCGTCCCCGACATTTTTCTCCGCCTATTGCCAGAGAAATAGAAGAGCAGTGCCAGGAGTTAGAGCAAATGGGTGTAATAGAAAGGAGTGAGAGTGCCTGGAATAGCCCTATTGTACCTGTAAGAAAGCCGGATGGAAGTTTACGGATGTGTATTGATTATAGGAAGGTGAATGAAGTAACTGTTAAAGAACGTTTTCCGATGAATGTAGTGTCTGACTGTGTGTATAAGATGCATGGTATGAAAGTTTTTACAAAGTTAGATTTAGTTAGGGGCTATTACCAGATGCCTCTGGCAGAGGGGAGCAGGCCCATTACGGCATTTTCAAGTAGAAATTGTCATTATCAGTTTAAAAGATTAAGTTTTGGCCTTGCTAATGCGCCTGCTGCCTTCCAGAGGGCGATGAAAGTAGTTTTGGCTGGGTTTGATAGACAGAAGGTGACTGTTTTTATTGATGATATTTTGATTGCTAGTGAGACTGTTGAGGAACACATGCAGTTGCTTGAAGCAGTATTAGAACGGTTGATAGAAGTTGGGGTGAAAGTTAAGCTTGAAAAGTGTACATGGTTGGCCGGGGAGGTGGAATTTCTTGGGCATGTGGTGAGTGAATCGGGTATAAGGAAGAGTGAAAAGTTTGTGAGTAAGGTGAGAGAGTTTCCACGTCCTCATACGGTGCGTGAGTTGAGAGGTTTTCTTGGGTTAATTGAATTTGGTCGGAAGTTTGTCAGAGATTGTTCGGGAATAGGGAAGCCTTTGAATGAGTGGACAGGTAAGAGAAATAGTACGAGACTGAAATGGGATGAGCGTATGATTGAAGCATTTGAAAACTTGAAAGAAGAGGCTGCGAGAGACGTCACTTTGGCTTTTCCCGATTATAGTGAACATGCGAGTATGCTAGAGTTATATACGGATGCTAGTGGGATTAGTATGGGTGGTTGCTTGGTTCAAATGCAAAGAATAAACGGAGATGAACAGTTGAGAGTGATAGCGTATGTAAGTAAAGCATTTAATAAGGCTGAGCGAAAGTATTCCACGATTGAAAGGGAGTTGGCTGCGATAAGGTTTTGCGTGAAAGCGTTGAAGGTATTTTTGTATGGTGTGAAATTTATTGTGCGTACTGACCATCAGCCCCTAGTGTACATGATTAGGAAAGAGTCTGTGAATGCTAGAGTTGCGAGGACAATAGAGGATTTGAATGAATTTGACTTTAAGCTAGAATATGTACCTGGGAGTAAGAACGTGATAGCAGATGCGATGTCAAGAATGCATGGTAAGATAGAAGAGAGTAGCGAGAATGATAGTAATTTTGAAAGGTTGCCGGAAGATTTAATGGTGGTACAAAGTTTTGAAGGGGATGACATGGTGTATAAATGTATTTTGTGTGGGTTAAATAAGGTAAAATTGAAGGGTTTGAATAGGGATATACCTGCTAGTATAGATGAGCTTAGAATGAGTGTTAGGAATGAAGTATCGAAAGAAATGGCATATAAGGAGGAGGATAGTATGCTTGAAGGTGAATTGTTATCAAAAGTATTGTTGGTAGTAAGTATGTTATATGGTGTCACTGTTTATTTGTATTTTGGGTGGAATCGTCCGATGCAGTACCGAGCAAATAAAGAGATTGAAAGGGAGTATATATTGAGGTTACAATGTAATGAAAGATGTTGCAAGTTGTTGAGTAAGAAGGAGGATTGTCCGAGTGACTTGAATCCGAGTGGTATGAGCATGGAAGATAGCGAAGATGACCATGGGTGTGATAAGGATGACCCTATTGATAGGAGAGTAAACATTTGTATGCATGGTGTAAAAGGAAGAATGATGACGTATGTGGGTATAAATGAGAATGAATACTGTAGTTTAATTGATACAGGTGCGCAAGTGTCATTAGTGAATATGTCTGTTATCAAGGAAATAGAGCGGTACAATTGGGAAGTGAAACGGCAATGTACGAGTGTGAGAATTCATGGGATAGGTAAAGGAAGTTTGCTAGTTTGGGAAGAAGTGCGTTTGAAAGTAAAACTGGGAAGTATGGAGGTGGAACATAATTTTATTGTAATGGGAGAGAATGAGATGCCTAGTTGTTTTTTTATAGGAATTGACTTTTTAAGATTGCATGATTTATCAGTTGATATTGGTAGTGGTTTGCTTCTGAAGAATGGATGTGAAGTAGTTGTGATAGAAGATAATAGTGTATTTATGGCGAATTTTGTTGGCATGGTTGATATTACGAGGAGTGAGGATGATCTACTGACTAAAGAGGAGGTGGAAGAAATGCAAGATGAATGTGAGGAAATTAAAAGGTTACGTGAATGTATGTTGAATAGTATTGAGGTAGAAGAATGGCCGTCTGATTTAGAGGTGTATAAGAAAGTTAGTAAGAGACTTATTGTGTGTAAGAATATTGTTTATTTTCTACATAAAGGAATGGATGAAGATATATATGTTCCTGTGTTTCCAATGCATGCAGCAGTAAGTATGTGTATTTTAGTGCATGACAGATATGGGCATATGGGTAAGAATAAATTATGGGAATGCATGCATGAGAGATTGTTTACACCTGGGTTGAGTCAGATATGTAAGGATGTAGCGACTACGTGTGAAGATTGCCAGAAAGGGAAGTATCAGAGAGTGCATGCTAATCCGCCTGTTTTGAGATTACGTATGAAAGAACCATTTGAGATGTTTGTGATTGATTGTGTTTCGTTGCCTGTGACTGCGAGAAGACATGTGGGAATGATTGTTATGGTTGATCACATGAGTAAATTTACCTATGCAATACCCATCAAGGATAAACGGAGCGAGACTGTTGCAAGAATGGTTGGTCAAGTGATGTTGCCGATGTGTGTGTGTAAGCCTGTGAGAATGTTAAGTGATAATGGCCCTGAGTTTGTTGGATGGGAGTTTGAGCAGATGTTAAGAGAATGGGGTATTGAACATGTGTATTCGACTCCTTATATGCCAAGTGCGAATGGGTTGGCTGAAAGGACTGTAAGAACATTAACTGAAATTTTGCGAATGATGAGTACATGTGGTAATGATTGGGATTTGTATGTTGGTAGAGCGTTGTGGGCTTACAATGCAACAGTGCATAAGAGTACGGGTATGTCTCCATGTAAGTTTGTGTTAAATTTTGAAAAGATAATAAGACCGAGGTTGGGTGTGTCGGAGGATGATAGAGATGTGTGGAGGAAAGCAAATAAGAGGTTTGAAAGCTTTAAAGTTGGTGAGAGAGTGATGAAAGAAGTAATTGAAAAGGGTAGAATGAATGTAAATAAGGTGCGTGATAAATTTGAAGGTCCCTATGAGGTGTTAGAAGTTGGTTCGCGTGGATTAAGTTACATGTTGGGTAAGTTGTGTGTGGGTGGTATTGTGGAAAAAATTAGGGCCCACCACAACCAGTTGCGTAAATGGAAAGAGGTACCTAAGTATATCCAAGAGAATGGGATGAGTAAATGGTTGAAAAGGAACAAGGGTGAACCTAGTATGTATGAGGACTTAGGTCAGGAAGGTAAACAGTTAGTGTTAGTAGAATATAAGAAAAGGAAGAATACAAGAGCTTTAAGTAAAGATGAAAGAAGGGGAAATTTTATAAGTAAAAGTGAGAATAGAAATAAGTATGACAAGGGTGTAAATGTACAAGTGTGTATGGAAGATAAATGTGTTAATACAGATGAATCATGGCTGAGTATGAATGATACCTATAGTGTGTGTGGCTTTTCCTTAGGTAATGTAAAAGAAAGGATGACGAATGCGAGAGTGAGAGATAGGAGAATGATTAGTAGTATGAATGAATCTTTTACTAAAGTTGAGAATGTTTTTGATGAAATGGATGAACTGTTTACAGAAATGAGTGTAATTATAGGGCCAGATGAGAACGAGGTAGATATGATTGTACATGATATATTAGATGATAGGGATTTAGATAGGAATAGTGTTAATGTAGCGAATGATTGTGATAAGGAAGAAGTGAATGAGAGAGTATATGGAGGCCCAGTTACTCGGAGTAGAGGTCCCGTTCCCGACTGCGACTGGGTTATGAAAAAAATAATGTAAGTGTTGTGTGAGAAGGATTTGGCAAAGTAAGGGGGGAGGAATGTGGAGGATTTATTTTTGCTTTATTTTTATTTTTTGTTTTTGCCAAATCATGTGTGAGAGAGAGAGAGAGAGAGAGAGAGAGAGAGAGAGAGAGAGAGAGAGAGAGAGATTGTGTTAGCGAGCGAAAGTAGTTAGGTTAACGATCGTTTGTGGTGAGAAAGACTGTTGGTTTAAATGAGATTGTTTGTTTACATTTTTTAGTTAGGTTACGACAGTGGTGAATGTTTCGGAGCGAATGCTTTTTTTGATTGACTGCGTCCTGAGTCAGTTGTGTGAACGCTGGAATTATTATTTTTCTTTACCAGCGAGGAAGTGATTTTTGATTTTCTGAGTAAGTACAGTTTTGTTTATCTTTGCTTGTAGTGATTGTGAATGATAGGAACAATTTATTATTTATCTTTGATTATAGTGCGATAGTTCAGTTAGTTAGGAGTGTTCATAAGTGTTTTTCTTTTTCATATTGGCAGGCCGTAATTCCTCCTTTGGTGAGGCTAACTCCTTTGGAGAGACTCAAGATTTTTAGAAAGTGGCCGTATTGTTGATGACCTGGCCTGTATTAAGATTTTGTTTGTACTGCTCATTTGACTGTTCAACTGTTGACGACCTGGCCTGTGTATTTGGATTGATGATGATGATGATGACGATGATGATGATGATGATGATACTGGCACCTGTGACTCAAGGAGTTGAGGCCGTTATGGCATATTAAGAGAGACTCCTGTTTACCATATAGTGGTAGTTTGCCGTGAAAAGACAGTTCGGCTTGTGTGTGGCGACAGTGCTTGTGTCGCAATATATATAAACATATATTTTGAGTTGGTGTGCGGTTTAGATTTAAGTTTGTTAGGGTTTTTTGCGTTTATTTGGATGGGGTTTATGGTATATATAGTGTAAAGTTTTTGATGCTGGTGATTCTAGTTTTAAGTGTTTATTTTGATTGCTTATAGTTTGATTTATTTTAGTTTAAGAAATATAGTTTTAAGGATATGTTTTGTTTAAATTTTCCTTCTGTCCAAGAGTCCAGTTGATAAAGTAAGGGGAAAGTTTGTGTTGTGGGACCATTGTCAGTAGGTGTGATTCAGGGTGTGGGGCTTGTTCTTGCAACATCCCGCCACACTGCCAAAATATAAAGACTCTTCTCGCCTGCTGGCTTCGTTCTCCCCTCCCCCCGTTTGGGGGTTGATGGCTGCTCCTCATTGCATATGTTCTCATGACTGCCACCTTTCTGGAATCGGGCAGTTATTCTCCGTCATTTTTTCTTCTGGCAAAATGTCTAGAATGTTTTGTATCACCATCACTACGTCTGCTAACGAGCGATTGTCATCGAACAAATAACCACATAAATACGGATATACTAATCTTTGAATATGTTTATGGGCAATTGCTTTTGTATCACCTTTTGGGAGACTGGCACTTCGTGTAGCAAACGAATCACAATCTCGAAAAATACAAATTGTAAAACTGAGAAACTGACTCACCCTCGCTAATTCGTGGTTGATAATTTTCTTCCATATTCCCTTTCCTGTCATCGGCTAAGGCGTTTTTCTCAATTAAACGTTGTTTTATTTCAGTATAACTTCTTGAAATGCCTTGTGACCAACACATTACCTACATTACTAATTACTTGAATTGCTTTTTCTCTTTCTGACCACCCATATGTGGCTACTTCAAACTCTAACAAAAACACTTTGATCGAGTCATACCCTTCATTAACCTATTATTATTATTATTATTATTATTATTATTATTATTAGCTATGCTACAACTCTAATTGGCAAAGCAGGATGCTATAAGCCCAAGGGCTCCAACAGGGAAAAATTGCTCAGTGAGGAAAGGAAATAAGGAAATAAATAAATGATATAAGAAATAATGAACAATTGAAATGAAATATTTTAAAAACATTAACAACATTAAAACAGATATCTGTTATATAGAATATAAAAGGACTTATGTAAACCTGTTGAACATAATAATATTTGCTGCGAGTTTGAACTTTTGAAGATCATTACTTAACTTGATCACAGCTGGGATAAAACTTCTGTGTAGTATTGAGCCTCACGATGGAGAAGGCCTGACAATTAGAATTAACGGCAAATCTAATATTATGAACAGGATGGAACTGTCTGGGAATATCTGAATGTAAAGGATGGTCAGAGTTATGGAAAATCTTATGCAACATGCATCATGAACTAATTGAACGCCGGTGCCAGAGATTGATATCTAGATCAGGAATAAGAAATTTAATAGACCATAAATTCCTGTCCAACAAATTAAGAAGAGAATCAGCAGCTGAAGACCAGACAGGAGGACAATACTCGAAACAAGGTTAAATGAAAGAATAAAAACACTTCTTCAGAATGGATTCATCACCAAAAATCTTGAAAGACTCTCAATAGGACATTCTTTTTTTTAGCAATTGAAAAAGACAAAGACCTGGTGTGTTTCTCAAAAGTCAATATGCTATTCTAGACCATACCTCATGCCATATGTATATAGTATGAGAAGTAATGAACCAAGAGTACTACCATGAGGAACACCAATATCACATTTCTATACTCAATATAGTGCCCATCAACAACAACTCTTTACGATCTATTACTTAAAAATTCAATAATGATACTGAGAAATGACCCACTCACTTCCAACGGTTTGAGTTTCAAAACAAGGGCATCATGATTAACACGGTCAAAGGCAGCACTAAAATCAAGGCCAATCTTACGAACTTCCTGCCCACAATCAAGGTCTTTCTGTACAGCATTGCAGATTGTAAGAAGGGCATCACATGCTCCAAGGCCTTTACAAAAACCAAATAGCAAAATAGAGAACTGATGACTACCTTCTGCAAACCTATTAAGATATTTTGCCGAAAGACCTTCAAAAACTTTAGATAATGTGGGAGTTATGGAAGTTGGGCGGTAATCAGTTGGAATTGAGCTACCACAAACACATTTACAAAGTGGAGTAACATTACCAATTCTCCAATAAGTGCTAATCGTTGATCGCCAAACTGCCTAACACATGCCTGGAGTTCTGGCAATTTTCGAACTAAGGCGCTTTGAGTATATTCTCTCCGCGGTGCATGTGTGCTTTCACTCATGTTTGTTTGAACTTCGTTTATATACGTCGGATATACTGTGGTTGCTTGCCGCTCCTCTTCTCGTTCAACTAATAATCTGTTCATTAACTTGGCTAGGCTATTTAACCTATTTTCTAAGTCCTACATTCGCTGCTCTCGTCTATATTCTCCTTCAACATCACTAAAACCAACTGCTTCTTCGTTTTCATCTCCCGCATCAACAGTGTCTGCTATGTTAGTCCTCATATTTCTAGGCATCTTAAACTTTTATTTCACCGGCTTAAAGAACAACGTCTCTTACAGCATAAACAAACAGACGCATTCTTTCAAGTGACACTAATTATGCCTCATGTTAACGGATAATGAGACATCGGTACTAGGGATTTTTTCACTCTACTATAAAAGGTTTGTGAGTACACTATACACAGCGATATAACTCTGAGAGTACCATATTGTTTTCTTGTGAGTACTCGAGAGGTACTGCCACTCCTGAGCAAATCATACATTGGTGGTCTGTCAATATTGCTGAAAGGGAAATATACTCTCACCATTAGGCTTACAACCCGTCACCTATCCGACTCAACACACCAATAACAGAGTTCAGTGATCACTCTCAACAATTTATGACAGTCATAGTACTCTTAAAAAGTTCATTAATCTCACTGCATAAAACACGTAATTCTACATATTTCTATCGAAGGGTATATATATATATATATATATATATATATATATATATATATATATATATATATATTATATATGTATATATATACATATATATATACATATATATATATATATATATATATATATATGTATATGTATATATATTTATATATATGTATATGTATATATATTTATATATATATATATATATATATATATATATATATATATATTCATATATATGTATATATATTTATATATATATATATATATATATATATATATTCATATATATATATATATATATATATATATATATATATATACACACATATATATATATATATATATATATATATATATATATATACAGTATATATATATACATACATATATATATATATATATATACAGTATATATATATATATATATATATATATATATATATATATATATATATATATATACAGTATATATATATATATATATATATATATATATATATATATATATATACAGTATATATATATATATATATTTATATATATATATATATACGCACACACACACAACAATAATAACAACAACAACAAATGCGGCCTCAGACACGTTAATTCATGTCTGAAGTGTGGTCAGTTTTCCTCACTACACTGGTTAGTACTGATTGGTGATGGTGGGAGATTTTCTGTTGATCGCTCATTTAAACCAACGTACAGCTTTGCTGATCATGGCGATACACAAACTCTTTCACTACGTTAAGGTATCCCCACTCAGAAGAGGTTATGTGTATACATATATATATATATATATATATATATATATATATATATATATATATATATATTTATATATCTTTTTTACCATCATCGTTCTCTCATCATCTTCATCATCAGCCGTAACTAATCCACTGCAGGACAAAGGCCTCAGACATGTAGTTCTACTTGCGTCTGTTTATGGTCTTTCTAATGCCAGTTTATACCTTTCAAATTTTCTTAATTTCCCAATCCATCATTATCTTTTACTTCCTCAGCTTTTTTGCAATAACTATTATTTTTAATTTACATCTATTATCTATCATTCTCATAATATGTCTTGCCAACGTCCACTTCGTTTTATTATGTGTTGTTAGAACATCCTCGACTTCAGTTTGCTCACGTATCTATGATGGTCTTATTTGTTTCTTAGTATTAACCACATCATTACTCTTTCCATAGTCATTTTGTTTTAAGTAATGGTCCAGTCTATGTTGCATAAGTTATTGTTGGTAGGGCCATCTGATTAAATACTTTTCATTTAAGGGAAAGTGGCATTTTACTTTTCATAATTTCATTTTCCTTACCAATAGGTGTTCATCCTATGCTTATCCTACTTTTATTTTCGGTCTCATGTCCTGGGGAAGCTCTTACTGTCTCCTCGAAGTACGTATATTCATTAAGAATCTAAAGAGGTTCGTCCATAACTATCATTTGTTGTCTCTCTGTATTTTCACTGAACATTATATTAGTTTTACTCATATTCATTTCCAATCATATATTTGTGGTTTCTCTATTAAAACCTTCTATCATCTTTTTAAATCATGGGAGCCATGATTCACTAAACCGAACTATGTCACCTGCAAATTTCAAGTTGTTAGTGTATTCCCCACTCATGTTAATTCATAAATTTGCACATCTAAATTTTTTCTAGATTTTTTCTAAGCATACTGTGAATAATTTTAGATAGATGTGGTTTCCCTGTGTAGCTCCTTTCTCAGTTGGAATTTTCTAACTATTCTACGTAGTTTTAGGATTGTTGTACTTCCCATATAGATATCTTCAAGTGTTTTAACATAAGATTCATCTATTCTTTGTCTTTTAAAGGCTTTTTTTTTTTTTTTACTTTAGAAGTTTTGACAGAGTTGAAAGCTTTTTCATAGTCTATAAATGTCATACATAGTAGTTTGTCATACTCTTTTTCTTTTTCCTATATATCATCATTGTCATCAGCTGTTGCTAGTGCACTGCAAGACAAAGGCCTTAGACATGTCCTTCTATACGCGTCTGTTTTTGGTCTTTCTATGACAGTCTATAACCACAAATTTTATCAGCTCATCAATCCATCGTCTTCTCTTTTTTGTGATTTCTAGTTTACTCATAGAGTAATGAAACATTCAGGGATTAATTCTCATGTTTTAACATGTAAGTGGTTCAATTTAGAAAGTCCTTGGTCAAAGGTCAACGTCAAGATCGAGCAAAAGGTCGTCCGAATTATCCTGAACATTAACCCCAAGTTCGCACATGGTTGTTACATAGACTTCAATCTTGCATCAACTCCACTAGTCATACAGGCTAGCAATTTATTGCTATGAATATCTGGACTAAGGGGAATATTAGAATGGCGTTTATCACTATTCCAAGTTAGTCTTTTGTAAATTCAGTAGTTATTGTTCTCTATCTTTCTTCTTCCGGCTAATCACGCATAACTCATTAAGAGTTGTCAACAGAAGACTTTCTTTCAAAATTTCAAAAAAGTTTCTTCAAAATAGCAAGAGCTACCCAAACTAAAAGAAAATTAAATTGAGCATAGTGCAGTATTTAAAAAAAAAAAAAGTGGCTTTGGCACTATTTTGTACAACGAGGAACACAAAAAGACATTGTTTAATTTACAACTGTATCACTACACCAAGAGTGTACAGCTTCAGAAGACATTATAAAATGGACCATTAATCTTGCGATAAATATGAAGGCATGTGTGTTTCAAAACTCAAGGAATTAAAAGCAAACTTGGCAAAGCAACAGACCCATTTTACGAGAATTCAGAAAGGCAATGTCACTTCCGTTACTGCAGGCTAAGAATTAAAACAAATGATCGCTATAAGAGGGAAATCTTACAGTACGAACAACTGGAATTGTATTTCCAGAGAAAGCACACGTACTCAATAACATTTCATCAACCTGGAATACTGTTGCTGAAGGAATTGATGAAATAGCAGGTGATTTGAAACAAGGCTCGAAAGGCGAGAGAAAACCTACAGATGACACTATTAGACTACTTTTGCAACAGTACTAAATATAACATTATGTAAATAGTTTCGAGGGGTATGGAGACAATCATGTTTGGGAAACCATAAATGATCAGGTCTTTGAGAAGAATTGAGTAAAGAAGGAACTTGTGGCAAGCCATATGCTGATTCTAAATTCATTCTCCGTGAATTCACCCTGATTGATGATTATCAGTATTAAAATAAAGCTATACAATCTCTGCAAATCTATCATAGCGATAAAATTTCAATGATAAAATGCCGAAGAAAAATAAAACTGATGACCCGGAAGTACTGGAATTGTCGAGAAAACAAATTAAGAATATAAAGTATTTTCTTTCCTTCATAGACATCACCATCGCTGCGATTCGTCATTCTAAAAGTTGCGTAGAAATCCCAATGTCCCTTTTAGTTTTTTTTTCTAAATTGATGTTTTAATGTAGTCTACCACTAGTTATTTTTTTTTTTTATTATTAATAGATTTTCCATGTCTATATTCTTCAAGCAAATTATTTTGTTAATAAAGTCTTAGATTATATTAATTTTTCTTCATCTAACTATTTTCCACTGTATGTTTTTCGTATTCACTATTCCTGGAAGCTGCCTTTAAGATTTATTTTGCTATTTTTACAGGATATAGCCTCATATTTCCCAGGAAATTCTTTTTTTCCTATGCACTAGTTAAATAGCTTAGTATTTCTTTATACTGATTCTCTCTGACAAAATAAAATGACTTTAGGTGACTGTTACAATTGCCAATATTTACATACCGGGTAAAAGTAATGAGATTCTTCCGATGCAGAGTGATTTATTCAGTTCAGTTAATCATATTTTCCGAATACTGGGGAAACATTGCAGTTGATGTCACCTTTCTTGGTAAAAGTGGAGAAAAGAAGTGTATTTTCTATTTTTTTTTTTTTTTATTGGTAAAGTATGTAATGAGAGTTCTCAAATCTATACAAAGTGTTCATTCTTGCATTGTGAAAGTGGAATGCTAGCTGGTTTTCTGGTATTTTATTCATATTTTTTTTACATATTTCCTCTCGAAAAACACTTAAATAGGTACAAAACTTATTACCACTTTTTGGAATGGTCAAGGGATGATGTTCAAAATACGGAAATTTATTTACAGGGAATTAGCAACATCACCATTAGAAAGTAAATGTCAATTTAACTCTGTCGCACAAAAATATATCTGAACTAAAGAAAAGATTTGCATTAGCAAGATACTGAATATAATTTAGTGAAATTTGTGATTTAACTCTAAAAAGGATTTTTCACTATTAAAAGAAAGCATGAATGTCATTCAGTTTTTCATAACATTGTACATAGCGAGTGAGTAGTAGTGGTACACTAACCTTCATCCGTGACCTGATAGTGTGATCTTTTGGGTTACAGCCAAAAAAAAAAAAAAAGTGTAGAAAGAAAGTAAGAAAGCTTAAGAGAGACAACTAGGAATTGCATTAGAATTCCAAACTTGTTTCAGTTCGCTCGGGAAATTTCCAGGTATCAAACAATGCCATCAATTTAAAAGATAAAAAAAAAAAACGTTCCTGTATCCCTGTTACTCATAGGTTGGGCGTGAGAGAGATCGCGTGACCTATAAACTTCCAGAAAGAAGCCTTGAACAGGAGTTGCACGGTCGTATAGATGGAAGCTATTTTTGGTATGGAGAAAAACTTAATTCAATGGAGGAAAAGTCAGGATTTTAGGGCAGTAAAAGCCATGTTTAATTTTTTTTTTCGGTTAATTTTTATAGTGTCTTTAATAAAGTTTCATTTATGTTACAGTGGGTTTAAATTAGTCTATCTTTTCCATTAATATCTGCATGTTTTCACATTTGTTAACTCTCTTTATATTATGTGTAACATACGCTCTGAATTCTCTTTCATCTTTGTTACTTCATATATCCATTGAACTATGACCCCATAACTATTATATGGCACGATGGGGTCTATTGAATTTTAGTTATCAAATCTGTTTTACATAAATCTTTTGTCGTTATAGGTAGTCGATGGAGGCAAAAGTGTACAAAATAACTGGAATATGATTTAGAATGTTTACAAATACAGAACTAAGCAAGATAATTTGGAAATCAGCATATTTTCAACACCACGATTTTCACGTCCATCAGTCCAATAACTAATATCTACTTCACCTTTGCTTCGTCTTAAGGAATCACTTTTAAATGGAAATATCCTAACAATCAGATATGTGTATGATTTAGTTAAGTGGCCATTATAGTATTACATTATACGGAGAATAGGACCTTGTTTAATGAAAATAATCAATTACTTAACACAACACCTTTAGTGGTAATCTTTTGAGAAGCGTGAAAAAATTAGATCATTGTTTTCATAAATCAAAAGTTATGATAATATTTTTTTTTATTTTAAGATAGATAACAATGCAGTAGCTCATTATTTAAAAAAAAAAAAAAAAAAAAAAAAAAAAAAAAAAAAAAAAAACAAGGTGATCAAAATCTGGAGAAATATTCTTGTAAAGTTAAGTGTGAAAAAGCTATCAGAGCCGACGGTGAAGAAAATGCAATTATTACCCTTTTTCTCTGAGGTTACACTTTTCTTCAGATGTAAACCTTATGGATTGGGGACAGGGAGAATTTTAATCACTCCAAAATTGGTTGAAGTATTTCCAAAATCTCGGAAGTGTGTTTTCATCCGTAAGCAAATACTCTAATAAATTTCCTTCGTTTTCAATATAGTATATCTAATACCAGGACAACCAAGGTCCATTAATGGCCAAACAGTCATTTTGACTGCTTTTACAGAAAACTATTACTTACCCAATAAAATCCATTCAGTAGTTCTGTTGCTATTCTATGCCTGTTAGTATACCATTTACATTAAAATCAAAGAGAAATTACATGTTAAGGCTATGCCTACATATAGGTTTACAAATTTCTCCCAGTCTAAATTGCTATGAAATGAAAAACAAATTTGTGTTATTTGCGTTCTTGGTGGTACTTTCTTTAAAGGATTACATTTTCATAATAAAATAGATCAAGTTCCTCTTTTCTTTCTCTAAATGAAAACGTAAAAAAATAGCAAAAGGTGATAGAAATTTAAATCCCTGTCCTCAATATTATTTAAGTGATACTTGATATTGGCTAAATAATAAGTAAAGTAAACATGTTTATTGAATTGGGGAAATTTTTTTTTTCTGTTTTGATCTAATAGAATTAAATTATGAGGTCTATGATGATAAGCATTTATTTCTTCATTTCTTGCACGATTTATATAATACACTTTGTTCAGTTACATCAGAGCATTTTCCACGCATATCTCACATTTTTTTGGAGTTATCACGGATTTGTTGTTTTTGCACATATCCGTTTCTCATTTGGTTTACTAGTAGCCTGCTCCAAAATCTCATTGGAATCTAGTGGTGTCGCGGAGGGGTCGGGGACATATGTCCCCGGGCACAGCATTGAGGGGGACGCCATATTGAAGTTGGGAGAAATCTCTTTTTGGGGTCATTGGGTGCTGAAACTAGTCATCTAAAATCTTTTATTTTCTATGAATTTTTAGTATATATAATATTTCTAATGCATATTGACTTCCTTTATTTCATATATATACATATATATATATATATATATATATATATATATATATATATATATGTATATATATATATATATATATATATATATATATATATGTGTGTGTGTATATATATATATACACATATATATATATATATATATATATATATATATATATATATATATATATATATATATACATATATATATATATATAAATATATATATATATATATATAATATATATATATATATATCTATATATATATACATATATATATATATATATATATATAGTGTATATATATATATATATATATATATATATATATATATATATATATATATAAACGTAAGCATTTTATGCTAACCACCATAGTGTACATCACCATCAAATTTCATTACTAGCCTAGTATGCTTAAAACAATCATAACCTTAGTGTATATAAAGCCTATCAAAGAATTATATTAAGAATCAAACGCCTAGTTTAGTTTAGAAGTGTTTAAAAAAATCACATTAGGATGATTTCGAATGATATTATACTATCTTTTTATTCCTACTGAAATAATACTTCTTACAAAAGTATTGTAGTGTATTACATATTAGGATGAAGTTCTGTGCTTGGGTAGACGCAGACAAATAAATTGAGTTTTTTTTTTCTTTTTTCTCCCACGACATATAAGTGTAAACTGTCTCTCCATAATCGTACCATGAAATAGGATTTCCGTGGATATAAGAATTTTAGAAATGCCAAATTAGTTTGCGATCAAACTACAATAGTCTATATATCTTTACAGATTTTAAGTTTAAGAAGTGCTTCGGTCATAGACTGTCCACCTGTTAAAAGTGCAGTGATTCGGTTTTACACCTATTTATTTCAAGTTTTTCTCCTCTACAGAGATTGCCTGGTACTAGTCCTTAACAGGGCTTTAGGGGAAATTTTTGCAGTTAAGAAAAAAAAAAGAAAAAAAAAACGTTCGTTCGTTCGTTCGTTTGTTTAAGAAGGCCTTGCTTTAAAAGCAAGACCTCGGCGCTTGCGTTGGCAGCCTGAAAGGAGTAATTAAAAAAGCCTCCTCTTCCTTCCCCCCCCCAAAAAAAAAAAATATATAATTTCTTTCAAAAAATGGGCGGAAATGGAGGGACATCTTGTTGAAAAGGAAGGACTAATAGACAAACAGACTAACAAAAAAAAAAAAGGAAAAATTGCAACAATCTTCGAACATTCTGCACTCGCTTTGATATATGTCAGAACAGAATTTAGCACTGAGAGGTCACATAGATAATATACCGGGCAATCTGCGCTGAACAACGAAAATAATATTGTAAATTTCACAGTACTTTTATAACTAATTCCAGGGTCTGATCCTGTCATAAAAAACAAAACAATTTGGACCATGTCAAAATCTAAGGTCTCCCTTATTTTTCTTTGCTGAAGTTTATTAAGAATTCAGCGAAATGATTGCATCTACTGCTGAAAGCAATATGATGAATGACCTTCAGAAATTTACGTATTACTTCATAATGCTTGATTCAATACAAGATTCTCCACATAGGGAAGATAAGTAGAGATAAACTATGTAAAAATTCATTCAAGTACACCTAATGGATGTAGCATGAACTGTGAATGTAATAATGATACAGCTTGCGGCAGTTAACCCTAAATCAATTTTGTGAATGGCTACAACAACTCATTATATCTGGTTGGAGTTCATTCTGAAGTTCATGAGGTGGAGTTGGCGACATTTTTCGGAACTTTGTAGACGTTACGGGCATTGTATGTATTATTTTCAAGGTTGGCCTATTGATGGGGAGACAAGAAAAATTTGCTAATATCTGTGCAATCTGATTTTGAAACACACTGGGGTGCTAGAGCTGCTAAGTTCTATCAATACATGAAAAAAAGTTGGATTTAGTCCAAGTTTTAGAAATCATCGAATTAGACAACAAATACCAGAAGTGAAGCAACACAGCTGTTGGGCCGAATTGCTCTTGGTTTCTGGAACATTTTACTAACCCAGATTGGCAGAGTCAAGAAGAAACGGCAGGATCCAGAAATTAGTTTCCTTGAGGCAGCACAAGATATCTAGGATTTGCAAGATTATTTCCTTGCTAATCGGAAGGAAATCTACCAGCCACCTATCAAAAATCAAAGGAGCTCTATCAGGCTTGGGAAGTAACAATCGACAGTTGACGTGGAGTGAAGAAAAAGAAATTGACTGGTGATGATGACGGTCTCCCAGCCGAAAATGAGATGCGACTTCTGGTAAACGGTATTATTGAAAGAAAGAGATGGACGAAGGGCTCATCAGATTGTGTAACTTGGATTAAAAGTTTAGTTTTCTTTTGAATGCTGAGGAGTTTCTATCTACAATCAATGAAGCATGCATCAAAGAAAGCTGCCTCATCGTGGAAAGTTTCTTTGAATCTAACTTAGATGACTTGGAACTGTTCAGCAAACTTGTAGATTGAAGAATGCTGCTTACGACACGAGATGATGTCCTGAGCACTAACCTACAGGAATTACTTTTTTCATTATACAATGTGAGGATGAACTTGTATTCCTAAACATAAGAGTTCGGCTGACCATATCAGTATCAATTGTTGGTTGTGATCGATCATTTGGTAAATTGAATCGTATATTTGGACATCTATAGGGTAAGAAACGTTGTTTGCTTTAACTCTATAAGTGTAGAGTAGGAGAGCACAAACGAAATAAACTTCTATGACGTGATAGAGAAATTTGCAGCTGTAAAATCTAGAAATATGAAACTGTAAGTAAATTGTATCTCACAATAATAATTGATTACCTAAAATTTAATGTCAGTCATCTCTATTTGTCAATATTTTATCAAACATCTTTACCCTCTAACAGCTTTATACCATTTATCTTTTACCTATTGTTGATCAAAAGCATGCAACACTTTAACCTTTTTGTCTTCATTAATTTGACGCATGATAATGATAAAGCACTCTGAAAATAAAGTTAGGTTTATATTTAGTGAGCTGTTCTAATACATTTTCTTTTCAAGCATTATAACTATTCAGTCTTTACCTCAAACTCAGTTTTTAATATCAACGTCTATACTGGCAATAAATTGTACATTCTCTTTTTTAGATATATATATATGCATTTTTGTCTTCTGTCTAGTTATTAAGAGTTACTGGTCAATGGGATGCTTTCCTTTAGTCTACATTTTATTTATGCTATCAACATTTTGGGATTTATTTATGAGAGGTAATGAATATTAGATATATATTATCTATAAAGTAAATTATTTCCGTTTGTGAATGTATTTTGTATTCTTTCATTCCCGGATATTTTTATTATGCAAATTAGAATATTTGTTTTCAATACCATATCTCTTAAATAATGAAGACAAAGATTTTCTTGTTCATACTAATGCATTTAAATGAAAAGAGCCCTCGCCATCTTTTGGGGTGCCATAATAAACTGTCCTAGGGCGCCAATACCCATCGTGAAGCCACTGTCAGAATCTTCGGCACTTTCTACCATCTTTAGATTGTTCAAAGAATCTGCCAGTTCCTCTGCTACTCCAAAATTAAATCATAATGGTTTATGCTCAATATTTTTTAATGAGGCGCATTTGCACTGACTTGCAGCGGTGCACTTTTAGCTCGGAAAAGTTTCCTGCTATCTGATGGGTTAGAATTATCGGCGCAAATCTGCCTCACTGAAATGAATTGGCTATAGTTTTTCCCCTGATGACCTCTGAATACAATATCCTTGCATTGATATTTACAAAATCGAGAATATTATAAAAGAGCACCTTGAGGAATAATTGTGTGCCATTTGGTCAAGTAGGTCTACGCCAAATTTTGTTCCATTGTAATGCACAACAGTTTCTGGCATTTTCTCCTGTCCACTTCCGGCTGAAACAGTACGATGAAGTGAACTGAGCATAAGGACTCTTGCTTTTCTTGCTTAGGTATATTGTCAATGTCGTATTCTTATTCTTCAAATGTTCAGGTAATTAAAATGATGTGATGGAATCGAGTTGTAATATCTATACCTTTCCTAGTGAATTGTTCCATTAGTCTTAGCAAAACTTGAGCTGGAAAAGGGCTGATTTGCTGGTGGAAATACATCTTCATCAAGTAAGGAAATGTATTTAACGTATACTTTGACTCTATATCAGCAGCAATCCAAAACGTTTTTCCAAATTTGTCTTGTTTATTTCCCATTTATTGTAGAAAAAGGACATTTGTATTTTGAGGGAAAAAGTTGTTCATCAATTGTGATGTTTATTAGTTGTGGCAGCTGATAAGAGGCTCTGCAATTCCCAATGAATATAGCCCACATTTCAGAATTACGAGCAAATTTATCTGTACGTAAACATCATGACCTCATTGTTCTTATGCCAAATCTTTTAAACTGTACCATCCCTCTGAATTTGTGATGGGGCATTGTATCCATGAAAAAGGGTGGTCTACATTTTCATGCCCTTAGATGTTCAATTGTCTAATTCTTTTCCAATATCACACGAGTATACATGATTTCAATTACTGCTAGAATTTTTTATGAGATACTTCGTAAACATCGTTTTTCAAGATTCTTCTGCATTGAGCTTCAGTGTAATTCCTGGTATGTTGAATGATAAAATCCTCCAAATGTCTCCTACAGGCAATCAAGTAACTTTTTTTAATGAAGATTTTCAAAGGAGGTGGGGCCAGTAGTTTCCCTCAATATGTTTTCCCGAGAAAACCCTCGTCTTGAGAAGGGAGTAAAAGGTAAGCATATATATATATATATATATATATATATATATATATATATATATATATATATATATATATGTGTGTGTATATATATATATGTGTGTGTATATATATATATATATATATTTATATATATATATATATATATATATATACATATATATATATATATATATATATATATATATATGTATATATATATATATATATATATATATATATATATATATATATATATATATATATGTATATATATATATATATATATATATATATATATGTATGTATATATATGTATATATATATATATATATATATATGTATGTATATATATGTATATATATATATATATATATATATATATATATATATATGTATGTATATATATATATATATATATATATATATATATATATACGTATACGTATATATATATATATATATATATATATATATATATATGTATATATATATACAGTATATATAACATAATTTTTATACAATTATACATATATATATATATATATCTATATTTGTATATAAATCATATATATATATATATATATATATATATATATATATATATATATATATATATATATATATATATATATATATACTGTAAATATATACATATATATGTAAATAAATAAATAAATATATATATATATATATATATATATATATATATATATATACAGTATATATATATATATATATACAGTATATATGTATATATATATATATATATATATAGATATATATATATATATATATATATATATATATATATATATACTATGAGGGACAAGAAACGGGGAGAGAGAGAGAGAGAGAGAGAGAGAGAGAGAGAGAGAGAGAGAGAGAGAGAGAGAGAGAGAGAGAGAGACAACTACTCTTGATGTTATCACTTTATCGTCAGAACTTAATTCCTCTTACTGTAAAATGCAGCCTACCCCTTACCACCCTTAGATTAGCTGACTTCATCAGAACTCGATTCCTCTTATTGTATAATGTAGCCTTCTACTTGCCACCCTCAGATTGACTGACTTCGTCAGAACTCGATTCCTCTTCTTTACAATGTAGCCTACTCCTTATCACCTCACATTGGCTGACTTCATAAGAACTCGATTCCTCTTCTTATAGAATGTAACCTTCTCCTTACCACCTCATAATATCTGACTTAATCAAAACTCGATTCCAATTCTTGTATAATGTAGCCTACTCCTTACCACCCTTATATTGGCTGACTTCATCAGAACTCGATTCCTCTTCTTGTGCTAGGTAGCCTACTTCTGACCACCCTTAAATTGGCTGAGTTCATCAGAACTCAATTCCTCTTCTTGTACAATCTAGCCTTCTCCTTAGCACCTCAGATTGGCTAACTTCATCAGAATTCAATTCCTCATCTTGTACAATGTACCCTAATCCTTACGACCCCCAGATTAGATGACTTCATCAGAACTCGATTCCCCTTCTTGTACCATGTATCCTACTCCTTATCAGGCTCAGCTTGGCTGACTTCATTGGAACTCAGTTCCTCGTCTTGTAGAATATAGCCTTCTTCATACCACCTCAAATTGGCTGACTTCATCAAAACTCGATCCCTTTTCTTGTACAATCTAGCCTATACCTTACTACCATCAGATTGGCGAATTCCATCAGAATTCGAATCTCCTTCTTGTATAATGTAGACTACTCCTTACCACCCTCAAATTAAATAACTTCATCAGAACTTAATTCCTCTTCTCAACAATGTAACCAACTCCTTATCACCCTTAGGTTGGCTCACTTCATTAGAACTCGATTCCTCTTGTGTAATGTAGACTACTCTGCACCAACCTCAGATTGCATGACTTCATCAGAACTCGATCCTTTTTCTTTTACAATGTAGCCTACTCTTAACTACCCTCAGATTGGCGGACTTCATCAGAACTCGATCCCTTTTCTTTTACAATGTAGCCTACTCTTAACTACTCTCAGATTGGCGGACTTCATCAGAACTCAAATCTCCTTCTTGTATAATGTAGCCTATTCCTTACCACCCTCAAATTAAATAACTTCATCAGAACTTAATTCCTCTTCTCTACAATGTAGCCTACTCATTATCACCTTTAGGTTGGCTGACTTCATTAGAACTCTATTTCTATTCTTGTACAATGTAGCCTACTCCTTACCACCCTCAGATTGAATGACTTCATCAGAACTCGATTCCCTTTCTTGTACAATGCAGCCTACTCCGTGCCACCCTCAGATTGGCTGACGTCATAGGAACTCGATTCCTCTTCTTGTAGAATGTAGCCTGTTCTTTACCACCCACATATTGGTTAATTTAATTAGAAATTGATTCCTTTTCTTGTACAATGTGGCCTAATCCTTACCACCTTTGGATAGGCTGACTCTGTCATAACTTGATATCTCTTCTTGTACAATGTAGCCGACACCTTACCACCCTCAGATTGACTGACTACCTCAGAATTCTATTCTTTTTTCCTGTACAATGAAGACTACTCTTTATCATCCCCAGATAGGCTGACCTCATCGGAACTCGATTCCTCTTCTTGTAGAATGTAGTCTACTTCTTACCACTCTAAGATTGCCTGACTTCATCAGAGCTCGATTCCTCTTCTTTTGCAATGTTGCCCACTCCTTACTAACCTCAGATTGGCTGACTTCATCAGAACTCGATTCCTCTTCTTATACAATGTAGCCCACTCCTTACCAACCTCAGATTAGCTGCCTTCATCAGAGCTAGATTCCTCTACTTGTACAATGTAGCCTTCTCCTTACCACTTCCAGATTGGCTAACTTCATCAGAGCTCGGTTCCTCTTCTTGTACAATGTAGCCTACTCCTTACCACGCCCCTAAGATTTGCTGACTTTATCAGAGCTCGATTCCTCTTCTTGTACAATGTAGCCTACTCCTTATCATCCATAGATTGGCTCACTTCATCACAACTGTATTCCTCTTCATGTATAATGTAGCCTACTCCTTACCAACCTCAGATTGGCTCACTTCATAAGAGCTCGATTCCTCTTCTTGTATAATGTAGCCTACTCCTTATCACCAATAGATTGGCTCACTTCATCACAACTGTATTCCTCTTCTTGTATAATGTAGCCTACTCCATGCCACCCCCAGCTTGGCTGACTTCATCAGAACTAAATTGTTCTTCTTGTACAATGTAGCCTGATCCATACCAAACAAAGAATGGAAGATTTAATCAGAACTCGATTCTTCTTCATGTACAATGTAGCCTAATCATTCCCACCCTCAGATTAGCTGTCTTCATCAGAGCTTGATTCCTCCTCTTGTACAATATAGCCTACTCCTTACCACCCTCAGATTGACTGACTTCACCAGACCTCTATAATTCTTCTTGGACAAAGCAGCGTACTCTTTATCACCCTCAAATTGGATGACTTCATCAGAACTTGATTCCACTGCTTGTACAATGTAGCCAACTGCTTCCCACACTCAGATTGGCTGATTTAATCAGAACTCGTTTCCTCTCTCTTATACAATGTATTCTACTCCTCACCACCCTCAAATTGGTTGGCTTTATCAAAACTTAACTCCTCTTCTTGTACATTGTAGCCTACTCCTTTACACCCCCAGATTGGCTGACTTCATCAGAACTCAGTTCGTCTTCTTGATAATGTAGCCTATTGCTTAACACCCTCAGTTTGGCTGACTTCATCAGAACCCAATTCCTCTTCTTGCACAATGTAGCCTACTCCTTACCACCCCAGATTAGCTGACTTATTTAAAACTCGGTTCCTCTTCTTGTATAATGCAGCCTACTCTTTACCACCCTAAGATTGGCTAACTTCATCAAAGCTTGATTCCTCTTCTTGTACATTGTAACCTACTATGAGATTCAGGGCCTCTGTAACACGGTTTTTTCGCAATAACTTTTTTTCTATGAATTTCATAAATATAACGCTTATTCAGAATACACATTATATCTACACATAAATTTTTACTATATTCTGCATTACGTAGGTTGAATAAATTTGGTACTTTATTAAGTAAAAGTGACGATTTTTGAAGACGGGCCAACTTACTCATAGAAAAGGTTTCGAACGCACTCGTTACGTAACTTATGACGGCATTTCTTCTCTCTTTCTCGATTGATGATTGGTTATACGTAACGAAGGCTATACCTCTGCCAACAATAACACAAAAGTGTAAATAAAAGTAAAGCAGTACACCTTTATGAACTCTGAAACCTCTCCACTGAGAATTGCCATAATGAACAAACGAACAAAATATGTTAATAAATACAAAAACACTTCGATTATTTGTCTAACTCCCAAAATAAGTTTCCTAAGAAATTACAGTCTACTTTATAGGTCACAATCAGATTGACAAAGTGTATGGAATAGTTGGTAATTTTCAAAAACGTAGTAGACCAGCTTGATTTGATAACTGCTATATCCAATGTCAAGCAATTTTTATTCATTGTCTATCTACCTACCTATTTACTGTAAAAAAAAGATAGCCGGTACCGTATTTTCGCTTTAAACCTTCACCAATAATAATTGTCAGAATGATGACTTCATGAGGATCCACCCACTTTGGCCTCGTTATAATTCAGGATAACACTGAAGGCTATCATGGGCATTGTTGGATCAGAAAATTTAAATTCTGGCTATAAAAACTCATTTCTCGAGTAGTTGTAAGAAGTGCTAAATGATCCTCAAGGATCCCAGCAGTTGGCCTAAACGTTTAATTCATGTATACTACTGTTGGGGCACTACTGCTACAGTAGTATTACTACGCTAGCACAGATACCCCACCCACATTTATGTATCGTTCCGCCATTCATAAAGTCTTTGTCATGTTTTTTTCACTGTGCAATAAGCCATGGCCTCCTCAGAAATTAAGTTTAACATTAGATGATAGGTTATTTCATTAAGCTGACAAATTATGGCAACTGGGTATGTTATTGCCGTTGATGAAGCTAAAGATAAAGTATGGTATCATTCCTTCATTGCATTATCATCTTTACTACTATTTGTTTGCTACATGTAGTAATTATTTTAAAGGATAAATTAATTATGTTCACTTTACTTCTATAAATTCCCATTAGATGTACAAATAAAACTCCTAAAACTATTCATGATTTATTTACAAAATGCAGTCATGCCCAAAACATAGCTAACAC
This sequence comes from Palaemon carinicauda, assembly GCF_036898095.1. Lineage (NCBI taxonomy): Eukaryota > Metazoa > Arthropoda > Malacostraca > Decapoda > Palaemonidae > Palaemon > Palaemon carinicauda. The sequence continues at coordinate 49,904,926 of NC_090739.1, forward strand.
GGTCGTACGGCCTAAGAAGAAGAAAAGAAATTATATCGGATGATCCGTTGGTCTGGTGGAGATTTTAGCACAAAAATCTTATTCTAACCAAAATAGTTATATAAAGACTGTTTACATACAATCTCTCTCTTTCTCTCTCTCTTGGTGGGATAGTGAATAGTTAATAGAAATGTTCAAAAGCCTGAATGATATTACAAGTATTATAATCATGTTACGCTAGGTACAAATCAGACCATAAACATTGGATTTAAACTAGAAACTGGATAATTACCTATTCAGGCTATAGTAAATATGACCCCGGGCTTTCTCTTGACTGTGAAAAGTTGCAAGTCGTAAGACAAATGCAGTTTTGCAACCACGGGGGCAATTCCAGATCCTGTTAGCCATTCTTGAATGTTATGGGTTTCAGAGTCGATGGAAGAAGGTGAATGGGTGTCTGGTGGATGGGCGGGGCAAAATTTT
>NC_090739.1:49915387-49917887 GCF_036898095.1 Palaemon carinicauda
AGCTAATTTTTCTTGTATGCCACTTCAGTAATCAATTAATCTTGTTACATGCAAAAAGAAAACAAACTGTTTTCTTTAAAGTAGACTATATTCTTTGTGTGTTTAAATTATGATAAAAATGCAGACTAACTAAATGAGACTTTCTAAAGTTTCTCCACTTGCCTTTGATGTCTATAAATGAGCATATAATTGATGAAGTAACGAAATTCACCTCCATCAGTGAAGCATGAAATGCTAGATTTTCTCTATCTTTAAAGATATTTTTATGGCATATTTATTGACTAAATAAATCATAATGAAAATAAGATCTCTAGAACATGTACTACAGCTCTATCCCTCAAAATAAGATTCTAATACTGGAAAGAATTTGTGATTCTGATTGTATTTAGATCATACTCCACAAATAGTGAAATTCAGAAAGATGATAAAATCGATTGCCAGATGTTTAAACCAAAATAAAATGTTAAAATTTACATATATATATATATATATATATATATATATATATATATATATATATATATATATATATATATATATATATATATATATATATATATATATATATACTTCGGTAGGCCTACATCTTATTTATTTTTTTTATTTTTTTTCTTTCTTTCTTTCTTTTTTCGCCCAATTTCGGTATTCATCAGATTACCCTCCCTCTCGTCCCCCTTTAGCTTTACCATTTATTTCCTCAAATTTTGTCCATTCAACTGCTTTCGATATATTTATCGTAGTTGCTCGCGGTCCCATGTGCTTCCAATTTCGAATCTTCAATTTCTCCTCCTGCTAAAACTCGCAGGGTCATACCCCTCATAATATTCAGCTATTTTTGCAAAAGAATCACATCACTGAGAACAAAACCCATCTTGTTCCTTTAAATCCAGGAATGGCGATAATGTCTAATGTGGTGAGGCTTAAACAGCCAGGTACTACAGTGGGAAAGCAATATGCATTTCATGTACATAGGTCCTTTGATTGGACACCCTGTCCAAACTATGTTTTTTTTTTATTATTATTCTCAGAGGACGATTTCCCTGCAAGCTTTTGGTACTGGAGGGAGTGTAGTGATCGCTGGTCTTAGTTTTCTATCAACGCCCTTCTAGCCAGAGTTTGTCGGTGATATCAAGCCAGGGATAGGAACATTTGCTTGTCTCCAAAGAAAAGTTTGATAGTTAGCTCTTTGAATGTAAGGTTTGGCTGTATTACTCATTGTAGTGGGCTGTGAGGTTGCCATTAGCCACCTTGTAATTATATGATAAGTGCGCGTGCTTTTTTTTTCACAGCAATTATATGCAGCCATGTAAACGTTACCTTTAAAGGCTCAGTCATTCGATCTCCTTCTAAAAAACTAAATTTCAGATTTCCCCCACTCTTTCAACAATTTGTGATGATATAGAAAAATATCCCATTATATTTTCTATGAGTGCTCCAATAGGTATGATGCCGAGTCATACCAAGTTATTGTGTAGCAATTAAGCATTGCTTTTGCAACTGGCTTTTTAAAGCCAAGATTGATCAGTTTCCTGAATTCATATATACCTTAGGACTTTTGAAGTACCTTCTTTTAACCAGAGTTCTTCCCACTGCATTTCATTGAAGTGAGATATGATTAGAAGGGCAATGTCCATATCACAGGCTGCTAATGCTATGTGTTCATTGCCTGAATAAATACAATGCAGAACTAGCTTTGTATCTGCTTTCTCGTGGTTTGGACCAAGCGGACTTGCATTAACCTCAGGGTTACTGGTTCATACTTCCAATCCCAATCCACCAACACGAGTAAGTATTTCCCCTTGGAGCTGCCCGTATGAGTTTACCAGATAAAAACAATTGCTAAAATCCTCCACTTTCACTCCTGAAAATGGCATGATGCCTCCTCAAAGATAAAGTGCCATGTGCACCATAAAACGGTTCCCATTGTTCTCTGATAAAGCCAAAAAGTCTGGACATTAATTGCGAGGCTAGAATTTTCATCCTTAGGTATCTCAATTTCTGTTGGACAGTTCACAACTATGTTCAGCAGTTTTACAAGTAATACCTTGTTGCCAGACCCGAGGGACTCAGTTACATCTACAATACTAATGGAACATCAAGAAGCTCATGGCTCAGAGTTCTGTCCAGATTAGCTGGTCTGCCTGCTTGATACGTGGCAATTAATCTTTGGAAAATCTGTGTATTTGATATTATGACATTTGCCTTTCCATTTTCTCTATCCATTTGAATCGGTGCATTTGATTTATGTATCGTGCATGTCAGCTTCACATACCTAGTCCTAGCATTTAATCTTTGTATGACATAGTCCTTCCACTGCTTTTGACCCAGCTTCTCAACATTCAAAAGGAAGACCTGTATTTTGGATGTAGTAATATCTTAATTTGCAATATTTACTAGCTGCCCACATAGTTGAGATGCCTAAAAGATTTTTAACCTCATCGGAACATTCAGAACCTTAGTTGTATCTTCATTATCAAGTTTCTTCCTGCCAGATGTTGCT
>NC_090739.1:49925387-49930387 GCF_036898095.1 Palaemon carinicauda
GAACCTCAAGTGATCAGTGAACCTCTTCACCCACGTCTGAGGCCAGACACCTAAGCCTTAAGATCCTTTCCACATCCTTAATAACATTTTTATCTCCCGTCGAGCTGCCTAGTGTGACGGTGCCGAGAGAGGGTTATGAACTCAAAGGCAGGATGCAATCAACTGAGTTATATTATTATAGAACACTCTCCTTTATATACAAAACCTCAAGCCAACAGGACATAACAAGTTAACAAGACAGACAATGTTACAGAGGAAAACAGCAGACATAAATTTCCATGTTCGTTTAGTGCGAGGGAAGAGCGAAGATACAAGCATAATATATGCAAAAGCAATTATGTACAATTGTGTGACACACGGTTGGTACATGGCTCCCCTTCTAAAAATGACATACTGAACAGGTTAAATAGGGCGGCCTGATCTAGAGAGGCGTACTGTAGGCGGGTCATCTGGCAGAAGATAAGCAGGTTTTAGACGATCAATGGAGACCCAATCTTCTTTGCCCCGAATGTTTAGGAGGAATGCTTTCGGACTGTGTCGGATCACAAGGAAAGGGCCCTTTAGTGGTGGCTTGCTGGTGTCGTTGCACAGGAAGACGTGCGTTGCAGAGTGCAAGTCCGTTGGTATGTGATGCTTCGCTGGGGGCTTGTAAGTCAGGCGGCATGGAGTAAATTTTCCCACGACGTGACGTATGCGCTGGAGATCGTCGGAGGAGGTTGTAGAAGGAAAAAATTCGGCAGGGACGACCAACGGGTCGCCATACACCATTTCAGCTGCCGAGATGTCGAGGGCGTCTTTAGGAGCGGTCCTTAGTCCCAGGAGGACCCAGGGAAGCTGAGTAAACCAGTTGCAATCCTTGCAGCGGGACATCAAAGCTGCTTTGAGGGTGCGATGAAAACGTTAAACCATTCCATTGGCAGCGGGGTTGTAGGCCGTTGTCTGATGTAGGGTGATGCCCAGGAGATTTGCTAATGACGTCCACAATTGAGAGGTGAAAGTGGTTCCCCTGTCAGAAGTAATATGCTCAGGGATACCGAATCTTGACATCCATCCAGAGAGTAAGGCAGATGTACATGAGGCGGACGTTGCAGTTTCCATGGGAATGGCTTCAGGCCAACGAGTGGAGCGGTCGATGACAGTAAACAGGTAACGATGTCCTTGTGATGTGGGTAGGGGGCCTACAACGTAGACGTGAATGTGTGCGAAACGACGCTGAGGTTGAGGAAAGGTGCCCACTCCTGAATCCGTGTGTCGATGTACTTTGGAAGTTTGGCAAGAAGTACAGGCGCGGACCCAATCCTTAGCATCCTTAGAAATGCCGTGCCAAATGAACTTTGCCTTCAGCAGCTCTGCAGTAGAATGGCATGAGGGATGTGAAAGGCCGTGAATGAAATCAAACACCTGTTGGCGCATGGGAGCAGGAATCCAAGGTCGCGGTCTACCAGTAATGACGTCACAGAGGAGGGTGGTGTTGGAGTCTTCGAGGGGAAAGTCTTCCCAACGGAGGAACGTGCAGGATGTCCTACAAGCTTGATACTCTGGATCCTGTCGTTGGGCTTCAGCCAGGGCGTTGTAATCCAATCCCAGTTGAACGGCAGCCAACGTGTTTCTTGACAGGGCATCAGCAACGGGATTAATTTTCCCAGGGACGTATTGGAGGGTGCAATTGTATTCAGCCACGGCGGAGAGATGTCGGCATTGACGGGCGAACCAGGCTTCAGACTGTCGAGTGAAGGCGTGCACCAGAGGCATGTGGTCTGTGCGAATGACGAAGGGCGTACCTTCTAAGAAATGGCGAAAGTGACGGATAGCCAAGTGCACCGCCAGCAATTCTCGATCGAAGGTAGAATAACCCGATTCTGCCTTGGACAGTTTTCTGCTGAAGAAGGCCAATGGGCGGGGCGAGCCTTTGACCACCTGCTCGAGTACTGCACCAATAGCGACGTTGCTGGCATCGGTGGAGAGAAGGAGAGGGGCGTGTGGGATAGGAAAAGTGAGAGCCGCAGCAATTGATAGGGCCTTCTTTGCATTGCAGAAGGCTGCTTCTTGAAGGGGACCCCACTTCAGGTCCTTTAGCTTGCCCTTGAGGGAGGCGTAGAGGGGAGCAAGAGTGGCGGCAATGGCTGGCAGAAAACGGTGATAATAGTTGATCATGCCTAAGAATTCGTGCAGAGCTTTGACGGTCGAGGGCACGGGGAAGTTCTGAACGGCTGCTACCTTCTCAGGGAGGGGGTGGACACCTTCAGGAGTGATGCGGTGCCCTAAGAACGACACTTCGTTGGCGCCAAAGGTACACGTCGTACCGGACTACAAGGCCGTTTTGTTGCAGGCGGTCGAGCATGATGCGCAGGTGACGGAGGTGTTCCTCTTTTGAGGAGGAGAACACAAGTATGTCGTCCACATAACATACACAGAAAGGGAGCCTAAGATGCCATCCATGAGACATTGAAACGTGGCCCCAGCATTACGAAGGCCAAAACAGGAGTAATTGAAGGTGTATGTACCAAACGGAGTGGTGATGGCAGTCTTGGGGATGTCTTCTGGGTTCATAGGCACCTGATAATACCCCTTCAGGAGATCGAGCGTAGAGAAAACCTTTGCTTTGTGCAGGTAGGAGGTCACGTCCGCAATGTTTGGGAGGGGGTAGTGATCCGGTTCTGTTTGCATGTTCAGGCGCCTGTAATCCCCGCACTGACGGAGGGAGCCGTCTTTCTTCAGAACGATGTGTAAGGGTGACGACCATGGGCTGGAGGCCTTTTGGCAAAGGCCCATTTCCTCCATTTCGGCGAATGTCTGTTTGGCGACTGCCAATCGTTCCGGTGCCAGACGTCTGAATTTTGCGAAGACTAGGGGTCCCGTCGTCTTGATATGGTGATAAATACCGTGCTTGGCAGAAACCGTGGGCGTTTGGTGAAGTTCTGGACGGAAAACTTACGGTTACGACGTGAGGAGGTGGGCGTAGGTATCCGTGGATGCGCTAATGTGGAGAGCAAGGTTAGAGGGGGCGGGTTGAAGAGGTGTCGACAAGTACGAGTCTGCGTTGACCAATCGTCGGTGGGCAACATCGACCAGAAGGTGGAAATGAGAGAGGAAATCCGCACCGAGGATTGGCATGGTGACGTCAGCAACGAGAAACTTCCAATTGAATTTACCGTTTCCGAACGATAATGTGAGGTTCTCGTAACCGTAGGTGGGTATCGCAGATCCGTTGGCAGCTACCAAGCGGACGTCGGCAGATGTAGACAGACTACGTCGTGTCTTGAAGAGTTTCCTTGGCAAAAGAGAACGACAAGCACCCGTGTCTGCCAAAAATCGCACGCCCGTTCTGCATCCTGTAAAAAGAAAAGATTAGAAACACGGGAGGCCACCGCCACGAGCGATGGCCTACTTACACGTTTTTTTTGGCCACTGACAATCCTCGGCACATTTCTTCGCAGTTGCGCCGAATCTGAAGTGGTAGTAGCAAAACTGCGGCGGATGGGAGGTAGTAAGTGGCTGTAGAAGTCGTTTGTTGGGGCGCGAGCTATTGGTGGGTGGTGGGCGGCTTTGTCTCTGCTTCGGCACGTCACGGTGTGGGCGTGTATGTCCTACGGCATTCATGTCAGCTTCAGTTGATGTTGAATAGGCATCCTCTTCGTCAGGGGTGGAGGCGTTGATGGAGGTCTTGCAGTGGCTCTCCATAAGGGCGTCGGCTTTGGTCATCAAGTCCTTTATGGGTAAACTATCGACATTGGGTATGGCAGCGCGTATAGGTCCGGGTAAACGGCGTATCCAAAGGGCACGAAGTAGGTTCACCTCACGAGGAGAGCCGTCTGCGGCAGGTTGAAGGCGAGCGATACTGGTCATTTCCCTGAGGGCAAGCAAAGCCCTTTGATCCCCCAACGGTTGTTGCGAGAGCTGAAAAAGCTTTGCTACACGGGTGGCTGGCGACGGCGAGTACTGCTGCAGAAGGTATGTTTTGAGGGCGTCATATGCTATTGGCGTGTCTCCTTGTTCACAAAGCCAGTCTTATATTTCCGGGAAGATGTCCTCGGTTATCGCCGCGAGAACATAATCTGCTTTGGTGGTTGAGCGAGTCACGCCGTTGATGCGAAACTTCACTTCTGCGCTCTGAAACCAAGCAAATGCCTCTCCGCTGGCGAACGGTGAAAGTTTCAATGGGGCGGCCGCAGCGCCAACTACTGTAGTAGAGTCCGCCATAGTACCAACGATGGAGGGGCGAGGGAGGTGGGGGTGGAAGGCAGTGGGAGCGAGTCGACTTCCGGGGTCACCAATGTGACGGTGCCGAGAGAGGGTTGTGAACTCAAAGGCAGGATGCAATCAACTGAATTATATTATTATAGAACACTCTCCTTTATATACAAAACCTCAAGCCAACAGGACATAACAAGTTAACAAGACAGACAATGTTACAGAGGAAAACAGCAGACATGAATTTTCATGTTCGTTTAGTGCGAGGGAAGAGCGAAGATACAAGCATAATATATGCAAAAGGAATTATGTACAATTGTGTGACACACGGTTGGTACACTAGTGATAGTATCCATGTCAGCTCTTATTGCTGTTGCTGAATCCTTTACAACAAAAATAAGGTGATAATTTGTATAATAGTTATTGTGTATATACGAGTATTATGCATATAGATATATGACTAAATTAAAAAAAAAAATCATTTCTAGTATATCTTTATCATAGGATCTATTATTTATTGAAGTTAATTGTCCCCGTGTTCCTAGAAAGACATTATACTTAAATTATATAAACCTCTTTTTATCAATTGATGTTTGACTCCAGCTACTAAGGATATCTTCATGGTCCTTTTTTGTTGCAATGGGTTTTCTCTCTTCCTTTTCATATTCAGACTTAGTTTCTCAGTATTGTATTATTATCAAGAGCTGAGTTTGTACATAAAGACTGCTTTAGAACAAACTATTGAAAACTATGGAACCTAAGTAATATTACATACAAAAATTAAGTAAGCATATTAATACTAGGCTTGT
>NC_090739.1:49935387-49945387 GCF_036898095.1 Palaemon carinicauda
GAATCGCACTGAGAGATATTCTACTCGGACTCCTACAAATTTTAGATTTGCAACTAAAAAATAAAATAAAATAAAACAAAATAAAATTATACGAGTATATCAGCTTGGCATGTAGACAATGTCAATGGATTTCTCAAAGTAAGGTTGATTGGTTCATTAATTGAAGTCTGGTATAATTCCAGTGACAAAGTCGCAATGATATTTGTCACATACCTTTTAAGTAACAAAAATAGGTACTGGTACTTATAATTTCAAAAAATATATAAAACTATACGTTGAAATATAATAAATCTTATGTATGTATGAACACACTCACACACACACACACACACACATATATATATATATATATATGTGTGTGTATATATATATATATATATATATTATATATATACATATATATATATATATATATATATATATGATTTCAAAATTTATCAACTGGCCGATGTCAATGCCCTTATATGAAACATCTTTTAGAAGTCTACCTTCTAAGGAATTCAAGCTACTCTCTCTGCTGAAATTGATATGATAAATTATATCAAACAATGCTCTCTGTCATTTTCTTCCTGGCAATTGATGTATCGAGTAACCTGTGTTGTATGGAAGAATGAGTTCTACGGCTTAACCTAAAGAAAACTATATTTTTATTGCTTTACCAACACTCGCTTGAAGTGCGAAGTGTAGGGTTAGCATGGCTTCTTTCGTCTCCTGTCATAAGTCTCATTCTTGATCTTTAATGTAAGTGAGTGGGTAAGATATAAAACGTTGGTCTTGTGTTTAGGTAAAGTCTAAAGTCACGAATCACATTACCAGGTATGCTGAACTTTTACTGACAAAGAATTTCGTCTTGCTTGGGGTAGGTCATATGACAATTATCTATGGAGTTACAGGGGAAGAAACGTTATAACAACGTCACTGAGGGACGTCATCACTTTTGGGAATGTGTTGGTTGCTAAGACTGGCTTTAGCCTCATTTTCTTAAGTAAAAAAGTTAATGAAACGTAATTGGCAATGCACAGTATTTCCCAAAATTAGGCCATTGTATGAAGCGCTCCCTGCTTTGATATCATGGAAATCAATCAGTTATTTTAGGAGTTATTAAAAAAAAAAAAAAAAAAAAAAAAAACTCTATTACACGGCCTCTGGAAACGATAGGTGATTACTTTACCTTTAAAGGTGATGATTCTTAAATGACACTCTTACTCCGGGTTTTAGTCATGGAATACAAGCAAAGCACTGAGAAAAGTATTGGTGATCGAAATAACACATACATTACATAAATAAATATATTCTATAAAAATAAAAAAATAAAAAAATTAACACCAAAAATAAATCGCTTGAAATATTAAAACTGAATTAAACCTTAAACTAAGAAAAAACAAACACTATAAATATAAATCACGTTTTTGCTGGAAATTAATTATTAACAATATTTAATTTTGACTATCAATGAAAAAAGTTGACACTGTAACGCTATGGAAAATAAATCAAATTTACACTTTAATTTAATTTATTGTTACTCTTGTGTCCTTAGGCTCACACAAGGATACCGAACGGTTAAGCAAAAATGAATACACTTCACTATTTAACCTAATATCACAAGGCTAGTTACAAAAATTCACACAATATAATGTACTTGCATTAACACACTTCATTTTTAATTAATCACCCAATAATATCACCAACATTTGAACAACATTATACACCGTATACGTTGAAGAGAAATCACTATTCTCGTATGAGAGAAAAACACTATTCATGCTTGAGAGTAACTAGGTAGTGGCTGGAGAGAGGGCTGGTGGACGTTGGCTCTTTCAAAGGGATAGGCTGGATCTCTGCTGTCTTATGCATTGCTAGGTACTTATGTATAACTTAATCCACTCTAGAAATTTCTAGTAGCATGTGGGCATGGCTCTAGTGGCGTAAGGTTTCCAAATAAGTAATTAGAAGAAGGGTTACTAACGCGGCTTGTGAAGCAACTCTCTCTCAGCTAACACTGCCCACCTTCTCTCATAACATTAAAAAAAAAGAATAATTTTTAGTGTAGAATTTTCATGTCCCTCCTAACCACGTGGAAACATGATGCAATCCCTAGCATGTGTGTCATGGTGCTTTTAACAAGTTACATAAAACTGCGTAACATAACTACATGATTTAAAAATTTAATTCTTTTAAATAGCTTTGATTTACATATACGTAACTGAATTAATATACAAATAAAGGAAAGACGAAAATTTTACATAATTTAAATACATTACTTAATCCTAGGTGAGTAGAACTCACATAACGAGCTGCCTATACATTTCTTAAATACACAAATAAAATATGTGAATAAAATATTCTATTCTCATGAAGACCAGCTTCGTAAGAAAGCTCCCTCACAAACAGATTATTTATTCCGTCCCTGAATCCTCTTATTATGCCTGAGATAAATAGTCTTCAACCATTTTATCTTTTTCTGATATATGCTTCACATTAATGCAATATAGTTGCAAGCATAATGACCACCTAGTTAATCTTTGATTATTATTCTTCCTTAAAGGATTGTGATCTGAAAAAACTATATTTTTTTCATTTTATGGTCTAATTACATAAACTTAAAATTTCTTTATCACTGTGATTAGCTCTAGTTACTCCTATTCATTAGTGGAATAGGTTCATTGATGCTTCTTCAGCTTCGACAACATAAAATAGATGGGGTGAAGAATTCCTTCCTTGCCTTCTTACAATAGGAACGCTCTAAGCCCATTGGCCAATGCATCCACTTGGATATAGAATTTATTGTTGAAATCTGGTGCTTGTGTACCAACCGTGTGTCACAATTGTACATAATTCCTTTTGTATATATTATGCTTGTATCTGCGCTCTTCCCTCGCACTAAAAAGAACCTGAATGATCATGTCTCCGGTTTTGCTCTGTAACATTGTCTGTCTCTCGAACAGGTTATGTCCTGTTGCCTTGAGGTTTTGTATATAAAGGAGAGTGTTCCTTGATAAACAACTCAGTTGATTGCATCCTGCCTTTGAATTCACAACCCTCTCTCGGCCCGTCACATTGGTGACCCCGGAAGTCAACTCGCTCCCACCGCCTTCCACCCCCACCCCCCTCGCCCCTTCATCGTTGGTACTATGACAGACTCTAGGGCAGTTGGTGCTGCGGCCGCTCCATTCAAACTTTCATCGTTTGCCAGCGGGGAAGCGTTTGCTTGGTTTAAGCGCGCAGAAGTACAGTTTCGTATCAGGGGCGTGACTCGCTCAACCACCAAAGCGGATTATGTTCTCGCGGCGATACCCGAGGACACCTTCCCAGAAATATCCGACTGGCTTTGTGAACAAGGAGACACCCCAATAGCGTATGACGCCCTCAAAACATACCTTCTGCAGCAGTACTCGCCGTCACCAGCCGCCCGTATAGCAAAGCTTTTTCAGCTCTCGCAACAAGCGTTGGGGGACCAAAGGACTTCGCTTGCCCTCAGGGAAATGACCAGTATCGCTCGCCTTCAACCTGTCGCAGACGGCTCTCCTCGTGAGGTGAACCGCCGTTTACCCAAACCTGTACGCGCTGCCATACCCGATGTCGATAGTTTACCCATAAAGGACTTGATGACCAAAGCCGACGCCCTTATGGACAGCCACTTCAAGACCTCCATCAATGCCTCCACCCCTGACGAAGAGGATGCCTATTCAACGTCAACCGAAGCTGACATGAATGCCGTAGGACATACACGCCTACCCCGTGACGTGCCGAAGCAGCGACAAAGCCGACCACCACCCACCAATCGCTCGCGCCCCAACGAACGACTTATACAGCCACTTACTACCTCCCATCCGCCGCAGTTTTGCTACTACCAATTCAGATTCGGGGCAACCGCGAAAAAATGTGCCAAGGATTGTCAGTGGCCAAAAAACGTGTAAGTAGGCCATCGCTTGTGGCGGTGGCCTCCCGTGTTTCTAATCTTTTCTTTTTACAGGATGCAGGAACGGGCGTGCGATTTTTGGTAGACACGGGTGCTTGTCGTTCTCTTTTGCCAAGGAAACTCTTCAAGGCACGACGTAGTCTGTCTTGTGACGGGCCGAGAGAGGAGTTCTGAACTCAAAAGCAGGATGCAATCAACTGACTTTTATTAAGGAACACTCTTCTTTATATACAAAACCTCAAGGCAACAGGACATAACATGTTCGAGAGACAGACAATGTTCAGAGCAAAACCGGAGACATGATTATTCAGGTTATTTTTAGTGCGAGGGAAGAGCGCAGATACAAGCATAATATATACTGACCACTGACAATCCTTGGCACATTTCTTCGCGGTTGCCTGAATCTGAAGTGGTAGTAGCAAAACTGCGGCGGATGGGAGGTAGTAAGTGGCTGTAGAAGTCGTTCATTGGGGTGCGAGCGATTGGTGGGTGGTGGGCGGCTTTGTCGCCGCTTCGGAACGTCACAGGGTAGGCGTGTATGTCCTACGCCATTCATGTCAGCTTCGGTTGACTTTGAATAGGCATCCTCGTCGTCAGGGGTGGAGGCATTGATGGAGGTCTTGAAGTGGCTGTGCATAAGGGCGTCGGCTTTGGTCATCAAGTCCTTTATGGGTAAACTATCGACATCGGGTATGGCAGCGCGTACAGGTTCGGGTAAACGGCGTATCCAAAGGGCACACAGTAGGTTCACCTCACGAGGAGAGCCGTCTGCGGCAGGTTGAAGGCGAGCGATACTGGTCATTTCCCTGAGAGCAAGCGAAGCCCTTTGGTCCCCCAACGCTTGTTGCGAGAGCTGAAAAAGCTTTGCTATACGGGCGGCTGGTGACGGCGAGTACTGCTGCAGAAGGTATGTTTTGAGGGCGTCATACGCTATTGGGGTGTCTCCTTGTTCACAAAGCCAGTCGAATATTTCTGGGAAGATGTCCTCGGGTATCGCCGCGAGAACATAATCCGCTTTGGTGGTTGAGCGAGTCACGCCCCTGATACGAAACTGGACTTCTGAGCGCTGAAACAAAGCAAACGCTTCTCCGCTGGCGAACGGTGAAAGTTTCAATGGGGCGGCCGCAGCGCCATCTGCTGTAGTAGAGTCCGTCTCCGTCATAGTACCAACGATGGAGGGGCGAGGGAGGTGGGGGTGGAATACAGTGAGAGCGAGTCGACTTCCGGGGTCACCAATGTGACGGGCCGAGAGATGAGTTGTGAACTCAAAGGCAGGATGCAATCAACTGAGTTTTATTAAGGAACATTCTTCTTTATATACAAAACCTCAAGGCAACAGGACATAACATGTTCGAGAGACAGACAATGTTCAGAGCAAAACCGGAGACATGATCATTCAGGTTCTTTTTAGTGCGAGGGAAGAGCGCAGATAAAAGCATAATATATACAAATAATTATGTACAATTGTGTGACACACGGTTGGTACAGTCTACATCTGCCGACGTCCACTTGGTAGCTGCCAACGGATCTGCGATACCCACCTATGGTTACAAGAACCTCACATTATCGTTCGGAAACGGTAAATTCAATTGGAAGTTTCTCGTTGCTGACGTCACAATGCCAATCCTCGGTGTGGATATCCTCTCTCATTTCCACCTTCTGGTAGATGTCGCCCACCGACGATTGGTCAACGCAGACTCGTACTTGTCGACACCTCTTCAACCCACCCCCTCTAACCTCGCTCTCCACATCAGAGCACCCACGGATGCCTACGCCCACCTCCTCACGTCGTACCCGGAAGTTTTCCGTCCAGAACTTCGCCAAACGCCCACGGTTCCTGCCAAGCACGGTATTTATCACCATATCAAGACGACGGGACCCCCAGTCTTCGCAAAATTCAGACGTCTGGCACCGGAACGATTGGCAGCTGCCAAACAGACGTTCGCCGAAATGGAGAAAATGGGCCTTTGCCAAAAGGCCTCCAGCCCATGGTCGTCACCCTTACACATCGTTCTGAAGAAAGACGGCTCCCTCCGTCCGTGCGGGGATTACAGGCGCCTGAACATGCAAACAGAACCGGATCACTACCCCCTCCCAAACATTGCCGACGTGACCTCCTACCTGCACAAAGCGAAGGTTTTCTCTACGCTCGACCTCCTGAAGGGGTATTATCAGGTGCCTATGAACCCAGCAGACATCCCCAAGACTGCCATCACCACTCCGTTTGGTACATACACCTTCAATTACTCCTGTTTTGGCCTTCCTAATGCTGGGGCAACGTTTCAACGTCTCATGGATGGCATCTTAGGGGACCTCCCTTTCTGTGTATGTTATGTGGACGACATACTTGTGTTCTCCTCAAAAGAGGAACACCTCCGTCACCTGCGCATCGTGCTCGACCGCCTGCAACAAAACGGCCTTGTAGTCCGGTACGACAAGTGTACCTATGGCGCCAACGAAGTGTCGTTCTTAGGGCACCGTATCACTCCTGAAGGAGTCCATCTCCTCCCTGAGAAGGTAGCAGCCGTTCAGAACTTCCCCGCGCCCTCGACCGTCAAAGCTCTGCAGGAATTCTTGGGCATGATCAACTATTATCACCGTTTTCTGCCAGCCATTGCCGCCACTCTTGCTCCCCTCTACGCCTACCTCAAGGGCAAGCCAAAGGATCTGAAGTGGGGTCCCCTTCAAGAAGCAGCCTTCTGCAATGCAAAGAAGGCCCTATCAACTGCTGCGGCTCTCACTTTTCCTATCCCACACGCCCCTCTCCTTCTCTCCACCGATGCCAGCAACGTCGCTATTGGTGCAGTACTCGAGCAGGTGGTCAAAGGCTCGCCCCGCCCATTGGCCTTCTTCAGCAGAAAACTGTCCAAGGTAGTATCGGGTTATTCTACCTTCGATCGAGAATTTCTGGCGGTGCACTTGGCTATCCGTCACTTTCGCCATTTCTTAGAAGGTACGCCCTTCGTCATTCGCACAGACCACATGCCTCTGGTGCACGCCTTCACTCGACAGTCTGACGCCTGGTCCGCCCGTCAGCGCCGACATCTCTCCGCCGTGGCTGAATACAATTGCACCCTTCAATACGTCCCTGGGAAAATGAATCCCGTTGCCAATGCCCTGTAAAGAAACACGTTGGCTGCCGTTCAACTGGGATTGGATTACAATGCCCTGGCTGAAGCCCAACGACAAGATCCAGAGTATCAAGCTTGTAGGACATCCTGCACGTCCCTCTGTTGGGAAGACTTTCCCCTCGAAGACTCCAACACCACCCTCCTCTGTGACGTCAGTACTGGTAGACCGCGACCTTGGATTCCTGCTCCCATGCGCCGACAGGTGTTTGATTTCATTCACGGCCTTTCACATCCCTCGTGCCGTTCTACTGCACAGCTGCTGAAGGCAAAGTTCATTTGGCACGGCATTTCTAAGGATGCTAAGGATTGGGTCTGTGCCTATACTTCATGCCAAACTTCCAAAGTACATCGACACACGGATTCAGGAGTGAGCACCTTTCCTCAACCTCAGCGTCGTTTCGCATACATTCACGTCGACGTTGTAGGCCCCCTACCCACATCACAAGGACATCGTTACCTGTTTACCGTCATCGACCGCTCCGCTCGGTTGGCCTGAAGCCATTCCCATGGAAACTGCAACGTCCGCCTCATGTACATCTGCCTCACTCTCTGGATGGATTTCAAGATTCGGTATCCCTGAGCATATTACTTCTGACAGGGGAACCACTTTCACCTCTCAATTGTGGACGTCATTAGCGAATCTCCTGGGCATCACCCTACATCAGACAACGGCCTACAACCCAGCTGCTAATGGAATGGTTGAACGTTTTCATCGCACCCTCAAAACAGCTTTGATGTCCCGCTGCAAGGATTCCAACTGGTTTACTCAGCTTCCCTGGGTCCTCCTGGGACTAAGGACCACTCCTAAAGACGCCCTCGACGTCTCGGCAGCTGAAATGGTGTATGGCGACCCGTTGGTCGTCCCTGCCGAATTTTTTCCTTCTACAACCTCCTCCGACGTCTCCAGCGCATACGTCACGTCGTGGGAAAATTTACTCCGTGCCGCCAGACTTACAAGCCCCCAGCGAAGCATCACATACCAACGGACTTGCACTCTGCAACGCACATCTTCCTGCGCAACGACACTAGCAAGCCACCACTAACGCCCCCTTACACGGGCCCTTTCCTTGTGATCCGACGCAGTCCGAAAGCATTCCTGCTAAACATTCGGGGCAAAGAAGACTGAGTCTTCATTGATCGTCTAAAACCTGCTTATCTTCTGCCAGATGACCCGCCTACAGTTCGCCTCTCTAGATCAGGGCGCCCTATTTAACATGTACAGTATATCATTTTTAGGGGGGGAGCCATGTACCAACCGTGTGTCACACAATTGTACATAATTCCTTTTGTATATATTATGCTTGTATCTGCGCTCTTCCCTCGCACTAAAAAGAACCTGAATGATCATGTCTCCGGTTTTGCTCTGTAACATTGTCTGTCTCTCGAACAGGTTATGTCCTGTTGCCTTGAGGTTTTGTATATAAAGGAGAGTGTTCCTTAATAAACAACTCAGTTGATTGCATCCTGCCTTTGAGTTCACAACCCTCTCTCGGCCCGTCACACTTGCAGTATCGTTTTCGAAGTTAATATGGCCTTCCTTTGACTTTTCCTTCTTACTGGTATTTCGATAACGTAGGTCAAGTCACTGATCTACAAAATCCGGAATAGTCCTTGGAACTTGTTGGTGAGAGGGAATCTCCTGATCGGTGAGTTAACCAACACCTGTGTTCCTACTGCAAACTGACTGTTCTTACTTTTCATACTAAACTTTTTCTTCATTTTTTCTTGGCTCGTTTTCAGGTTTTCGAGGGAAAATTTTCTTATCTTGCCAATCCTTTTCCTCAAATTCTTGACATATTCTCAATCTGTTTCCTCTCGATCTTTCCATTTTTCTGCCAACATTTATTCGATCCTTTGCTGAAGGGTTCTTCTCGTACATTCAATAAGGTGTAAGGGAGCCTTCTTGATGTACTCGTTTGGCTTTCCAGCCATCTGACAAATGTGACATGAATGATAACACTGGCTCACAACCTTATGCATGCTAGACAGGAAAATGTGGTTCATTATGTTCTCCGTGGTCTTTCATATTCACATGTCCCATCTCAGGCGCTACGATGATCACCTGTCTTCTCAGCGGTGTGGGAATCAATATCTGATGGTATTTTTCCCATTCAACATTCCCAGGGATATTGAAAGGTCTATGCTTCCCCATAAGTAACCTATCCTTGAGGTAATAAGAGGTGGAAGACTGCTGCACCTCAGTCTAATCCACCACATGGTACATTGATTCTTTTAATGTCGCATCCTTCCGTTGCAATCCTACCAGCCTGTTCTGACTCGTTGTCCTACTTCAAACGCAGAGTTTTCTATTACTTCCAAATCCATTGATTCTTTGTCTACCTGTTCAATATTTAATTAACAATCGTTTCTCTTCTCTCGGGATCTCTCAGAAGCTTTCCTCTTGTGTACTACCATGGGAAACCTCTTCTTCAATAAATAAATCCTCCAAGTTCATTGTTACTTCTGTTACTCTGTCTTTTTCTGCAGCCACCTTCTTCATAATACTCCTAGTCGTCACACAACTAGTAAACAGATATGGGTAGTTCTTCTTGAGTTCAGTCGTAGGACTATACTTCAGTAGTTTCTCCGTTACAATGGGACAAGGCACAAATGGTGCTCCACCAACCTTATTTCCCAGTAGGACTTCCAATCCTTCGACAGCCAATAAATCCTTTACCACAGAATCAAAATGCCCTGTAACCAACTCGCATGACAATTTCAAATGAAAAATAGGAGTAACCTCTCCTGTTTTAGAATAGTAGCAGTGGTATTTCCGCTATAACTATTAAACTTGTTCCCATTGTTATTATTGAACTGCTTTTCATGGTTCGGAGAATACTTTACACTTGGTCGGAATGACGGTTTAAACTTCATACCGGAGGAGGTTTTATGACTGATAATTTTATAATCTTCACTCAGCGAAGTGGCTCTATTAAGTTTCTTCACCTCT
>NC_090739.1:49952887-49957887 GCF_036898095.1 Palaemon carinicauda
CACGTTCGCATTTCCAGTGTAATGCAAATATGGAAATCTAAAGAAACAAAAAGCGATCAGTAGGGACCACTTGACGATACATATACAAAGATATTTCGAAGATGAAAAGAAAATTAAGATTTTTTATAAACACGGTTTTACATTGAATTTCCTCTAATAATACCTATGGCCGCACTTGCCCCTTATAGCCATTGGTAGATTTAATTTCAAAATAAAATTGGAGAATTATGGTATTTTTCGCTTATATATTATAGATTTTTATGGTTAAGCAAATATGAAGTGAATAGAGATTTATTATTTCAATAAATTCTTTAGTTTTAATGTTATTGTAGTCATTTTGTGTCCAAAGATTTCTCACAACCAATTCTTAAGAATGAGCCTTACTGGGTTTTTTCAACTTATGCTAAATTGTAACGAACCAAAGCATGAATGACTCATTTATCGTATTTTCAGTTCTTTTCAGTAACGATCTCCTGCTGACAGTGATCGCTGAAAATCATTCAGCAAATCTTATACTAGATTACTCAAGCTGAAGGGAGAACAGAACTGGTATAAAAGGCGAAAATCTTTAAATTATATTTCATGTTCTTCGAGCAGAATTTACTATATCTATTATTGTCCTTGCGTCAAAATAGAAAGAGGGGTCAAAATTAAATATGGTATTTCTTTCTTTCACTTATATTTTATTGCTTGATTCTTAAACAACAAAGAAAGCTAAACACCTAGTTAGACAAAAAGTGGTATTGTTACTACACTGATATCAATATTGTTTAAAATAGCTTTAATCACTTAATGACTTTACCCCTTCCCTTTTTAAAATTGTGAATTATAATTTTCTCCCCAAAATATCTCGTACCTTTTTATGATTCAATATTTATTATGCATATCCCCTCCACAGAAAAGGCAACTATGCATATGTCTGACAAGTTGAATATCTTGGCAAGAGAAGTAACTTCTGATTATGAAATTACATGTGCCTGTACCTGGCATGGAAATTTCATCATATCCAGTATTTAACACTCGTTGCGAAGATTAACTAATTCATATATCTTTCCAATTTAATTTGATTAACGTAATAAATGGGAGAGTAATAACTAGACTTGGAACTTCGAAATTCTCTTCTTAAATTTTGCCATTTTGTTATTTGACATTTCCATCTCAATGGCTGCAATTACCCTAAATGCATGTTTATTTGCTGTGAGGGACATTGCCTGTTTCACACATTACTATTAAATCTCAATCTAAGCTCGTATGATTTAATATATCTCTCTCTTTTTTTTTACTCCTGTTTAAGATTATTAGACTTCAATCTACACTAAAACTCCCAATGGATTAAAATTCAACATGGAAGCTTTCACAATATGTCTGTAGCTGATCATAGCGGTAATTACCAAATTCCAATGAAATGCAATTTGTTTGTTCACAGTAATTAGGAAATTTATTTGAGCTTTCCCAATCCAAAGGTTAACTATTTTTAAATGGGTATAATCCATCATTTTACATCACTGATCCCAAACGTGATCCCGAATTTCAATATATTGTAATTTGGTGAAGCAGCAATGTTATAATGAATATAAAATTACGCAAAACTCCAACGCTGTAGCTTCGGCCAAGTATCCGGGGTCAATGTGAACTTTTCCCAAAGCGGATCTTTTTGGAGATCAAGTTGCACTTATATTGGAATTTATCTTAAAATACGTTATTACTAGAAGGCAAAAAATTATATCAAACGGGTTTACAATACTGTAATATTATGATAAAACCTGTTCTTGTTAAACATATGGATTACAGTTGTATGAAAATTTCTAAACGGAATAAACAATTACGTATGTTTTCTCTAAATTGTTGTCAAATTACTTACAGTAATTCATCAGCATTTTTCTAATACATTTTATCTATTCATATATTCACAATTGATATATAATAATATAAAACAATTTAGCATGATTATTCATTATACAGAAGTCTGCATAATACTATAAAATCAAGCTACTCTATTAGAACCATTATCATTCATCTATTTCATAAATCAGTTGCCTGATTCTTTACTCTGAGTAAAGGATATGAAATACATTTTCCAAATGATTGCATATCACACAAGTGTTTATCATTAATTAATTGGGCATGATTAATATAGTTTTAAGGCAAGAACATCAAGCAAGTGCTTAAAAACTTTCATATACTGTGATTATACATGCATTTGAACGATGCCATGTCATTTTCCACTTACAAAGAGGCTATTTGATCTCAGCCGCCCACACTTACTTTAATCTAAGGAAGTGGTCCAAGTTTTTATTCGAGAAAGTTGGAAATTTGCGATGAGCGACACTTTCTTTATAATGAGGTTCGTTATATAGCTATAGTAAGGACTATGGAAATGAAGTACATTTGGAGATATCAACTTTGTTAAGTATCTGTTTATCTCTATAAAACAGATATTATGTTATGAGACTGTTTTTCATCTCCGTGATGTAAGACCTTCAACAAGAGATAAAGATAACGAGATCAGCTTTAGTTATACAATCAAATACACTGCAACCACCTTCTTCCTTCTTTTAGCATATAATTGTTTTTTTTTATTGGTTCATATCCATCTCTCCTTAAATATTTATTGACATGTTTATCTATCAAAAAGTAAAATTTTTACCTAATAGATAGATATGTGATATATGCCATAATTTAGATATTAAGCAAGTTTTCACATATATCACCGAGAAAAATAAATCTTCCAATAAAATTAAGGGGAAGACTATCATTTTTTAAAGATATATTCCCAATTGAATCCAAAGTATACTCTGGTATTCGTATGTTTACTTTGTATTTAGGCCATAACACAGTCCAGTCTTCAAATAATGAACTACTGGACTTCCTTGGTATAATAAAAAGGATGCTTTTATCAAAAAAAAAAAAAAAAAAAAAAAAAAAAAAAAAAAAAAGTTTCCTTCCTTTTGAAAGCAAGGAACATAGTGGTAATATACACATACCAAATCAAAAGAGTATCTTGAGTACCTTCGATATGGCAACATTACTATGCATATCCTTGAAGCTGGCTATTAGTAGATATTTGAGGTGGGCATATTCAGGTCTTATCAATGGAAATTGTATAATATTAATATACTGATTGGAATAATACTGGTAAAAAAAAACTTCTGAGCTGCCGAATATTGCGTGTTCCCTGTATTCTACTGTACATTCTGAAGTTAAAATAACCTAATAACCTTTATCATAACTTATTTTATAAAAGCATTTAATTTTATCTATATATATTCAATATATAGAAAGATAAGAAATGTAACTTTTTGGAAATTAAATTATTGCAACCAAAAAAAGCGACCTTCAGAGAGGAATAGATAACTTAGTTACATGTCTCTGTGAACAGAATTTTTTATATTGCTAGGAAATTATTCATGTTTGCTAACCTTATTCACTGACTTGTTATCAATTTTGATTTTTCTCTTAAATATAAGATTTCAAAGGAGCATTCAATGGTTAGCTAATTTTTATCTTGCTGATTTGTTTGATAAGATTATTTGCATTTTTGGTGGTAACTTCTATGCATTAATTTTCTATGATGAGGCTTTTAGCTAGCTAAATCAGTTTCCATTAAAATTACAGTTAGCTTCATCAAATAGTTCAGATATTTTTTCCTAAGTTCCTTGATTCCCAACACCGTCTTCAATTATTATCGAATCCTTTAGGTTATTACCTTTAACAATCATTTCAGATTTCCCGAACGTCTACTTCAATTGGCTATTTTTGGAAACTTTCATTTTGGCTAAGGCCAACCTTCTTATTGAAGTGCTCATTGGATGTATTTAAGAGAAAGACGTTTTGAAACTTGGTTATCATCATAAGTCTACATAACTTATAGGCTGCTATTTTTATCTTTGCAAAACATTTGGATACTGCTACGCTCCATGTCTTCTACTATAACTTCTGTCACATTAATTATACCTCTATTGGGACTGAAACCCTTATTATCAGTGTTAGCGTTCTCATCGAGGATTCAATTGCAAATACTGTTGAGGTCAGTACTTCTTTGGAGTTAACTTTACCATTGTCCGTTTTTTAGGTTTGTTAATTTTCATCAGTTTTCAGACCCTGAGTGGGTATTTCGATTGTCACATACCTTAACACCTAAGTGGTACACATGACGGAAATTTCATTCCCGTTACACTTATATGCCAAGAAACCTAGTGCATAAAACTAGAATCTGATGAAAAGAATTCGGACATTCACACATACAGAATATCAAAAACCCGTATCTAGCTACTCGATTTGTACGGTCACGATTGTTACCACAATTTTTGTTTGAAAATTATATATTTTACCATTCAAATTTCTTTCAGCAATAATTAGTCGCTCATAATTATCAACTTCATTTCATAGGCATCCTGAACGTAGGATTACAATTTCATAAGAATTTTACATGGAACTACCCAATGAAAATAGGATATATCTTCCAAGCTCACTTTGATTTTCCTCCAATATACAACACAAAAATTAATATTAGCAATCTTAAAATTTCGGTCGAGATGACTTACAGAGTTCGTTTTAAGCCTTTATCTTTAAGCTTAAGTAACACCGTCTACTACCGCAAGTGAAAACTACCCTTCACTGCTCTGAGTTAGGCTTTAGAAAATAGATAATTCTAAAGACTACATAGCTTATATATGCAACCAAATATCTATTAGTTAATTTTCATACATCTCTGGTAACTATTCTGCATACAATGATGTAGGAGGTATCTAATTTTACAAGATAACAATTGACAAGCCTAAAAAATTAAAGCCAACAATATTCAAAGTACACAAATCTCTCCTGAAGCTCATTTCACTGGCGTCATATACAACATGAATTACGGTACAGCAAAACGTAGTATTTCAGGTTCCTCATCATAAATATTTATACGAAACTTTAACAATGAAATACAGCAACTTTATCCAACGAGGGAGGATGCTTTGGAGAAATTTTAAAAAAAGTTCTCTCTCAGAGAACTA
>NC_090739.1:49965387-49987887 GCF_036898095.1 Palaemon carinicauda
TTTATCTCACCTATACCCTCACCTTATGTTAACACCAATCAAAGTATCTACATATTTCAATAATCTTTTCTGTTGGACTAAAACTAGGATATATTGAGAAGAACTTTTAATTCAATAGTGAGCATGTTTGTGAAGATCACAAAACTAACTGGCATGTTGGAAAATGTTATAAATCACGTAAACATCATTAATTCCTGCTTCTTCTTGCTCCTAAAGAATAGAATTATTCTTTTTGAGCATTCAAAAGAATTAAGACCAGAAGATCTGTTAGCAAGTCTCTTAAAATATTGAGTGATTAATTTCAATTCTTCTTATCCGTTAGACTTTTCCTTAGTATTTGCACATGATGGCATGGGAATCCAGATGCATAAAAATTTACCTACAGGACGGTGTATTGATGGAGAAGTACATTCAGCGTTTGAATCAAATTTGGTCTCTAACACTTACTCAAGTCAGAAAGGATAGTGGTTGCTGACTTGGGTCTTTCAGATAAATGTCTCTCAAAATGGAATCTAGTTAAGGCTGCCGTCCTTACTTCAAAGTAAAATTAAACAGAAGCTTTTCTGCATAATAATTTGAGGATTATTTTTCCGTTTAGGGATTTCTCTTCTTGTATGACTCCCAAGATTAATGTGTTAACCCTACTAAATTTAAAATCAGTAAATCAGCCATGTAGGTCTGGTTCTTCCAACTCTTTTAGTGCCTTGTTGAGCCCAGCTGAAAGTTTGGTGAACTAATCTCTCTTGGGGAGTGCGAAGAGCATGCCCAAACTATTTCCATCTACCCCTCACAATGATCTCATCCGCATATGGCACTTGAATAGTCTCTCCTATAGTTTAATTTCTAATCCTGTCCTGACATTTAACTCCTAATACACTTCTGATGGCTTTGTCCTCAAATCTAAAAAAGATTTGGGTTATTGTTTCATTGTCATACCACGACTCATGTCCATACAGTAACACCGATCTCACTAAACTGATAAATACTCTGATCCTTATGTGTAATATCAGGTGATTTGATTTCCCAATTTTACTTAACCTAGCCATTGTCTGATTTGTTTTTTCAAATCTTTCATCAAACTACAATTCTAAAGATAGATCCTGTATTAGAGATCATAGTTCCTTATCATTTAACTGATTCAACCTTATTAATCCTTTCTTATTCTAATGATATTTCATCTTCCAGTGCATATACTGCTTTCATCATCTCTGTCTTTCTGCTATTTATCTTAGGCTCAACCTCATGTAATATTTCATGCATTCTGTTTAGCAAGTTTTGCAAATCCTGTAGTGCTCTGAAAATAAAGACAGCGTTATCAGCATACTTTAGGTACGCTAATTTCCTGTTACCAATCCAGTTCAATTCTTCTCTGCCAAGCCCAATTGTTCTATGCATTACACAATCCAGCATAGGTGGCAGCACATTCCCTTGGAGTACTCCACTTTTCACTAAAAAATTCATTTGACAGGACTCCATTGACATTAACTTTACACTTCTTATGCTCATAAAAAGACTTGATAAAATTTTACATATTTAAGAGGAACTTCATAATAGCGCAGGACTCTTCACAAAATTGGCCAGTGCATATTATCAAAGGCTTTTTAATAGTCCACAAATGTCATGGGTTTTTATATTCTACACATTGATATACAACATGTCTTAAAAGGAAAATTTGGTAAGTACAACATTTACTTTTTCGAAATCCTACTTGTTCATCTCTCAGCTTTTCATCAATCTTTCTTTCTAGTCTCTTTAGAATGAGCCTACTATATATTTTCATGACAACTGACGTAGTGTGATGCCTCTGTAATTATTTCAATTAGTCAGGTTTCCTTTCTTTTTGGGGGGAGCCATTTCCATCAACACTCCTAACTACCATTCATCAGGCTTTACCTCTCCATGCAATATGATACAAAATAATCTTGTAAGTACTCTGAAAGTCACTTAATTTTTGGCCAAAATCATCTCAGCAGTTATTCCATCATATCCAGGGCTTTTCCATCTCTTGTCTTTTTAATGATAGCTTTGATTTCAAACACAGTGAATTCATTCCTGGGTATATCAAGGTCTCCATCAGCTTTATCTATCTATCTATTTATCTATTTATCTATCTATCTATCTATCTATATATATATATATATATATATGTATGTGTGTGTATATATATATATATATATATATATATATATATATATATATATATATATATATATATATATATATATATATATTTATATATGTATGTATATATATATATATATATATATATATATATATATATATATATGTATATATATATATATATACATACATATATATATATATATATATATATATATATATATATTTATATATATATATATGTATATATATATATATATATATATATATATATATATCTTTATATATATATATATATATATATATATATATATATATATCTTTATATATATATATATATATATATATATCAAATTATTTCCTTCATATCTCCTATTCATGATTTCATTAAAGAGTTCCATCCGACGTTGCCTTTTTTCATATTCAGTTGTTATAACAAATCCACCTCTCTTTTTGATGGATATATGCTTTGTTTTTTGCCCTAGTATGGATTTTAATAATAATTATATGA
The DNA here is from genome assembly GCF_036898095.1 of Palaemon carinicauda. Classification (NCBI taxonomy): domain Eukaryota; kingdom Metazoa; phylum Arthropoda; class Malacostraca; order Decapoda; family Palaemonidae; genus Palaemon; species Palaemon carinicauda. Next base: position 49,968,020 of record NC_090739.1, read on the forward strand.
GTAATTCTTACACCATAGCCACTCCCTGAATTCATAGCTTTGTCAGCCTCATCTGCTTTCCTGTCTAACTATTCCCACCAGTCATTCCTGTTTTTTTTTTTTTTCTTTTTTTTTTTTCTTTTTTTTTAACCTCACTGTCAATACTGTAATATTTAGCTTGCTCTACCTTTTAATTTACATTATTTCCTCAGAAACTTCCATAATCAATTTCTGTCGTCATTTGATATATTTTGATATCCATGGTTCTCTCCTTGTAAATACATGTCCCAAAAACTTCACTATTAACTGACTTATATCTGTTCTAAATTTCACACAATTAAATTTTATTTTTCTGCTCATCGTCTCCTAAAGTCTCTAAGACTGTAAATCGATTCCTACATTAAATTGCAAATTTTTCTCCGTGGTCATCTTCTAGAAGCTTAGTTGTATGAAACCTAGGTATTCTATCCAAATTTCTGCTGTGTGCTTTCAGTTTTAATTTCAGTGTGGCAATGATGAGCTGGTGATCAATACCAATATATGCACCTCTATAGCTTCTTACATTTCTCAGAGTCATCTTTCTTTCTTTATTAATAGCTATGTGATCTATTTGATTTTTTTTGTAATTGCCACGTGGTGAAGTCCATATATATTTGTGGATATCTTTGTGCTGTAAAAGAGTACCCCCAATAGCAAAATTATTTGTTGAACAAAAGCTCAAAAAATGTGTTCTGTTTTCAATTGCAACTTCACCAAGACCCTAAACACCCATCACATTCTCTATACCTTAATTATTACTTCCAATTTTACCACTGAAGTTGACAATCATGATTTTCATATCCCTCTCTGAGATTTCATCTATTACATTCTGCACTTCTTCATAGTATTCATCTTTCCTTTCTTTGGGGGAATAATTTGTTAGTGCATAGCAAACTATGGTAATTATATTACACGCTTTTATTTAAACTTTGCAAGTAACAATCTACCATTCACAGCTCTCCATTCCGTTAATGCCTGTTCTGCTCCTGGTGTCATTATCATACCTGTCCCTTTTCGTCTACCTCCATCTGTTCTTCCTGAGTAGATTTATATATTTCCTTGGTCTAAGATTTTTTACCAATCCCCTTAAAACGTGTTTTACTCATGGCTAAGATATCCAAACAATATCTCATAAATTCATTCTCTACTTACTGTAACTTCCCAATCCGATTCATGGTTCTATCATTCTAATCACCAATTTTGAATTTTTGTTTAGTATTTACAAACTAGGAAATTCTTAGCACCCTGCTATGCCCAGGACTGGGGACCATTCTGTTCTTTTCTCTTTCCATAGACTGACTAAACCCATAGAGGATTCATTGGCTAAATTCATAAAAGAATAGCCAGTTCTTTGTGATACAGAGTCCCTATCTAACTAAGGCATGTGATCCCTGCTAGTCCATATTGATTCCAGTAAGATCATCGAACAAGCAACCTTAGTAGAAGCAGAAGAGACATCTTGTCTATGGCCTTAAACCCAATCCGTCACCCTGCTGCCAGTGAGATTTAGGTCGCATTTCCTTCATACCAAAATTTCTCGTACTCCACCAGATTGCTCATCCGCTTATACTTGTATAACCATGGGCAAACTTGGATTGCTAAGATATATATGTGTGTATATATACACAGTCAAATGTCATTTATTGCGAGGGCTAGGTAACAGACACAGGCGCGGTAAGGGAATTTTCGCGAATATGGGTTATCCTAGGAAGGGATAACTCTTAACCTGAGAAGTCACTGCATCTTGCCACGAGCAAGTCCAGAGCTGATGATTAACACAGAAAATACTGCCTAATATTGTTTTTATTTGGGTTCTATCACAGATCATAATTATATGAACAGTGTACAGTACATTTTCACACATGTACAATTGACAACTCACCACACATGTAGGCTACAGGTATTTATGAAACGTTTATTGTAATAAAGAAGCATAAATAAATACAATACTGTAAGTTAATAAAAAAAAACTGTATATTTTTGTGTAGAAATACTCTTTCCGGTTCTGTAAAATACAAAAACATTTAAAAATTTGAACTTCATTTACAATATATGCATGTGTATGTGTAGGGTAAGTGTTGAGAGCACTAACCATTATTACCAAATTCTACGCAGCAATGTTGTTAATATGAAGTCTTTCTTGCGCAGCATAAGTTACTGTGCTGTTGGTATGTCTGATGGGTTACTGTTGTTACGTCTGACATCAGACTGTACACATTTAAGATACAGTCCACCCTGTATTTGAACATACAGTATGTACAGTATATCTGTGGAAAAAATATAATGATTAGTACATGTACTGTAGTGTGCACAATGATAATAAGCTTTGCTTTCCTATAGAAAAAGTATTTTTTGAAAACAGACACACATTTTAATAAACTATCAATCCATCTCAAAATAAAATGAAGTTGTTATTCACAAGCAAACGTTAAACACTTTCTCTCTCCCTAATCATGTACAGGCGCAGAAAATGAAAAGAAAATACAAAAGTACGGTACAGACAGTAGGTACAGGTATCGGTATGGACTTGTTCTGTAACCCACATTCTGTACCCTACTTTTGTAAAAATTAAAATAAAAAATAAACATAAAACTATAAGCTGTTAGAGCAATTTGTACAGTACCTGCTGTATGGTGTAATGGGGTACATATAGTAATGTTCTATAGCGAATGGAATGTGGTGTGTACAATTTAAGATTATAATATGTGTACAAAACCGCAACAGTATTTTATACAACTTACTAATATCTTATCAAGTTCTGTGCAGCAGAATTGAAGTATGGTGCCATTCTATATGCGTCATCTCTTGCCCTGCTCTACGGAGATTCCGTCATTGCAACCCACTATATTTACAGTATGTTCAGTATCTGCTAAAAAAAAATTAATGTATTTGTACATACAATCGTGTAAAGGTGCAGAAAATAAACAACAAATTATGAAAGTATAGCCCAGTACATTTTTTATACAAAGACTTTTCTCACCATTATCGTACAAAGTTCTGAGGATGAATATTGAAGCATGGCGCAATTCATGTGTCATATCATGCCCAGTTTCTGTATGAAATTCGTCATCTAGGTAATCGGTAATCGGGGACTGTGACTATGTATAGTATATACAGGAGCTGTGGATAAAATGAACAGTAATCATTAGTAATCGTTTACAGAGGCATTTTATTTTTAAATGTAACAAAAAATACAAAAGTACGTTATGGTATAGATTTGTTCAGTACCCCGCCTACTGCACCGAACTTGTGTAAATAGATACTGTATTACGTTATTTAAGATCATGCATATGTATTTATTACAGTAACACTACAGTACAGTACTCTTAACATCACATGTACTTACCGAAAATTATTCCGCCAAAAGGCAGTGGGTGAGGTGGGTGAAGGATACAGTATGCCGTGCAGTTAACAACGGATGAAATGAATGATGAAGGGACGTAACTATACCGCATGGCACATAGGCTATATGTATACGAGTCATCACTGTTGTAAAGATAGAGATTTAAAATGGACTGGTAAGAGTAATAAAAAGTAAATTCTAATTAATACAGTAACAGTAAGTCATCAAATAAAAAATACAATATTAATTATTACTGATTTAAAGTTCACTTAACATATTCATTAAAATAAATTCAAAATATTATCTACTTTATTACTATTATATTAATGTAATTTCTAAGTTAAATACTTAAATGCAATATAAATGAAAATTTATTCATAAAGAAATATCTTGTAATTTTGCAAGGGGTGGAGGATCGTCAACACTATCATCGTCACTCAGCTCTATTGTGGATTCCGGAGGAGGGGTCGCTGGAGGTAGGGGTACCGGATGTGTGATTGCCGGAGAAGGGGTTGCAGGAGGAGGGGTGTCAGGGGTAGGAGATTCCATCGTTGGAGGAAGAGTTAGTGATGGTTGACGCTCAGGCTTGGAGTTGGATGAGTCTGTTTTAGGCAAGAGGGGAAAAAGATGGTGATGGGAAGCTGCTTCGCCGACCTTTTCATCTCGTCCAAGATGCTCTTGCAGCCAGAGAAACCATCAGTTATCGAACGCATGAACTTCAGTGACCGCACTTAGAAATATTCCATGCTCTACACACTCTGTTTCAAGTTCCCCGGTATCCTTGACATCTCTGCCAAATTCTCGAGGGTGATGTCTTCCTCCTCTTTGTCTGCTTCATTGGCCTTCTCCTCTTCCTCATTCTCTGACCGGACTAACTATGCAAGGTCCCCCTCAGTCATCTCCTGGTCATTTTCATCTAGCAACTCCAAAAAGTTGTCCTCAGCAACTTCCTAGAAGCCCTCGACTTCGACTGCCATAGCCAAAATTACGATTTTCTTCATCGTCTGGTTAAAGGCTTCGATAGGAGTGAAGCTCCCAAAGTCCTTAATGCAACCACCCCTCACATGTTTCCACCAGGCATCGACAGTCTCTAGTTTGACGTCCTGTAAGGGCTGGACAACAGACGGACAGTCTGCTATCATAAACTTCTTCTAGTAGTCCATCGCCTTGAGATCAAGGTCGTTGTCGGTGAAATTCTGGAGTCACTCCACCACACGCTGGCTGTAGTGGGCCTCTGAGTTCCCTCTTATACCCTGGTCCATAGACTGGATGAGGTAGTCCTTGACCTCCGGCAAGAAGCAGTACTGGAACCAGCTTTGGAAGAGTTCCTTCGTCCTCCATGAATTATTGTGCATCCAATACACAGGCAGCAGAATTAGATTGACATATTGAAGTTTATGGGGCCTTGCTGACTTATAAATAAAGCCAGGTTTAAGAAGAAGCCCAGCGAGATTACTGTACAAAATCAACGCATATCATGGGAAAACATAAAGGGTCACATTAGAAATGCATTAAAGTACAGCAGTCATAAAGTAAATTTGTCACACTACTGTACAATTCCTATTTAAATTTACATATGCGGTAGAAAATTGGGAACAAAATTAACACCATTATCCTTACTGTAGCTGTTATTTTATATTAGGGAAATTAAATAATATTTGAACATTCACACAAATTTTAACTGCAAAGACTTAAAAAATAAAGCAAATCATACCTTACAGTAACTGAAAGTACCAAAAAATAATTAAAAAAAGGCCAAATTAAATCATACGTAGAACCAAACACAACACCCCTATGGTAGACTCGTGTCTCTGCGTTACGGAAATTAAACGAGATTCTAACATTCAAGCAAAATCAAAATGCAAAGACTTTAATAATAAATCAAATACTGTATCGTACACTAACGGAAAGTACCAAAAAATAATTCAAAATTACCAAATTACTTCGTACGTACAACCTTACCAAATGCACCAATACCAGACACCTGTCTCTACATTAGGGAAATTAAGCAAAATTTTAACATTCACATACACGCATAATGCAAAGATTTTAATAATAAATGAAACACCATGCCATCCAGTTACTAAAAGTACCAATAAATAATTCGAAAGGGCCAAATTATAGATCGTACATACAGTACAACTGTACCAAATGCACCTATGGCTTGGATGTGTCTCTACGTAAGGTGAATTAAACGAATTTTGAACATTCACACATACTCAAAATGCAAAGATTTTAATAATGAATCAAATACTAGTACATAAAACTGTTCCAAATGCACCTATAGCAGACACGTGTCTCTACGTTATAGAAATTACGCAAGCTTTGAACATTCAAGCACACTCAAAATGCAAAGATTTTAACAATAAATCAAAACGCTGTACTATACAGTAATTGAAAGTACCAAAAGATAATTCAAAATGGCCAAATTATATATTATACATATAGTAAAACCATACCAAATGCATCTACGACACACAAGTGTCTCTACGTTTGAGAAATTAAACAAGATTTGAACATTCCCCCACATTCAAAATACAAAGATTTAAATAATAAACTAATTACTGTACCATACAGTAACTTAAGGTACTACAAAATAATTTAAAAATGGCTGAATTATAGATTGTCCGTTCAACCATACCGAATGCACCTATGGCAGTCACGTGTCTCTATACTTAGGGAAATTAAAACAAGAATTGAACAATCACGCATACTCAAAATGCAAAGATTTAAATAATAAGCCTAATACTTTAGAGTAAAGTATTTTGGGCTCAGCCATGTCTTCCTGAAGGAAGGTACCTTTAGGCAGGTTTCTAAGAGATATTTGGCTACAGTGATACTCCCAGAGACTTGACCACAGGTCTCCAGAATTGTAACTCCTGGCGCGAGTATCCTAAGATAATTCTTAAAGATATCGCATAATATCAGGGGACGTATTTCTAGATACGACACATGGCAATCTTCACCCCGAATAAAGTTTTTGCTCTGAGGGGGAAGATTGGCGAATTTGAAGGGGAGCCGTCATCAAGGTTACCCAGTGGATCCCCTTTCCCGTTCTACTACGGCGTAACCCATTCCTTTTGTAGTAGCGAATTAAACACAGTGTATCTCCCATCTGTTCTCGGTTTTGTTACTGTTTCAAGGAATATTATCATGCATTCTCCAGCATCTTCATCCTCTGGAAAGTTGGGTAATTAATCTTTCCTGTGTATAAATTTTGGCTCCCTTCTCACAGTTAAATTTGCATAATTTAGATGTGTTTAGTGGAGCAGAGCTTGCACCGGAGGCGGCCATTTTGGACCGCTGTCGTACGCCATAAATACTTCTTTTAGTTAGTAGTATGAAGTCCCCGGTTTTTAGCTTTAATGAATTATAGCTATTTAGGCAAATTATACTGGTGAAGATGAAATTATACATGTAATATTTCCTCTTCTGTTAAACGTTTCGATAGTATATGATAGGGCCTCGGTGATGTAGCGTAGCCGAGATCTCGACTCGAGTCAGGGTAGCCTAATGCGTTTTAGTATTCTTTAGAAACCTTATCCAGGTTTATCCTCCCGTATTGTTTTTATGAATTCAATCGGAGATAGTACATCTCCTAGAATTACTAGCATAATTCGATACTCGTCTCTTTTAGAGATTTAAGGATAAACCCTTCCTTCCCACTAAGTGCCGCCATTAGGCGGCAACCCTATCTTTGGTCTTGCCATAGAGTAGTGTACTCCGGCTTGACTAGGATAGTGTTTCTGTCTACCCTCTTTGCCGGTGAGCATCCCGGTTTTGAAAGATGACAGTAACTCAGAGTATTCAGTCTTGTTGTCGGCAACTCTACCGATAGGGATTAGTTATTCCCCTGCAGGTTTTACAGTTGCTAGCATAGGAAGCATGGTTTCCCTAGCCCACAACTGATAGTGGTAGTAGAGTTGCTGCCACCTTCTCCTTTGTGGTCTAGAAGAAATATCTTATATCCGGAAACATCTTAGGCTGAGGAATCGTTATTCTTTTGCCGCCCAAGACGGCGCCGGTATAGGAAACTATCTTTCCTTGTATTGCTGCCGACAGTAAGAGGCAGAGGTGCCGCCTGCTTTCTATGCAAAATATAAGAACCTTTCCCTTCCCCTTCTGTCCATTAGTGATGGCTTAGCTGTCACAACTTCTGTGGCCGGTATTCTACAATCTCCCCGCTTGCCGGGCTGATTACGATGCCGGCCGGGCTTCCACAAAGGCAGCTAGATTGCCGCTTCGACCTTCCCCCTAACGGAAGCAAGGCTCCGGGAAAGGTTGTGCCGGCCAAGACGGCTGCCGGTGGGAGACCCTAAGCAACTCTGAGTATTCTTCAGTCTTCTCTTGGACTGCCTTCCAAAAACCCTGGAACCGGCAATGCAGCCGACAATAGATATTGTGGCTGGATGGAAGCTAGAATTAATACATTCTTTCCCCCTCCATTTTAATCCTCATTCAGGAAAAAAGGTAGTAGAGACAGTAGTCCCTACAACCCTAATTATTGTACTAAACTATAATAATACAGCAGCCCTTCTCTCCATGCTTTCTCTCTCTCTGTCGGCTAGTGCCGCCAGGTACTAGCCTAGCCGGCAGAACTATAGTATAAGACTATACAGTAGCCAGTATTTCTGAAGTATATAAAATACAGCAGTTAGAAAACTACAGTATATAATATACAGTAGTATGATTTCCAACATATTCTGTGTTCCCTTTCACAGTCCATTGTTGAGACCGCTTTATTATTGAAATGAAGTATTACTTCAATACCCTGATGGATCTCAGATCATCAGAACATAATATCCTTACCCTACAGTATCAATATTCACTTGTGGAGGAGTTAGTGCTAGTATACTCTGACTCCAGCTCTATGTTCTAGAACTATTCCACCTTATATTTGCCTAATAAGGAAATTTTAAGATATTAATATTGAGGGAGGTCACAGCAATTGTCTGGACAGGAAACGCAGATATGTGTCTTTCCTATTTCTTTTTTAGCTTACTATCCTAAGTTATAATTATAATAGTAAGATCTATTATTAGAATGCATGCAATTGATTTATCGATGTGATAAATTACCCCATACTCATTTCACTCTTTCTTTCCTTACAGGAGGAGCTCAAGATGAAGTAGGAACTTTTGTGGCCACAATATGTGCAGGTCTCATTTCCCTGCTCCATCGCAATTGAAACTCTGATATACTGGGACCCCAATGGTTGCAACATCTGCTCGGCCTTGATGACCGAGGGTTTCGGCGATCCCAAGACGTAGGAGTCGAGGGATGCTGCGAGGGAAACGCTTCGGAAGTGGGTAAGAGGGTTCCAGAACTCTCCGGGACCTTACCTACTCAGCGACGTTATTAGAATCCTGCTGTTCCCTAAAGCAACACCGGATGCGGTGGTACCCTAGGCACGGCCCGAGCCTCCTTGCGTAAAACTAGCACTAGAGGCCGACATCAATAAGGCGCTAAAAGGCATGGACATCCATCAGGAGAGGATGTCAGAGGTGTCCTCAGACACTGAAAAGGATCTTCTTCAAGAAGACCCTCAAGAAGAGGTGGCCCAGCCACCCGAGGAGGAAGAAGAATCTGGTTCGACAGAGACGGAAGACCCCCTACTGTCTGTGACGGCATTTCAGCCTGTGCCGTCAACCTCATCGGCTCCAACTCCTCAACCAGCCCCGCTGTTCCCCTCAGGCCAAGAGTTCATAGCACAGATCCAGCAGTTGATATCCGTATACTTTCCGCAAGGAACAGCTTGAGATAAGGAAGGAATTCAGGGAAGCAAGCCGCGTAGCTGCTTCTCGCAGCTCCTACAAACGACCTAGAGTATCTGACTTGCCTCAATGCTCCGAAACCAACCCCTGGAGGTATTCAGATCTCATGCCCATGATGAATGGGAAACTCTATGTCTCGGAGAAGATGGGAGCCATACTCCTCAACGATCTCCAATTCTGGCCATACCTCTCGGCTTACCCAGAGTGCTTCATTAGACTGAAGAATGAATCTGCGTCTAAGGAAGAGACGGAACCTAAGGAGGTCATGGTCTTTGACCATGACAAGGCACATGCTTTCTTGACGAGTAGTCTGAAGACGGCAGGTTACACGAACTCCAAAGTGTCTGTGCTGAGCAAGAAGCACCCTAACTTCCTTGCTCCTTCCTCTAGAGCTTTTCCCTTCACGTTAAAAGCTCTCCACTGTGTGTTGAAGGCAGTTGATGCAGGCAAACCATACCCTACACTAGAGGAGTGTACACCATTGTCTCTAGCCCTTCCTACGGGTGAGAAGGACTGGAACGAAATCCACCTAACCTTATCGGTCGCAAAGCTGAACGCTGACATTGCAGGAGAGCAGTTCAATGAAAACCTCCCGAAGCTGTCGGACTTTCTTCTGAGGAGAGAACAGGAGACGAAAGAGAGACTGGCTGCCTCTCTGTCCCTCCAAAACTGCAAGGAGATGTGTGCAGGCATCGCAAGCCCCCCAGACATGTACACAGTCCTAGCCAAGATGCACATGGCTACACTGGTAAAGGACATGTACGCTTTTGTGAAAGCCAGGAGGGCCTGCAGAGAGTTTGTGTTTGCCAATGCAAAGGTCAATCACAAACCCAGGAAGTTGATCACTTCCTGGATCTGGGGCAAGGACTTCTTCCCAAAGGAAGCAGTCCAAGAGGTAGTTGCCAAAGCCGCCACAGAGAATAGGAACCTTCTCCAAAAGTGGGGCATGTCTGCCAAAAAGAAATCTTCCCCTGATACTGGTCCCCAACCCAAGAAGAAGACGAAGAAGCCAAGACTACCTCACCGACCTGTGCAACATCCCACAGTTACCATAACCATGGTGTCCCAAATGTTTGCTCAGCTGCAAACCACTTTCCAGATGGTGCCTCAACAGCTGGTAACCCAGTCACCAGCCTTTAACCCAGTCTTTGAGAGGCACACCACTACCTTTCGCCCAAAAGGTAGAGGGTCTAGACAAGGCTCCTCAAGAAATCCCTCAAGAGTTAGAGGAGGACGTGGTCAGGGTAACAAACCCTCCGGATCATCCAAGCAATGAGATGCTCCAGGTAGGAGGAAGACTCCTTCACTTTCAGGATCGTTGAACCTTCGATCCCTGGGCCCACAGCCTAATCAAGAAAGGACTAAGATGGATATGGAACAGATCTCCACCTTCCTTTCCTCAATTCTTCCAACACTCCACCCACTTATTGGAAGAATATACCTTACAACTCTTGAACAAAAAGGTTATAAGGAAAGCAAAGTCCATCAAATTCCAGGGAAGGCTGTTTTGTGTTCCCAAGAAGGACTCAGAAAAACTCGGAGTCATTCTAGACTTGCCTCCACTCAACAAGTTCATCGAGAACAACAAGTTCCGGATGTTAACCTTACAGCACATAAGGACCCTATTACCGAAAGGGGCGTACACAGTCTCAATAGACTTAGCAGATACTTACTGGCACCTTCGAGTCAGCCGCCCCCTCTCCTCCTACCTAGGATTCAAACTACAGAAGACATTGTATGTCTTCAGAGCCATGCCCTTTGGACTAAACATAGCCCCAAGGATTTTCACGAAACTTGCGCACATAGTCTTACAACAGCTATTCTTAGAAGGCATTCAGATAGCAGCATACCTGGTCGACTGGTTAGTGTGGGCAGCATCCAAGACTGCTTGTCTGCAGGCAGCCACAAAGGTGAACCAGTTCCTGGAACATCTGGGCTTCAAGATCAACTACAAGAAGTCTCGCCTCTCTCCAGCTCAAGAGTTTCAATGGTTAGGAATCCATTGGAACTTGCAGTCAAAAAGCCTCTCCATTCCACCGAAGAAGAGGAGAGAGATCGTGGGTTCTGTCAAGAGACTACTGAAATCCAACAAGATTTCAAGATGCCAACAGGAAAGAGTACTGGGCTCTCTCCAGTTTGCAGCAATAACAAAACCAGTGCTAAGTGCACAGCTAAAGGATGCGTCAGGAATCTGGAGATGATACGCATCAAACGCTCGAAGAGATCAACAGAGAACGACACCGACCTTACTGTGATCGCTTCTGAGGCGTTGGTCGAAGGTCAAGAGCCTAGCAAGGACTATTCCCTTACAACCACCTCAACCGTCAGTAGTCGTCCACACGGATGCCTCAACGGAAGGATGGGGAGGTCATTCCCACCAATATCATTTTTGACGTTGTTAATAGTTTATATAGGACATATCTGTTTTGACGCTGTTACTGTTCTTAGAATGATATATTGTTAATTTATTCTCATCATTTATTTATTTCCTTATTTCCTTTCCTCACTGGGCTATTTTTCCCTGTTGGAGCCCTTGGGCTTATAGCATCTTACTTTTCCAACTAGGGTTGTAGCTTGGCTAGTAATAATGATAATAATATTAAAGGAAAATTCAAGGGACCTGGTCACTCTAGTTCAAGACCTTTCACATCAACATTCTGGAGGCCATAGCTGTCCTCCTGACGTTGAAGAAACTATCCCCTCTCAGATCAGCCCATATCAAGTTGGTCTTAGACAGCGAAGTGATAGTGAGATGTCTGAACCAACAAGGCTTGAGATTGCCCTACATCAACCACATGATGTTGGCCATCTTTTACTTGGCAAGAAAGAAAGGATGGCACTTATCAGCAGTTCACCTGCAAGGGCTCCGCAATGTGACAGCGGACGCTCTATCCAGGCGAGAGCCAATAGAATCAGAATGGTCCTTAGACGCAGACTCATTCTCCTTCATCTTGGAAAAAGTCCCAGAACTGCAGATCAACCTCTTCGCAACGAGCGACAACAAGAAACTACCTCGATACGTAGCCCATACGAGGACCCTCAGGCAGAAGCGATGGACGCCATGTCCCTCGATTGGAACAGATGGAATCATATCTATCTGTTCCCACCAACAAATCTCCTGCTGAAGGTCCTCAACAAGCTGCGATCCTTCAAGGGGACAGCAGCAGTGGTGGCCCCCAAAGGGCCCAAGAGCAATTGGTTCGCTCAATTGATAGAATTGAGGTTGAGGCTGTTTCCTCTACTGAACCCAATTCTATCCCATCTAGTTCAGAATTTGACTGTCTACGCTTCATCACTGAGAACCCAAAACCTACATCTCATGATTTTCTCGCCTTAGCAGTCAAGAAAAAGTTTCGGATCTTAAAAGACAACATCGACTTTATAGAAGAATACAAGTCAAAGTCAACCAGAAGATAATATGAATCGTCTTGGAAGAATTGGGTCTCCTTTGTCAAAGCAAACAAGCCGACAGAAATCTCGATAGACTTCTTCCTGTCCTTTCTCATCCACCTTCACAAGCAAGGCTTGGCTTCCACTACGATAACTACTTGTAAGTCAGCTTTGACTAGACCTCTTCTATACGCCTTCCAGGTGGAGCTGTCGAACGAAATCTTCAATAAGATTACGAAGGCATGTGCTAGACTTGAACCAGTAACCCCTCTGAAGTCCATATCATGGTCTTTGGACAACGTCTTGCACTACGCTTTGAATTTGAACAATGAAGATTGCTCCCTAAAGGATGTAACACAGAAAGTGATATTCTTGTTTGCTATAGCCTCAGTGGCTAGAGTTAGTTAAATAGTGGCCCTATCTCGAGAGGAGGGCCATATTTAGTTCACAGAAGAGTAGAACTGAATCTTTTTCCCGATCCTACCTTTCTCGACAAAAACGAGCTACCTACCAAGAGGTGGGGTCCTTGGAGAATCAGCCCTCTGAAGAAAGATGTCTCTCTACATCCAGTAGAGTGTCTAAAGGTCTATCCTCAAAGGACTTCAGACTTCAAGGAAGGACAACTCTTCATAGGCAAAACCTCAGGATCAAACTTATCCCTAAAAGAACTTAGGGCAAAACTCACCTACTTTATTCGCAGGCCGGATGCTGACAGTACACCCGCAGGTCACGATCCGAGAAAAATTGCTTCCACGCTGAATTTCTTTCAACATATGCACTCTGATAGACTCCACTCATATACAAGTTGGAAATCCTCTAGAGTCTTTTATAAACATTACGCGAAGCAAATGCATGAAATCAAACACTTTGTGGTGGCGGTAGGTAGTGTGGTAAAACCTGTCGTCTATTACTGCGATGAACAGTGAACTGTTTGGGGACTTTTATAGTGTAATGGGTGAACAGGTGTTAACACCTTTGAGTGTAATACCTTTTTTATTGAGGATCACTATGGTGACCCTTGGACTGTTTGTTATAGGTGTAGAATCCAACCAATAACACTAGTGCCGTGTATACATTCGTACAGTATTTTTACATATCCAACATCTCAGTGAAAGTTAACATAATAATTTCACAAATTTCTTTTTGAGTGGCATTCTAACATATATTTCTTCCCCTACAGGTGATAAATATATATGTACTTTGGAAATATTGTTATGTAAAAAAGGATTCTATTTTAATACATTCGTTGTTGTATTTACTTTTGTCTATACAAATAAATACAGAAAATGTATTTGCGTCTTATTCCCCCTACCAGTAGTCGAATGAAACTAGCCAGAGTCTTTCATTTTCCTAAAGCTAAAATACTTGAAGTCATTCTTATGTGTGAACATGCTGATAATAGCCAAATTCCACTTTATTCTCACGAATACAAACCTTGATGCTTCTATAGCCAATATTGACATATTCCCTACAGGGGGCAGGAAGCCCTAAGTTAGTTCCAAACTTGGTGGAGATGAGAAATAACAGTAGTGTCATATAATCATGTTGTCTGGGTGACCATGTAAGAATCTAAGTCAAGGTAAAGGCACTTGTACAAACCAACATGTATAATACTTTCAAGTAATTCTCTGGTAAACTTCCATCAGGACGACATGGCTGAGCTCAAAAAACGGATTTTGACCAAGGGAAAAATCTATTTTTGGGTGATATGGCCATGTCGTCTTGATGGACCCGCCCTCCTTTTCTAAAAAAGGAGTATATGTATAAGTAACAAATCCCCACCCAAAACTACCCTATCTGTAGCTATCCATGCTTAATTGCAACAAGGAATGAGTTACACCATAGTAGTATGGGAAAGGGGATCCACCGGGTAACTTTGATGACGGCTTCCCTTCAAATTCGCCACTCTTCCCCCTCAGAGCGAAAACTCTATTCGAGGTGAAGATTGCCATGTGTCATATCAAGAAATACGTCCCCTGATATTATGCGATATCCTTAAGAATTATCTTAAGGATACTCGCGCTAGGAGTTAGAATTCTGTAGACCTGTGGTCAATTCTCTGGGAGTATCACTGTAGCCAAATATCCCTTAGAAAGCTGCCTAAAGTAACCTTCCATCAGGACGACATGGCCATATCACCCAAAAATAGATTTTTTGCTTTGCTCAAAATCTGTTTTATACAGTAACTGAAGGCTACTGAAAAATAATTCGAACTTGGCCAAAATATCGTAAATTAATGCAAACCCGTGTATCAACGTTACTGCAAATTTTAAGCAAATATTAAAGGACGTTTTAACAAATTTACTACCCAAAGTAACAGGCTACAGAACATCGGAATTTTAAATATAAAATGTTCGTAAACTTATCAGTTTCATCCATGCTCCAGAATCGCTCTGAGACATACCCCTTCTCTCCAATGAGAGCTTCTTAAGAACATCCGGGAAACTTTCATTAGCCTCATGGTCCGCAGAGGCTGACTCTCCAGAAATCTTCACGTTTTTCAAATCAAAACGTCTTTTAAACTTATCAAACCAGCCTTTTCTGCCTTGGAAAGGCGTCTGTAGGGTTGCGGCAGCTCGGTTGGTTGATGGCTGGGGATCACCCTCCGTGCAACGGCAGCCAAGAGACTTGACCTTTTCTATGATGGCGAGTGAGTCGATGTCAATGCTCTTGCAATGATGGTCCTAAAACCATATGAAAAGGGCGTTCTCCATTTTCATTATGATCTATTCCTTCACCCTTGACGCAATATTGACACTTTGAGGAGCGATCTTAGCTACTGCAGTGCAAATATTTACTTCGTTCTTCTCTATTTACCTCAAGGTACTTTTGTTGACTCCAAAGAATCTCGCAACGGCAATGCACTTCATCCCTTCCTTACACTTGTCAAGCACTTTTACCTTTCCTTTACGGGTCATGACCTTTCTATACAGTTTGCCAGTCCCTTCACCAAAAGTAGCAAGAGCATACTTGAGGTCCCTGATCATCACGAAAAGTAAGCAAAGGCAAGGCAAAGTCGAGCAAAATACAGTGTTGGTTAGGAGTCTTCGGCGAGGCGTAGTACATGTAAGTTGGCTGAAAGAAGAGTGGGACCAAGTGAGACGAGGGAGTTCGAATGAACTGCTAAAGGTGAAGAGAGTAATGTGAAGCATACCCAGTATAAAGGAGCAACGGCTATTTGAAATTACAGCACAGCATGAACTTTATTGCGAATATGAGTATTTTTATTTAATAGGTATTGCCATGTTCTTAGACGTGTAAAACTGAAGCCACGAACCAAGATTCTGCGATAAAGGAGGACTGACTATATATATATATATATATATATATATATATATATATATATATATATATATATATATATATATATATATATATATATACTGTATATATATATATATATATATATATATATATATATATATAGTGTGTGTGTGTGTGTGCGTGTGGGGATTATCATATTTCATTTGACCTAGGAGGTTAGTTACCAGTATCAATCAACTTTATGAAGGTATCTTTTTTTTTTTTGCATTTATCAAAATGTGTTAACCCCGCTGAGTGGTCACAAGGTATATACATATATATATATATATATATATATATATATATATACATACATATGTGTGTATATATATATATATATACATACATATGTGTGTATATATATATATATATATATATATATATATATATATATATATATACAAATATATATATATATATTACTATATATATATATATATATATATATATATATATAAATATATATATATATATATATTACTATATATATATATATATATATATATATATATATATATATATATATATATATATATATATAGAAAGACTTGATTGGAGTTTGTACTTTTGTCCATTAGGGGCATCAACAGACTCAAAAATAAGAATACATGTTCTAAGACATCGTATTTATACAGGAGAAATTTCTTAATATTTCCGGAAAAATCTAAAAATACAATCATGAAATGGCAAACAAAGCATATTGTTAATTGTTTCCTTTGTTTACCATTACATGATTGTTTTTTAGATGTTATACCCCTTTTGAAAAGAAAACTAGATATTAGGGTGGTGTTCAAACATATGTGTGTGGGTGTTTATATAAACACATAATTAGTATATGCTTATATATGAATGGATAATTCAATTTCAACGTTAATTATTCTATGGAGTTTTATTTCATACAGCAACAAGAGGCTAGCTGAATTTGGAGCTTTATTGAGTTCAGTTACTTTTTTATTTTTTTATTTTTATTTTTCTAGTCACACCTTTTGATATGGCTATAAATAATCTTTAGTAGTAAAAGTTTGCATCATGTACGTAATTTTCAAATATAGCTTTATGAAAGTCAGTAATACGAATCATATGCACTGATATAGCAATAATTACTACGGAATTAAAGCATACGGAGAAATCCGAGTATATTCTTATGTACCATGTAATGGTTATTGATGATTGAGAGAATAATCGAACTATCTCTGGTTTATAAGGTGCAAAATACTGGTTTGATATCAAGTTAACAAGGTGCATGAAAAGAATAATAATCAACTTCATAAGGCACAAGAAATAAGAGTCTGCTCCCCAGCCCCCGACTTATAGATGACTTTTATCCAGTAGATGGTCCAAAGAATTTTTTTACAATAGTATATCGATCAAAACGCCATTATTTATACTCACCATTACAAAGAACACACTAGATGACCAGACATAATTATCATATCGAATTTTCTATGGCTTAATGGAACATTGTTCCAATTCAGTTACTTTAATATGTCGGAAAATATGGACATTAAAAATTAAACTGCACATTAAGCAAATAAGAATCATCTATCAGGATATTTTGCATACTAGATAAAATCTATAGATCCTCATTTTCATTCCTTATTACATGAAAAATAATACCCAGTAAGAAATTGTCCCAACAAATTTCATATCAAAATACTGTACGGTCATTCTTCATGATACACCGCTTATGAATGAGACCTAATTGGTAACATGATCAAGTTCTACATTATATCGAATTATAATTATTTCAAAAATGAATATGTCATCAATCGAGTATAAATCATGTGAACAACTCTCAAACGGTTATAAAAAAAAGGCTTTAATTCCGTTCAGTGCTTACAATGAATCGTTAATAATCCTATAGCATTACGTATTTGAACTGAAGTTTACTAAAATTAGAAAAATGAACACGATTGTAAGGCATGATTTCCATTATGGATATATTCAAGAAAAATGTTAGATATCAGGTACAGTACAAAAGCCGAAGGCATAGCGATTCTAATATTGAGGATTGCTACAATGGAAACAATTGATACTAGATTGAAGGTGAACTGTGATATTGAATTCCATTCAAGTGTCTATGTTTTCAACACCTGCAATCTACTAAAATATAACCTCAGCGATATTTATATTCACTTATTAGTTGACGTTTGTCTTGCCCCAAACATGATCCCTCTTCATCAGAGTGATGCATTTGAGCAGACACATTCTGTATTTAGGTGGTAGATGAATAATTTACTAATCCTCAACCCTTTTTGTGCTATATAGCTCAAAAAGAGGTTGAGAAATAAAAGATATCAGAGCAGTGCTTTGAGCTCTCAAAATGGTAGCCTATGATAACAGCTAAGAGCAACAGGTAATAGAGTGGGTGAACCAAAGTACCCCCTTTTTTTTTTGAAACGCCTGAACCTGAATCTATTGATAAGAGGTGCAATTTTAAGCTACAGGATTTATATCATTCATCGTATCTAAATTCCATGGAAAAAGAAATTTCAATTCATATCCAGATACCAACGTCGTATGAGAAGTTAGAAATAAGAATTAGAACAAGGTAACATGAATAGACCTACGTCTCTCACAGAAAGGTTTACAGATGGCTGACGAAAGTATTAATTGGGATAATCATTATATCTCACTATGATGAATGAAGTAAATGAGATTCCAAATTTCGAAACCATAAATGTAAATAGAATTAGTATATATATATATATATATATATATATATATATATATATATATATATATATATATATATATATACAGTATACATATATTTATATATATATATATATATATATATATATATATATATATATATACATATATATATATATATATATATATATATATATATATATATATATATATATATGTACGAAGCTTTATATAATCAAAATGATTATTATTGAAGGTTCTTTAAATTTATTTACAAAAAAAAATATTATCTATTTACTTATTGTAAAACACTTTTATTCCATACGCCACTCCTAAGATATGTGGGGACTGAATAGTACCGTGTAATTTCATTACTTTACTTGAGTGAAGGATATACATAATAGTAGAACTTAATATGTGGTATGGGAATTCCTTAGGCTGTCTTCCTGATTAAAGATACAGCTACAGTATAGGGGGATAGGATAGGTGGTGGAGGGAAGGGGGGGAATTAGGATAAAAAGTATTGGAGGGGAAAATGTTAAACAGAAGTACTGTGGGAGATGAAAAGATTGGGGCAGACCCAATAGCTCTTTTTTGTTGAGTATTTGTTGTTAACATCATGTCTTGTGGATTTCCAGGAGGTGAGTTCTATTGCCAGCCCGAGAGACTTGTGATTATTCCTTTTCATGGGCTTGTTTATTTATTTGTTTGTCTACTTTATTTTGTTTTATTTTTATGTTCTGGATTTGGTTCATCCTGAGCAATGAAAGGAGCTTTCTTTTTCTACTAGGAATGCTCGTTTTGTGTGTTAGTTATTTCCTCACTCGTTGTTGCAAGTTCCGGATATATATCATTCGAATCTTCCCCAGGCTTGTGTGGCTCTTCTGTGGTACCTAACGTTCACTGGTTCAAGATTGTATATGTTATGGAGTGTTTCGTTGTTTTCGTTTATGTTATTATTATTATTATTATTATTATTATTATTATTATTATTATTATTATTATTATTATTATTATGGTTTAGGCCATATATGGTTTTTCTGTTTTCACTTTGGAATTTTTGTAGGTTTTTCATCGATGATTGAGCCATTGTGCTTCCCGACTATGGGATGCGATGCCGCTATTTCATCTACTTCTGCTGCCGACCAATCTCTCTCTTCTTATCGATGGATGACTAGAATCAGACAAAATCCTGCCCTCTTCAAAGATTCTTTCTACAACATAGTATGGATGGTGACCTTTTTAAAGCCGGATGACTTATTTGTTGCCTAACACGCGAGAGGTGGAGGGGGGGAGGATGGAGGGTGGTACTCTTAGGTCTGGTAGCCCTTACTGCTTAGTTGACGGCTGTAGGACTCATCTGAGCTTATTACTGCAAATCTTTC
>NC_090739.1:49990387-49992887 GCF_036898095.1 Palaemon carinicauda
AAATAATTAGATGTTCATCGTTTCAACGGTTTCAAAGTATTCATACATATCATCGTTTTCCACCCTTTTTCCCAAGAGTTTAGGTGCCAGTGGTCTTTCCTAAACTAAACTCCCCATCATCACCAGTCTTCAGAAGATCTTCCTATTTTGAATCCGAGTTGGGGAATATATATCTGCTACTTTCAATAAATTTTAAGACACGATGAATGTTAAGTTCTCCTCTGATGTCCCAGTTTTCTAATCAATCCAGTCTCGTGGCACCGTTTAACAATTGAGGAAAACTTTTATTTTGTGTTTAAAGCTAGTTTTTATTGCTTAAGGTACCCTGTTAAAAATTTGCATTAAAAACAGCAAATTTTTGGTAATATTCATTCCTGGATTTTTGGTTTCAAAACCCGATATATTGACGTAAAATAGTGATTTTACGGTCACCAACCCGTAAAAGATAATAACAAAGTAAGGTAAAATTACGGTCCTCTGTATTTTACTGAAATACGGTTGAGAACAGTATATTTATACGGAGAATTTCCGATTAAAAATACGGTTTTTTTTTTTTTTTTTTTTTTAATAGTGCAGGCGTCCAAGATTCATAATGGTTTCTCTTTACTAGTTACCATATACTGTTTTATAGATTCTACATTTAACAGTAGTTTTCTGTCTTCCTTAATTGGATGAAGCAGGAAGGGATTATTATTCATACTAGTAATATCATGAGTGCATGTCACCGGAGAATCATTGTCACCACTAAGTATAATCCCAGAATATTTATCAATCCTTCATTGATGTTGAACCTCATATTCAAATCAAATCTTTACTTCCTCTGATGTTCTGGTGAATAAAAGAACCCTTTTTTTACTATTCCATGGCAGATTGTTATTCAACATTGTCAGCCCTCTTTACAAATTAATTTAAATTCTTATTAAGTATACCTGATCATTTGCATTAAAAAAGTTGAGTTCTCTTCATCACAGTTTCTCTATAATTCTAATTTGTTTTCTAAATAATGATACTGGAAATGTTTCATGATTTGTGCAACAGCTTTCATCTGAAACTAACCGTTATATTCCCGAAGCTTTCAGTATATTGTAGATGATGTAAATTACTCTAGTCTTGTGAGTTTATGTGAAATCTCCGTCTGCACGACTGAATACTATTTTCCAATTCCAGCTTTTTTCAAAGTAAAAACCATATTCAATGATCACGCCTTATGGCTAAAGTCCCTTTGCAAATAACTTATTTATGTTTAGCATATGCTCTCAAGCCTTTTTTTCGAGACATGGGATGTCACTTGTTCTCTCATAAAAACATGGTATTATGTCATTTTTTTTTTGCATTTTGTAAGAAGCTTTAGTTATTATATGCCTTTGCCTAACTGTTGGTTATAAAAGTAAAGAATCTCGTATAGAAATCTATGATTATGATTTATGAATAATTCGTTTTTATTTATTAGTCACAATGAAAAAAAAAAGAAAAAAAAAAGCTGTATGAAACAACCTTCTTTAAAAATTCTAGCGTACGTTTTGACTTTAAAGATATTAAGATATCTCTTTCAGTACGCCCGCTAGTACATTGTCCAGGAGTTTTCTAAGCCTGTTTTAGCAACTATCAATATATCAAATCATGACACTCATTACACACCTGGTGTCCCATATTTCTATTTAAACAGTGCAGCATTTTCAGTACACGATAATATATGCTACAGAATTGTATTTTTTTAAGATATATTGTCTAATATTTTTTGTCTTCATTATTGTGATACTTATACTTATAATTATAAGTTCATCTTCTGTTCTGATTTCGTTTGTAATATTCACATTTAATAAACAGATGAATAGAGTAGTCCCACATTAGCATTCATATTCAGTGATGTTTTATGCATACGGAATTTTTTACCGTCACTTAATGGTGTTATGAAAATTTAATCAACTTATTTAATTATCAGGTTAAAATATCTCCTTATCCTAGGGCTGAGAGCCTGCATTTGTTGGCGTTTTATTAATATGAATGCCCCATTAATATATTTTCCACCACGGATTGTAGACACTGAAACACGTGAGTTTCAGCCACATAAATCATGCTTATAATTATGTTTCTATACATATATTTATTATCATAGTATGAAAAACATATACGCGGAAAATAGCTATCGTATTGACAATTAAAAGGTATCTTATTAACCACTAAAATCTCTTAACAGCTATAACCACTATGCTCATTTGAGTATTGATCGAATTCAAGTAGTTATAAAAACTTTAAATGATCTCAAATAAAAAATGATAGTTTTGCAGCTTCGCAGCCCAAAGATTTATGTTTCTTCCCTTATATTTTATATCTTGTATTGATAAGGATGATATATAAATGCCGAAATAATTGAAGAAAATATGCTACTTGAGGACAAATTCGCCATAATGTATAGTTATAACAAAATATAATGGTGCAATGCTGGATTACCTCTCTTATCATTAACTAAAATTGGTTTTAAAAGTCATTACATATAGTT
>NC_090739.1:49997887-50020387 GCF_036898095.1 Palaemon carinicauda
TTCAACTTTCATGTAAAATCATTTGCATTTGTTGGCCCCGGCAAAGATTATGATTTCTTGGATTCCTTTAAACTTCTCCCGTATACGTTTATTTTCCTTGGTATCGTATTATCTATCTATAACTTAAAACTTATTCTTGATGAATAAGAAATAAGCATTTATTACCATAAAAGGATCTTCAGCCATAAAGCTCATGATATTAGAAAATTATAAGTCACCCTAGGTAAAATCCAACAACAGCAAATAATAATGCAACACTACAGAGACTCGTATTACTCTAGTATTTCATTACCGCTTTTACGACTTGCTTCAGCCCTTTATGTTCTGTTTAAGATCGCGCCTCACTTGAATCACTTTACTTTTATTCCAAACTTCTGGTAATTATCGTCCTATTTATGACTTCTTGCATCGATAATGTGAATGACGTCGTAACACTTTCATGCTTCATTCAAATGATTTGAGCTGGATAGAAATTATCTTCTCTTTTCTGTTTCTGCAGTATCCCGATATTTAAATTTTTCAATCAAAATTCCTTTTTCTTTACCCTGTAATGTATGTCATCTGGCTGAAAAGTATTGAGCTTCTAATTTTCTAGGCAGAGATACAGGTGCATTTTTTGCTCATGAAGGTTAACTTTTGAATAGCATTTGTTTGTTTGTTTTGCAATTTACCCATGGACAAATATTTCATGAAAAAAATAAGTGATTTCCGGACCCAAAAGTTGGGAATTTGTTGAAGAATTGGCCCCAGAATCTAATTCCTTATCAAGTATACAGCATTTTCCCCCTCAAACTACATAATCTAAAGTACTACACCATTTAAAGAAAAAGTGTTCCCGGATTCTTAGTCAAAATTCATTGAATGTCGGATTCTTGTTTTTTTTTTCTTTTACTCTTATTTACGTAAGATGTGACCAGAAACTATTTTTAAAAATAAATCTATGTCAGGAATATAAGATATATGGGTACGAGAATACTATATATATATATATATATATATATATATATATATATATATATATATATATATATATATACATATATATACATATATATATATATATATATATATATATATATATATATATATATATATATATATATATATATATATATATATATATATATATCCCTTTCCGAGTGGGGATGCTTCAACGTGGTGAAAGGGTTTGAGTATCGTCGTGATCAGCAAAACTGTACTAGTCAGGGCCACCCAAGCTAGGTTGGTTTGTTGAAAAAGATCCAACGAAAATATCCCACCATCATCAGCCTGCAATGACCAGCGTGCAAAACTGGCCAGATCCCAGACATGAAGTAAAATGTTTGAGGCCTTTGTTCCTGCAGTGGGCTGGATACAGGTGCATTTGTAGTTGTTGTTGTTGTTGTTGCTGCTGTATGTGTATATATATATATATATATATATATATATATATATATATATATATATATATATATATATATATTTATATATATATATAAATATATATATACATATATATGTATGTGTGTGTATGTGTGTATGCTTGTATGTATATATATATGTATATATATATATATATATATATATATATATATATATATATATATATATACATACATATATATATATATATATATATATATATATATATATGCGTGTATATATATATATATATATATATATATATTTATATATATGTGTGTATGTGTGTATGCTTGTATGTATACACACACGCACACACACACACACACACACATATATATATATATATATATATATATATATATATATATATATAGACATATATATATATATATATATATATATATATGTGTGTGTGTGTGTGTGCCTGTGTGTGTGTGCGTGTGTGTGTGATTCTGTATATTTCATAGGATAATGGCTTGACATCTTAGATTTTTACATATCACAAATTGCGAATTAAGAGTACAGTTACAGTGTGCGGAGGAAAGGGAAGGGCATAGATTGATTAAGTATGGGGTAGGTAAAATGTATAGGGCTTGGGAAATGGTAGTGCTGGCCTACTTACAATTAGTCTGAATGCTGCAAACAGAGTTTTAGGTTGGGAATGTTACGGGTAAGAAAAATGTGGCAGGAGTAAAATATGTGAAAGTGGGTGTATATGTATTAGTAATAGAGAGGATTTAAAGAGAAAGAGAATCTTCTTGGGAGAGCCCGAATCACTATCTGGCTGGGTTTTTACCATTCCATATATCTATTTTATACTAACACATAAACTCCAGTAAACTCTTTTCCTCAAAATCATCTCTTTCTCTCCCAGAGTATATTTTACGTTATTTTCCTTCCTAACACTCTTCTGTTAGTCTATACTCTGCATTTTCCTGTACTCAAGACACACTCCACTTATCCATAACTTTGAAACTAATAGAAAATTTAGATCTCCTACCATAATCAACCCGTCCTGCTCTCAAAAACCCAGCCAGATAGTGATTCGGGCTCTCCCAAGAAGATTCTCTTTCTCTTTAAAACGGATTTTGAGCGAAGCGAAAAATCTATTTTTGGGTGAGATAGCCATGACGTCCTGATGGAAGATTCCTTCAGTAGTCTCCTAGGGTATATTTAACTACAGTGGATATTCCCAGAGAATTAAACTAAAAGTTATCACAGAATTTTAACTTCTGGTGCGAGTACCCTAAAGGTTTCCCTCTAGGATATCGTATATCAACAGGGGACGCATGTATTAACACGCCACATAGCTATCTGCACCTCATATAGAGTTAACACTTCGATATGGAAGGGTGGCTGAGTAACTGAGGAGCCGTTCCAAAGTTACTCTCATCTGTGGCTACTTTTGGTACTCGAGACGTAAACAAACGGGCACCATTGCTAAATGACGTCACGTCCGTCCTCATCCTTTCGCCTGTAGCTTCTACGCTAAGTCGGATTTTTCCCAAGTGACTCTTTTATCTACTTACATCGCCGTAATGTCGCAGCCTTCAGCCTCGCCTTCTTCTGGAAAGTTGAGTACCAGGTCCTAGTATTGTTTAAATATGCTCTGGCCGTAAAGTAACTTGTAATTTTCTTAAAATATCGTGTTTTTTGGCGGAGCTGTGCCGATACTGGACGCGCCATGACGGCTTCGCTGTTCACGTTGCATGCTTTATTCAGTTAGCCAGAACCGCCTTCTCCGGTCCTTTAACTAATTATTATTATTAGTTATTTAGTCTTCATAGCTAGGAAATCATTATATCGTGTTTTGGCGCTCATCAGACTACGGTCGCTGTTCGACCCCATACTAGATCGCTAGCTTAGCCCCTAGGCTTGACAGCCTAGTGCTCATTTTCATGCATGATATATATTAGTGTTCCTAAGTTAAGTTATGAAGATTTTGGCATTGTTAATCATACTAGTTACTGTGATGTAAGTGTTTTCGCCTTCGGGGACCATGCAAGGGACTGAGTTGGTTGTGTACCATCCCCCTCCTAACCTAATGTAGGAACCCTTGTATGCTCCCTATTCCCCCTGCCTGCGGGTAATTCCCTCTGGGTAGACTTGCTTTCCCTTCTATATAGGGAGATCTTGTCTACACCCAGAGTATTTATCGCTTCTCTGCCTACCTTAAGGGAATGACACCCCCTTAGGGTCGTGCCTGAGACCTTAGGAAGGGCTCTGCCCTTCCTCCAGTTGAACTTGGTTGGGTTACCCTTCCTCCCTGCAACTAGTGATGTGTCTTTCAGACTTTCCTAGCCTAGGAGTTGGTCCTCCTACTCTAGGTTAAGCTCTGGGGGTAGACTCTGTCTTATTATAATTTGGGACAGTACATTAGTACTGTACTCGATCTGGGCTACCTATCCTAGGTTAGAGAGCGTTCTCCCTTGCCTTGGTGGCCGCACTCATACAGAGTCTACCCATTTAGAAAGACCCCTACTTCTCCCTCCCCACTCTATCCCTTTGGTGTAGGCCTGCCTACACACCACTGTCCTTGGTCCTACAACTCCTCCCTTGGGTGGAGTGGTAGGGCTAGCCTTGTTCTCCTGCTGAGCTGGCCGCTCTGGTTCATATACCCTTCATAGCGTTCTATAAGGGTGGTTGCCAGCGGCGGTCCTGCCGGCGGGGGATTCCCCCTCTTTGAGTGCCCTCTATCCCTCCCTTGGGTTACCTCAGGCTCCCAGCCGTCTGCCGGCCCACTGCCGCCGGATGCTAGGAGTATCCACTCCTATCATGAGTGCACTCTCTCCGGGGGGATGCCGGAGGGGTATAGGATATTACCACTCCCATCCCTCCTTACCTTTTTCTCTCTCTATCTTGGTGCCGGTCCCTTGCTGTCTCTACTGCCGGTGATAACCGCCAGTACCTCAGGTGACCTTTATTCATAAGATACCTTCCCCCTCTAAGACGTCAGCCTACCGAGTGCCGGAGGCTGCCGCCTTCCGTCGACATACCGCCGACGTCTCACCCCTTATATTTACCTAGCAACAGCCGGCCGACTTTCGGAGTATGCCGCCCACATGCCGGCATTGATTGCCGGCAATCTAGGTATCCACCCTTATATATATATATATATATATATATATATATATATATATATATATATATATATATATATATCTCTTATGAATTGAACTAAGGCTCACCATGCCGTCAGCCTCAGTCTGCCAGAGCCCGCCGCCTCTGCCGGCGATCCGCCGCTGTGCTGGCGGTCGCCACTGTGGTATTATCCATCTCGGTTGCTCAGTGTGTCTGCCTTGATGTTTCCACCCTGCAGGACCGGCCTCCGGCGTTCCGTCGGTCTGCCGGCGCTCCCTTATGGGCCGCTAAGGGACATGTACCCCTTCCCTGGCTGCCGGCAACATGCTGGTAGTCAATATGATGCAGGCAGATAGCCTGGCCACCTCCATATAGGTATTGTTATACCAACTAAAATAGTGACTATGCTGTTTGATTGCACATTACAGCAATTCCAGCATATTCTGTGTATCTCAGTGCAGTCGATTGCCGGAACCTACATTTACTAAGGGGTTTATCCTATTTCCCCCTCTCCCCCAAGGCTCTGAGTGGTCTCAGATCCTGGTACACTCTGCAGACAATTCCTTTTAAAAGCCTAGCTTGGCTCATCCATACGGATTTCCCTCATTTGTGACCCTCGGGTCCAAAGGAATTGTCTACGGATAAGGTTACGGTAACCGGCTGGGCGGGATTCACAAGTGTCTCTATCTACTTCCTTTCCCGCTCATTAATCTTGAACATTAATATGCTATTATGGATTAAGTTATTCTTAATTTTAGAGTAATGTAAGTCATTCTTATGCCTTCCATGTAGTCATGATCTCTTTCTTTTGCAGGAGGAGTATATGAAGTGCGAAAGCAACTTCTGTGGAGTGAAGCGCCCGGACTTCTACGGGCACAAGGCGTGCCGGACCCACGCCCCCTGCGCCGCCAAGAAAGGCGACCTTAAATTTTGGGACCCGCAGAACTGTCCATTCTGCAAGAGTCTTCTTGACGAGGCGTTCAACGATCCTCCTATCACGGAGGTAAGGGACATCGCTAGAGAGAAGCTACGCAAATGGGTGCGTGGCTTCCAAAAGAACGTCACTGGACCGTATCTTCCCAATGAAGACTTGAGGGCTTTGCTTTTTCCAAAAGCATCCAAGGACTCGGTGGTCCCTCGAGAACAAATTCCCACCGTCCAGATTGTGGTCGAACCCGACATCGTCATGGCACAGTCCATGCGTGAGTTCTGTCTTGATTCCGACAACGTGGAACGTATGTCGGAGGTGTCCGAAGAGACGGAGAAGAACCTCATGGGCGAGGAATTCGACTATGAGGAAGATCAGGTGGAATACCCTGACTCGGAGAACGAGGTCGCTCCTGCTCCCCCAGCAACTCCAGCACCGTCCGAGGAACCTGTTCCTTCGAGTTCTGCCACCCCGGACCCTCTTCCATCAGCCACTCAAGAGGTCTTCAGAATGCTTGAAGCCCTCATGGACAAGAAGCTGCACGAGACTCAGGAACAATCCCAGATGACTCTTGTCGGCTTCAAACAACCGAAGAAGATTTCGGTTAAGGACCTCCCCACTTGCTCGGAAGCTAACCCTTGGAGATACGCCAAGCATATGCCAATCACTACTGGCAAGATCTACATTAGTGAAAGGGTTGGCTCTATTTTGTTGGAAGAAGTGGAGTCCTTCCCGAATTTCGAGGCTTATGCGGACTGTTACGTCCGGCTCAGGTCCGAACCAGCCTCAAAAGAAGAGACCAAACCGAAGGAAGTGATTGTGTTCGATCTCACGAAGGCCCAAGCTATGCTAGCTCAGGCAGTGAAGAGCCGGGGTTTCACAAACTCCAAGATGCCAGCGCTGAGTAAGAAGCATCCAACCTTCGTTGCTCCAGCTACTGCGAGCTTCCCCTTCATTGAAAAGGCCTTCCAAGCGGTCATGAAGGCTGTGGAGGAAGGGAAACCCTTGCCCTGCACTGAAGGAGTGCAGACCCTTCTCCCTTACTCTTCCCCCCGATGATAGGCACTGGAAAGACATCCAGTCGACCTTCACGGTAGGGAAACTAGAACCTGATGTGGCCGGTCGTCAATTCAACGAGGACCTCCCACGGCTGAACGATCACCTCCTTCGTAGGGAACAGGATACGAAGGAGAGACTCGCCGCTTCGCTGTCCCATCAGGTACAGCTAGAACTCATGGCCGGGGACACCAGAGTCCCGGACTTTTACATGGTCCTTGCTAAGTCACACCTGGCGACCGTGACTAAGGACCTCTACAGTTTCGCTAGGGCTCGTAGAGCCTGTAGGGAAATCGTATTCGCCAGTGCAATGGTGAAACACGAACCCCGGAGACTGATTTCCTCCAATATCTGGGGAAAACATCTCTTCCCGTCTACCTTGGTGAAGGAGATAGTGGACAAAGCTGCTATGGAGAACAGGAACCTTCTCCATAAGTGGGGCATGTCCCGAAAGAGGAAGTCCTCTCAGGACGATGGCCCTCAGCCTAAGAGGAAATCCTCGAAACCCAGCCCCCAGCAACATCAGCCGAGACGACAGTTTCTGGGTCCCGCTACTCCCCAAGTGGCTACGCAGCCACAACAGACCTTTCAATTGGTCCCCAAGCCGGTGGTGTCGCAGTCACCGGTCTTCACCCCTGCCTATGAGCAACACTCGACTACCTTTCGTCCCAAAGGTAGGGGCTCAGGCAGAGGCTCCGGCAGAGATTCTTCTCGCCGTCCCTCCACAGGCAGAGGAGGAAGGGGAGCTAGCGGCCGAGGTGGCAAACCCTCGGGACACCAGAAGCAATGAAGTGCTTCCGGTGGGAGGAAGACTCCGCCAATTCCAGGATCGTTGGACCTTCGATCCCTGGGCACACAGCATCGTCAAGAAAGGACTGGGCTGGAGCTGGATTCAACCACCCCCATCCTTCCAGCAATTCTTCCAACAGTCAACCCCCCTCCTGGAAGAATATGTCCTGGAACTCTTAAACAAGAAGGTGATCAGGAGGGTAAAGTCAATCAGGTTCCAAGGGAGAATCTCTTGTGTTCCCAAGAAAGACTCAGACAAACTCAGAGTCATTCTAGACTTGTCCCCCCTCAACAAGTTCATTGCGAACAACAAATTAAAGATGCTGACTCTGCAACAAATAAGGACCCTTCTGCCTCACAGGGCCTACACAGTCTCCATAGACCTGGCGGATGCCTACTGGCACATTCCAATGAATCACTACGCTTCCTCCTACTTAGGATTTCGACTCCAAAGGAAACGTTACGCCTTCAGAGCCATGCCCTTCGGGCTCAACGTGGCTCCACGGATCTTCACCAAGCTGGCAGACGCAATCGTCCAACAGCTACGTCTTCATGGCGTCCAAGTGATGGCCTACCTAGACGACTGGCTAGTCTGGTCGACATCGCCCGAAGATTGTCTGAGAGCCTGCAACAAAGTCACCCAGTTCCTAGAGCATCTGGGCTTCAAGATAAACGCAGAAAAATCTCGCCTCTCTCCAGCTCAGAAGTTCCAATGGTTGGGAATCCATTGGGACCTTCAGTCACACCGCCTTTCCATTCCACAGAAGAAAAGGAAGGAAATAGCAGGGTCTGTCAGAAGGCTTCTAAAATCCAAACGGATCTCAAGACGACAATAGGAACAAGTTCTCGGCTCTCTACACTTCGCCTCTGCGACAAACCCAGTGCTTCGCGCACAGCTAAAGGATGGCGCAGGAGTCTGGAGACGATTCGCATCCATCGCTCGAAGAGACCTCAAGAGACGTCTTCCGAACAGTCTTCGCTTACTTTTAAAGCCGTGGTCAGATGCAAAGGCCCTGAAAAGGTCCATCCCTCTTCAACACCCGCCTCCATCGATCAACATCCACACGGACGCTTCACTGGAAGGTTGGGGAGGTCACTCCCACCAACAACAGGTTCAAGGAACATGGTCACTCCTATTCAAGACGTTCCACATCATCATCTTGGAGGCCATGGCGGTTCTTCTCACCCTGAAGAAACTCTCCCCGCCTCCCTCGATCCACATCCGTCTGACTCTGGACAACTCGGTGGTAGTCAGTTGTCTCAATCGTCAGGGCTCGAGATCGCCCCAAATAAATCAGGTGCTTCTCCCGATCTTTCGTTTGGCAGAAAGGAAGAAATGGCACCTGTCTGCAGTTCACCTACAAGGATTCCGTAACGTGACGGCGGACGCTCTATCGAGGACAAGCCCAATAGAGTCGGAATGGTCTCTAGACGCAAGATCATTCTCCTTCATCTCTCACCAAAACCCGGAACTTCAGATCGATCTCTTCGCGACGAGCGACAACAATCAACTTCCTCGATATGTGGTCCCGTACGAGGACCCAAAGGCAGAAGCAGTGGATGCCATGTCCCTGGATGGGAACAGATGGTCCAGGATATACCTGTTCCCTCCTCCCAACCTTCTGCTGAAAGTCCTATCCAAACTGAGAACCTTCAAAAGGACAGCAGCCCTAGTGGCTCCCAAGTGGCCCCGGAGCAATTGGTATCCCCTGGTCCTGGAGCTGCAGCCCACGCTGATCCCCCTACCGGGCCCATTTCTCTCTCAACAAGTACAGAAGTCGACTGTCTTCGCTTCATCACTGAAAGTCAGGGACCTTCATCTCATGATTTTCTCTCCTTAGCCGCAAAGAAAAGGTTTGGGATCTCGAAGAAAAGCTTAGACTTCCTCGAGGAGTACAAGACTGAGTCTACCAGACGGCAGTACGAATCTTCCTGGAGAAAGTGGGTCTCCTTCGTCAAGGCAAAAAATCCTACGGAAATCACCATTGATTTTTGCATGTCCTTCTTCATTCACCTTCATGGACAAGGCTTAGCGGCCAACACGATTTCCACTTTTAAATCGGCTTTGACTAGACCACTCCTATACGCCTTCCAGATTGATCTGTCCAGCGATATCTTCAATAAACTGCCAAAGGCATGCGCTAGACTACGCCCAGCACACCCACCAAAACCTATCTCCTGGTCCCTGGACAAGTTGCTCCATCTTGCTTCTAGCCTGGACAACGATTCGTGCCCTCTGAAAGACCTGACTCAAAAAGTTATCTTCCTTTTTTCTCTCGCCTCGGGAGCCCGAGTCAGTGAAATAGTGGCATTATCAAGAGAAGAGGGTCATATCCTGTTCGCCAAGACAGGAGATCTTACCCTCTTCTCCGATCCGACGTGTCTCGCTAAGAATGAACTACCCACCAAGAGATGGGGCCCTTGGAGAATCTGCCCCCTGAAGGAAGATGTCTCTCTATGCCCAGTGGAGAGTCTTAAGGTCTATCTTCGAAGAACTTCAGACTTCGGTGGAGGACAACTCTTCAAAGGAGAAACATCAGGTAGCGACCTGTCACTGAAACAACTAAGAGCGAAAATCACCTACTTCATTCGCAGAGCGGATCCTGATAGTACACCCTCAGGTCACGATCCTAGAAAAGTCGCTTCTTCTCTGAACTTCTTCCAGAGTATGGATTTCGAAAGCCTAAAGAGCTTTACAGGCTGGAAATCATTGCGCGTTTTCTTCAAGCACTACACAAAACAAGTGCACGAAGTAAAGCATTTCGTGGTAGCTGCAGGTAGTGTTATGAAACCTGCTTAAATCTGCAGAGAACAGTGAGTTACTTGGAACTCTAACTCTACGGGTGCCTGTGTTGACCCTATTGTGATACATAGTGATTTAATGGACACTTAGTATTTCTAATAGACTGTTCTTTACCAAGGTGAAATGTCATAGACTTTACATGAGTGCCACATGCCCTAGGGCATGGAGTGTTTTCTTTGAATTTTAAAAAGACTGGCGTTCCTCTGGAACTTGTGTTTCTAAAAAGCAAACTTTTCTTTTCAGAATCAAGATTACCGTCTTTCATTTCTATGTACATTATTCTTTATTATTGTAAATAAATTCTATAATCATTATTGTAATTACTTCCATAATGATCTACAATCCTAAAAATAAAATGTCTATTTTATTTCCATGTGCGTCTCCTTTCGCTCCTATTCCTTATCAAGAAATATACGATTGTTATAGTTTCATTTACCCCTTTAATGATGATCAAAAAGAAGAATATAAGTAATTATGTTATATACTCACTCATGCCTTGATAATATTCCTACCCGAATATTAACCTTTGTCCTGTCTTCGAGACCAGCATGATCTCTCCTCCAGGGGAGTAGTAATTATGTTATATACTTACTTATGCTTGATAATATTCCTACCCGAATATTAACCTTTGTCTTGTCTCCGAGTCCAGCATGATCTCTCCACTGGGTGAGTAGCTCTTCAATGATCGCTTCGAGATGTTCCTATTGACCACTAGGACTTCCCTGCCAGGGGGGCAGGAAGCTAGTTCATCATAGAATCTCTGGTAAGGACATGTTCTATAATACTGTTCGAAGCCCTTGGCACTTGGATTAAAGGGGAAAAAACCCACGATACATTAATTATCTGGTACACTTCCATCAGGACGTCATGGCTTGAGCCCAAAAGACGGATTTTGAGTGAAGCGAAAAATGTATTTTTGGGTGAGATAGCCATGTCGTCCTGATGGACCCTCCCGTCTATTCTAGTTCAGCCTTTCAGGCCCCTCCCTGACCTACTGTATCGCGGAGATTGGTAAAAGCTGAGCTCAGGATGAGGACGGACGTGACGTCATTTAGCAATGGCGCCCGTTTGTTTACGTCTCGAGTACCAAAAGTAACCACAGATGAGAGTTACTTTGGAACGGCTCCTCAGTTACTCAGCCACCCTTCCATATCGAAGTGTAAACTCTATATGGGGTGCAGATAGCTATGTGGCGTGTTAATACATGCGTCCCCTGTTGATATACAATATCCTAGAGGGAAACCTTTAGGGTACTCGCACCAGAAGTTAGAATTCTGTGATAACTTTTAGTTTAATTCTCTGGGAATATCCACTGTAGTTAAATATACCCTAGGAAGCTACTGAAGGAACCTTCCATCAGGACGTCATGGCTATCTCACCCAAAAATAGATTTTTCGCTTCGCTCAAAATCCGTTTTAAAGAGAAAGAGAATCTTCTTGGGAGAGCCCGAATCACTATCTGGCTGGGTTTTTGAGAGCAGGACCGGTTGATTATGGTAGGAGATCTAAATTTTCTATTAGTTTCAAAGTTATGGATAAGGGGAGTGTTTCTTGAGTACAGGAAAATGCAGAGTATAGACTAACAGAAGAGTGTTAGGAAAGAAAATAACGTAAAATATACTTTGAGAGAGAAAGAGATGATTTTGAGGAAAAGAGTTTACTGGAGTTTATGTGTTAGTATAAAATAGATAGATGGAATGGTAGGAGAAGTGGCTGGAATAACATCAGATTATTACTTAATTTACGCAGGAGTTGAGGTAGATATGAGTTGGCAAAGAAGCGTGAAATTGGAACTGTAATGAAAATTAGCACTGGGAAGCTGGAATGGCGGGAATTAAAAGGAGCATATAATGAGAAAATGAATGAACTGTGGTGTCATGTTACCGGAATTGATGAAGAAGACCTAGATTGCGAGTTTATAAGATTCCTTTTTGGAGTCAGCTGGGAATGTTTGTGGATATAGAAGAAGAGGAAGAGGGAATGAAAATTAGAAGTGGTGCGATGAGAAGAATATTAGCTTAGTTATAAAAAAAAAACAACAGATCCCAATACAAGAGGATCGGTAGATTAGTCTACGATAAAAGAGGAGAAAAAATGATTGTAAGTAACAATAAAAGAGGAAAGACGGTATATAAAAACTTCATGGGGAAAAGACCTCTCTTACTTTGGAGTAAATGCAGAGAGACAGGTTAATGAAATAAAGAAATTGATCTAACAATGAAATTTTCCATTGGAAAGATGCTATCAAGCGTGAATGCAGTTTTGCGCTTACAGGAATGAGTACTTTACAGGTTTGAAATTTTTATTTGGAAGCTGAGAATGCTAGTGGATGGGCGTCTGAGATATATAAGAAAGACAATTATGAAAAGAAAGCCAGTACCAATAAATGGAATTACAAGTCAGATGCTACA
Source organism: Palaemon carinicauda (assembly GCF_036898095.1). NCBI lineage: Eukaryota > Metazoa > Arthropoda > Malacostraca > Decapoda > Palaemonidae > Palaemon > Palaemon carinicauda. The sequence goes on from NC_090739.1 coordinate 50,010,359, forward strand.
GTTGACCAGGGTTTTAAGGTAAGTTTAGGTTGGAGAAATGTCCTGAAGGATTGAATAATTAGAATAAATGCTCCATTTTATAAGGGCAAAGGGGATCTAGGTGACTGTAAGAAATGTAGAAGTACACCGATATTTAGTATACCAAGGAAGGGTGTATAGTAGGATATTGATCGAGAAAGCAAAGCAGGTGTCTGATAGAAGATTGTCATGGATTAAGGTAAAGAGCTGGGAGGTTAAGTTTTTAATATATAACAGTTATGTGATATGTTTAACATTAATCGAGAAATTTTCATGTTGCATGAGTGGACCGAAAATCATTTGTAATAGATCCTATGGAGTAAATGAATAGGGTTATTAAGAATGTGTGCTATGGACATAGTTTTATGATGGGAGACGGATTTATGGTATTGGAAGTAGGACGAAGAGTGACTGGCTTGGAGTGAAAGTGCGTTGTAGATAAGTTTGCTTTATGTTTCTACAGCCATTCCACGTCTGTATGGATAGAGTCATACGAGAAGTCAGAAAAAGGTCAATAGATGCAGATGATGTGGCGGGATGTTGCAACAACAACCCCCACACCCTTAATCACACTAAACAGACAATTGTCTCCGCAACACAAACTTTCCTCTTACTTTATCAGCAGCGGGACTCTTGGGCAAAAAAAAAAAAAAAAAAACATAACCTTAATACTATATTTCTTACAAACTAAAACGCTTAACATAAACCATCCACAATCAAATTATCTTCACTTAAAACTAATCAAAAACTTACAATTAAATATATAATAACCATACACCATTCATATAAATCCCCCAAAAAACCTAACAAACTTAACATTAAACTTCACACCAACACCCAATTATGTATGTTTATATGACACTGTATTTTGATGGCACCAACACAACCGTCCACACACTGCTGAACTGTCTTTTACGGCACACAACCACAGCTTTGTGGTTAGCAATACACTGTGTGGCAATTTGCCACAACTACTTCCTTGATTGGGGTCCTGGATGTCATCATCATCATCATAATCATCATCATCAACAGCAATCGGAATATCATTCGGTCCGGGTCATCAACATTTAACTAAATCTGAACAGTCGTATCCAATTCCTTATTATAAGCCAGGTCGTCAACAAATAATTTCACATTCAAAGAAAATCTCTCCAAAGGAAGAATTACGGCCTGCAAATAAAAAAAAGAAAAAAAACCAGTTACGAACACTCTTAGCTAACTAAACTATCGCACTATAATCAAAGATAAATAATAAACTGTTCGTATCATTCACAATCACGACAAGCAAATATAAACAAAACTGTACTTACTGTAGAAATATATAATCACTTCCACACTGGTAAAAATATATAATAAACCAGCATACAAATCACACAGAACTAACGCTCACAGCAGTCAAATCAAAAAGCCATTCACCTAAGACGTTCACCACTGTCGTAACCTAGCTAAAAACATAAACAAACAGTCTCATTTTTACCAACAGTCTTTCTCACAACAAATAATCAATACACTAACTACCTCTCTCTCTCTCTCTCTCTCTCTCTCTCTGATTTGGCAAACAAGAAATGAATAAAATAAAACAAAAATTAATCCTCCACAATGAGAAGTTGTGGGATATAAAAAAAGTGATAGTGGACGTGGAATGGCTGGCATTTGTAACTGTTACTGTGCTAATTGGTGACAGTAAAGATAAACTGTTCACCCTCGTAATAAAGTTTTAAAAGGCTTCAACAGAACAAAGTTGTGAGTAAATGTAAGTTAGGTCAAGGTGGTGCTTGTAAAATGTTATGAGAACAAGAGGGTAATGAATGTTATTATGGATAGTAGATGGATAGAATTTCTTGATTCATATAAATGTATTAGAATTAATATAACAGATGAGGACTAGATGAAAGAACCCAGTCACAGAATAGGAAAAGCAAGAAAGATAGCATGATTATTTTGAAAGGTTGGTAATACTCTAATAGTATTTGGAAACTAAGGTTGCCAAAGAACATGGGATTACAGACTTAATTTTAAGGAGATCATTTATGGATGCTGAATATAAAAGGAAGAAAAATGGTTTATGTTGTTGAGATGAACTGCATGGGCTTTATATGTGGTGTAATAAGAATCAGTACTGGAAGAAATAAAGTGATAATAAGAGGTCAAAAATAAAGTATAGAATATATAAAAGGAAGTATCATAGTATTATAGGGTAGTTGGGGCCGTTGGAATGAATGGGCAATAAAATATTGCTGAAAAAAGTGTATGAATCAAAAGTTATCAGAGTTAAAAAGAGACACAGGCCATAAAAGGCAGATAGGTGGTTAAAAGACACAATGGAAAGGAAAGCCCTTGACCTCCAGGAATTGTCTTAGCACATGGAGCATAAGTTTGAATGGTGCTGTACTGCAAGTGTTTCATACAATCTCTTACACTGTAATGATATTGCTTTTTTTGTTTTTTGTTCACTCTTCCCCACACTGATGATAGACCAATCTTGGAAAGCTTGCTAGGTCATATTTTGGTTTGTTTGAATTTTTGTGATGCTCTTGCTCGCAAGTGCTTGTATATAATCTCGTTGACAGGTGAATAAAATTTAGTTGTATTCACCACTCTAACAGCCACCTTGCACACTTGGTGACCAGGAGTGACCAGCTCCCGCCCGCCTTCCCCCTCACTGCTGCACCATAGTGTTTGATGATGTCCCCGTCCGACCCTGACAATTCTATCCACGCCACATCCATGACGCTAACACACCTTCTGTAGTACAGAGGTATTTGCATGGTTTCAGCCTGCCGAGATTCAGTTTTGCATCAAGGGTGTGACTCACTACGTATATGTTCTCGTTGCGATTCCAGAGAACAATTTCCCTGGAATCTCCGATGGGCTTCACAACCAAGAGGACACCCAAATAGCGTACGTTGCACTCAAAACGTATCTCCTGGAGCAGTACTCACTAATACCAGCTGCCCATATAACCAAGATTTTCAGCTGTTTCAACAACTGTTAGGGAACTGAAAGGCTTTTCTAGCCCTTATAGAAATGACTAGTATCTCTGGTCTGCAACCTGACACAGATGGCTCTCCTCGGGATGTAAACCTACTTTGTACCCTGTAGGTACGATGCCCACTCGAACCTGTATACGGTGCCATCCTCGATGTCGACATTTAGCCCATGAATGGTCTGATGACTAAAGTTGATGTCCTTATGGACACCCACTTTACCACCAACAAGATCTCCATTAATGCCTCCACTCCTGATGAAGAAGACAACTATTCAACATTGACCGAAACTGACCTGAATGCAATAGAACACTGGCACCCACCCTGTGACGTGCCGGAGCGGCAACAATGCCACCTACTGCCCACATATATCACCACTGGGTTACGACCCAACCAACAACCTCTACAGCCACTTACTGACACCCATCAGCAACAGTTATGCTACTACCCCTCCAAATTCAAGGTTTCTGTGAACAAATGTGCAAACAGCCATTAGTGACCAAAAAACATGTAAGTAGGTTATCGCTTGTGGTGGTGGCCTCCCCTATGACTAATCTTATCTTTTTACATAATTCAGGTATGGGGAAGCAGTTTTTGGTAGATACAGGTGCTTTCCATTCTCTACTATCAAGGCCACTCTCAAGGACATGACAGAGTCATTCTAAGCTTGCTGACATCCGCTTGGTAGTTGTCAATGGATGTGCTATTGCCACCAATGGGTACGAAACCCTTACATTATTGTTTGCAAGCGCCAAATGTCATTAGATGTGTCTCGTTACTGACGTCACATCGTCAATCGTTGGTGCAGATTTACTCTTCCATTTCCACTTCATAGCTGGTGTTGCTCACTGACGGGTAGTCAATGCAGACCCATACTTATTGAAACCTCTTCAACCCATTCTCTACATCAGATCAGCCACAGATGGCTATGCCAACCTTCTCATGACATATCCGGAAGTCTTCCATCCAGAACTTCATCAACTGCCCATGGCTCCCACAAAGCATGGTATTTATCACCATATCAAGACTATGTGGCCCCTAGTGTCCGCCAGATTCAGGCGTCTGGCACCGGATCGTTTGGCAATTGCTGAACAAACGTTTATCCTTCAAGAAGCAGCCATTTGTAATGCAAACAAGACCCTATCAACCACTGCTGCTCTCCATTTCCCCATGCCCTATGCCCCTCTCCTCTCCACTAAGGCCAGCAACATGGCTATTGGTGCAGTACTCAAGCAGGTGGTCAACGGCTCACCCTGCCCGTATTCTTTTTCAACAGATTCCAGGGCGGAATCCAGCTACTCTACCTTTAACCGCGACTTGCTAGATGTGCCTTTGGCTGTCTGTCACTTTCACCACTTCTTATAAGGAATATCCCTCATCATTTGCACGGACCACATGCCTCCGGTGCATGTCTGGTCCGCTGTCAACGTCGAAATCTATCTGCCATGACTGCTTACAATTGCGCCCTTCAACATGTCCTTGGGAAAAGTTATCCTTTTGCCACTATTCCTCTGGGATTGGATTACAATGCATTGGCAAAAGCCCAACGATAAGACCCAGAGTACCAAGTACGTAGCAGATCCGGCAAATCCCTCCGTTTGGAAGATATAGCACTCCATGATGCAAACGCTACCCTCTCTTTGATGTTAGTGCTGGTAACCATGACCATGGATACCTGCTCCCATGTATCGATAGGTATTTTATTTCATTTATAGCCTTTGACATCCCTCGCACCAATCTATTGCACAGCTAGGGAATACGAGGTTCATTTGGCACGATATTTCTAAGGATGCTGAGGATTAAATCCACACCTTTGCTTCATGCTAAACTACAAAAGTACATCAATACACGGATTACATATTTAAATTTGGGTTAGACTGCACTATGCATATGAATGTACCAGTCTGTGTGTCTTTTCAATGTGCGTATTTGCACGAATATGTGTCTGTGTCTTTGTGTGGTGAGAGAGAGAGAGAGAGAGAGAGAGAGAGAGAGAGAGAGAGAGAGAGAGAGAGAGAGAGAGAGAGAGTCATTCACAATTACTTATTTTTCCTGCATTCAAGTTCAGTGTAGTAGCTGAAACAACTGTTTGAAAACGAAGAAGAGCAACAATGAAAGGATAAGATGCGGAGAGACCATATCAGTGTGAAAAAAAGTTGTAAGTTGATTTATGTGAGATCGTTTCTCTAGAAGAACAGTTATAACACTTTTTTTAATTGCTAATATAAACGCTCAATATCCTGGCATAGTAAAAGATAAAATGGACGAGGTTAATATATGCTCGATGAAATGTTCTCTGTAAACAAAAAAAGAATTGCTGTTAGTAACTGCCATTTGATCTGTAAGCTGATGAACTCTATTAAATTATTTGATTGTTGCTAGAGCTGTTACATATTTCATCTTCCTTACTATTTATTCTTTTCTTTTTTTATCACCGTGGCCTCTTATTATTCAATATAATTCGAATTATATAAGAAACAGCTTTTGGAAAATGTTGAAGGATCTTCTGCTCTTCAGTTACATATTTGTGCCTTCAACCTAAGCTTAGGTTGAAAAAGAACCTGGCTTGGACAGCTTTACTTTCAGGAAGAAATAAATCTTTAATGAAAAAAAGTTTCCTATATGGAGACAAATGTCCTTCATTCTTTTTCACAAACTCTCTGATTAGCCATGTATAACCATTAAGAATCATTAAGCTGAGCTGACATGTATATTTGGAAAATTTAAAAAAAATGTCTTAAAAGACTCACTTATAGTTTATATTCAGTGGTTATGTTCTGTCTCCTTACTGAGTATACAGTAGTTTATCATTTTCATCCATCCTTGTTTAATAGAGCAGAAATATAACACCGCCTTATAGATAGATCAGTCCGTACTCTAGACCATTACATGTTTCTTTTTTTAAACGAATTAATTTTTATTTTCGTTATTCTATCCACGTGTCTTTAATTTTGTCCACGTCTCTCTGAAATGCATTTAAAAAAACTTTTTCCTTAACAACAATATGTTGGTCTTCCTTTCTTCCTGTCCTAAACATTTTAATATTTTGATATTCGCGCAACTTATAGTCTTTTTCTTATTGCAGTCATTTTTTTTTTATAGTTTTTTGTTCCGTATCATCAATATTTGTTCTCATGCAGTGGCTTTTGTTTCCTTTTCTTACTTTTGTCCATATGTGTGATAACTAATATAAATAGTGGATTAGTGAGTTATTTCTCATAAATAATTATAAAAATAATACCAATTATTTTGATGGCCATCAAGTTTTGGATTAAGTATTCTTCTTATTATGTGGCACATCTTTTGCCCTGTTCTTTTCCTTTCTCACAGTAACTTTCACCAAATAATTTCCGTTTCACGTCCCTGTGATATCAAAGGTATTTTACTGTATGTCGGATTATTATTATTATTATTATTATTATTATTATTATTATTATTATTATTATTATTATTGTTGTTGTTGTTGTTGTTATTGTACTAGATAAGCTATAACAATAAATGCAAAACCAGGATGCTACAAACCTAAGGGCTATAACAGAGAAAGCAGCCCAGTGAGAAAAAAAGAATATTATATAATCCAGTTTTTTTCGAGAGATTTCACTGTTTAGAAAAAAAAATCTCCTCACTCTTTGCCATTGCAGAAGAATCGTAATCGTAGCGAGAGGTAGAAAAACTTGGAATAGTAGGATAATATTACAAAAGGTTTATAAAGGAAAGTTTCATAATATGAAGAATATTATATTATATGTAACCCGTGTTGAGACACTGAAATATTTCAATGCTCATCATTCCAGGTGAAAATGAAAATTTTATACACGTCATACAAAAATGGGACGAGCATTTTTTTTTTTTTTTCTACGCCCGCACATATTTCGGCATTTCCATACTGGAATTGTGCTTTGTTCCTAATCCTATCTTTTGCAGGTTGGAATAACAGAGCAAAAGAATCAGATTAGTATATTTTATCTCTTATTTCAAGAGAACTAGCCACCTGCAAATTCTCATTTCAAGTACAAACTGAGGTACTTTGACCTTTTCATTGTGATTTACATCATTGTTGAACATGCAACTAATTTTAGTCTTGTGAATTTTATGCATTTTCTCTGTAGCTCTATCTGGTCTCCTACGCTTTTTTTTTTTTCTTTTTTTTTCTGTTTTCCTTACTATTACTTTGAGTTATAGGGCATATGTCCTCCCCAGGAGTTATACAACAAAGGAACTCTTAATGAGAGAATTTGTTTATTGCCTTTATAAAATCCTTAATTTCGCAGTATTCTTATTAGCTTTTACCATAGACATTTAGTATGATCTAATCTTATTTCTGTAACACTGTCGATATTGCTTTTATTAACGAAAAATATATTTCTGATTGGTAAATTTAACTTTAATAACGACAATTCTAATTAATCACAAAGGAAAACTGTTTACTGCTGTTGTTATGGCTAGGTGTAATGTGTTAACATTTTATAAAAACAAATTGATAATTAAGAAACCTGCAAAGTGTTTTGCAAAAATGCTTATATGCTATTAGCATCTGGAAGTATTGCAAGTGCTACTGATAACATATTTGATCCGACTTTTCAAATGCATTGAAAATGCACAGTCGTGATCTTGACGAAATTCATATCGTATGCTAAACAAACTCAACAGTAAAGGTCAATTCAAATTTTTATTTCGAAACCGTAGCGTGCCAGAGTGGGATGAAACTGTATTCTGTATTCCTTAAAGATTATTTTCTGAATTGAAGATATATTTTGTATAACCCCGTTTAGGAAGGTTTTAAGTCGCCTCCTTAGAAAATAATGCCAGGATGCCAGATGACTGATAATCAATCAATCGTTGGAAAAATAAGATAAATGAAGCTATTGAGTAATTTTCAAGTAACGATGAGAAAATGAAAACACAATCATGTTATTGTGTTAAAGTGAATCTCAATATCTTTGGTATATTATCTTGATTGATTAATTTGATTGTTCTCCATAGTTTTTTTTTTTTTTTTTTATTAAATCTTCAGACTGCGTACTTCTGTAAAGGCCTTTTGATAATGAACGTGAGCATTTGGAGCATATCAGCAAAATCTTTTTGATTTGTTAGGTGACCATCAAAACGTAATATCTAGGTGTAAGAATATATAAGAGCAATAGGAAAATGCACTTAAATAAAGTTGATGATAGAAAACATAAAAAATGTACGAATATATAGATTGATATACTAACAGAAAGCAATTGAATCAGATACATTAAGACAATGACTCACGGTACTTCGGAGTAACGTTGCCGGCTCTTTAGATTTAGATGCCTTGACAACTAATATGCTAACATCAATATTATTCCTTGGTGATGTAGCAAACCTTTTGTGAAATTACTAGAAAAATCTAATAAAAAAGGGAATGAACTTAAACAAAATGGTGGAAAATTCTTTCTAAAATAAAACGTCTGTAAGATGGCGAAACAGGATGAATTCTTACAGTCTAATATTATGGATGTTTATTAACAGCTTTACCTCTGCACTTTAATACAGGGAGTAAAAATATGTCATGACTTCCTCTAATGAATAAAGTTGATTTACACTGTATATCGAAATACTCACACTACATAATTTACTGATCTATTTAACATGTTACATCAACTATGCAATATACTGCAATCTTGCAATAATTTTTGTGTTTAAAAATCAAAATAACACCCCTATGTGTTCGGTTATTAACTCCCCACATATTTTTTTCTTTTAGCTACATTACATCATAATACAATTTAATCGGAATTTAATCAAAATTTCGCTCGGAAATTACTCCTTGCTTCCAGGGCATGCAATGGCGTTTCTAGCACTAGTCAATACTGTGTGGAACATCAGCTGTGTTATATTATTAAGTGATGCTTAAGGATATGTATGGGTATATATCATATTCTTAAATCTTTATAAATTTTCTTTATATTCCTGTGGAAAGATATATTTCTAGAACATTTGAAGAAATTTTTCACATTACTTATACACTCTTGGTATTTGTCCGGAAATAACATGTATCATAAAATGATATCCAAGTTAAATACCGTTTATCCTCATAGACCTGGTTAGTAAGGTTAGACTCGTTTTTTGGTTGGTAACAGTTCTCCGTAACTGACTAAGGACAGTAATTGAACTTAGTTGACGATTGTTTTACCCTAATTTTTAAAGTTAATGCCAACTTGTTTTCTTATCATTTAAACATTATATATCTGTCGGCAAAATTTTCTTTAATGTTTGCTTAAACCTTTTACCCCCAATGGACGTACTGGTACGTTTTACGCCGCTAGAGCCATGCCCCCACGCCACGAGAATGATTTTCTATAAATTTCTAGATGAATAAAGATAATATATATAGAGCCTACCAGTGCATAAACAGGAGGAGAGATCCAGCCTATCCCTTTGTAAGAGCCAACGTCAGCCAGCCTCTCTCCAGCCACTGCATACCATAACTCTTCGCAAACGTGAATAGTGATTTCTATCCAATGTTGTTCAAAGGTTAGTTATTGTTTGATAATTCCTGTGAAATCTGTTAATTTAGGTGAATATTTATTACAAAGTTTTTGTAACTGGCCCTGTGTAATTAGGTTAACCAGTGGAGTGTATTTATTTTGCTTAACGGTTCCGTAATCTTGTGTGAGCCAAAGGTCATGAGAGTATCACCTAAGTATAAGTAAGTGTGATTCTGATTTATTTTCTATAAGAGTTAAAGTGTACTTTATTCATTAATTGTTAGAATTAGATATTTTCATAAATTAATTTCTAGTGAAACAGGTGATTGTATAATTTTTTAGAGTATCATTATTTTGTTTTTTTTATCTTATTCTAAGGTTTAGCTCAGATTTAATATTTCGAGTTATTTAGTTCTGGTGTTAATTTTGAATTGTTAACTGTTTATAGAATATAGTTATTTTTGTAAAGTGTGTATTATTTCCATCACCATTATTTTTTCTCAGTGCTTTGCTCGTATCCTATTCCCAAGAACCGAAGTAAGAGGTTGGTTTTAGAATAGTTCCCGTAA
>NC_090739.1:50022887-50030387 GCF_036898095.1 Palaemon carinicauda
CAAGAGTATCATCGTTTAATTATAACTGATAGATTTAACTTTGTTATTATTATAAATGTATTTCACATCTTTTTTAATTATTTTTCATTTATAGTTCATTCTTTACTTCTCCATATCTTTCAGCAATAGGCTGCTTTCCCTAATGAAGCCCATGGGCTAGCCATTCGTTTTTTTTTTTTTCTTTCTTTCTAAATAAGTTGTAGCTTGACTAGTCATAATAATGATAATGATATGAAAATTCTTCTAGTTGTGAAACGAGCTGAACTTTCTTGTAACTATCTTCTGCCATTTTTTGGTATTGGTGATTCTTAGTACTATTTTAGGAACCGTTTGCCAAAAAAAATGTTTCCCATGCAGCTCAAAACTTTAGCTTCCATTTTTCTTCACCTGAATACATTGCCATGTCTCAGTGGCCCTAGGTCTGAAGTGAATTTATTCTTTTCGAAGTTCTAGTCTAAGAAAATTATATGTTTAGTAGGATTGAAGTACTAAGGTAAGGTGGGTAAATTTCGACCATGGGGGAATACTCTACCAACCGTGTGTCACACAATTGTACATAATTCCTTTTGTAAATAATATGCTTGTATCTTCGCTCTTCCCTCGCACTCAAACGAACATGAAAATTCATGTCTGCTGTTTTGCTCTGAACATTGTCTGTCTCTCGAACATGTTATGTCCTGTTGCCTTGAGGTTTTGTATATAAAGAAGAGTGTTCCTTAATATATAACTCAGTCGTTTCCAACCTGCCTCTGAGTTCACAACTCCTCTCTCGGCTCGTCACATTGGTGACCCCGGAGTGACTCGCTCCTCCCGCCTCCCCCACCGTTACTATGACGCCGTCTACGCATACCTTCTGCAGCAGTACTCGCCGTCGCCAGCCGCCCGTATAGCAACGCTTTTTCAGCTCTCAACAACCGTTGGGGGACCAAAGGGCTTCGCTCACCCTCGGGAAAATGACCAGTATTACTCGCCTGCAACCTGCCACAGACGGCTCTCCTCGTGAGGTGAACCTACTTCACGCCCTTATTGGGCAGGCACTTCATGACCTTCAAAACCTCCATCAACGCCTCCACTCGTGATGAAGAGGACACCTACTCAACTTCAACCGAAGCTGACATTCATGTCGTAGGACACACACGCCTATGAATTCCGTAGGACACACGCCTATGAATGCCGTAGGACACACTCGCCTATGAATGCTGTAGGACACGCCTATGAATGCCGTAGGACACACACGCCTATGAATGCCGTAGGACACACTCGCCTACCCCGTGACGAGCCGGAGCGGCAACACAGCCAACCATCATCCACCACTCGCTCGCACCCCAACCAACGACTTCTACAGCCACTCACTGTCGCTAATCGGCGCAGTTTTTACTACTACCTCTCCAGATTCAGGGCACCTATTTAACATGTTCAGTATGTCATTTTTAGAGGGGGAGCCATGTACCAACCGTGTGTCACACAATTGTACATAATTCCTTTTGTAAATAATATGCTTGTATCTTCGCTCTTCCCTCGCACTCAAACGAACATGAAAATTCATGTCTGGTGTTTTGCTCTGAACATTGTCTGTCTCTCGAACATGTTATGTCCTGTTGCCTTGAGGTTTTGTATATAAAGAAGAGTGTTCCTTGATATATAACTCAGTCGTTTCCAACCTGCCTTTGAGTTCACAACTCCTCTCTCGGCTCGTCACAATACCGACCGATTCCTCCTGTGCGATAACTATTTAAAAATTTTCGCCGCTAAGCACAATAACAGAGCAGCCATCCATACCAAGCAACTTGCAATCAACAGGTTCCTGCAATCACAACACCATTGTTCACCAGATAAGAAAATATTTTTTTTCAGGGTCTTATGTTATTTTTTACCGTTTTTATGTAGTGCCTCAAGTCGGTGAATATGGTGTGATTGTTTCATTACGTTATTTAGCCATATTGATCTATTATCCAGTGAAATGAAATGAGTACTTTTGAAATGGTTGCCGTGGTGTTGTTTTGGGAAAAAAAATGTGGCATGGGGGAAGCCCGACCACTAACATCTGGGGAATTATTGATGCGTGAAATTTCTAGTTTGCTATATCGTAGATAACAAAAAGTGATTGAGTATGTACATCAGCACACTGAAATAAATGGTGGCAGTACACTGGTAATTATAAATGAAGTGTTAAAGTTTTGTTTTTGTGTGTAGAGTGTAAGGAGATTTTTGATGAATTGTGATGCTATATCAGTGTAATTATACTATAAGCACATGAAATAAATTCTATGTAAGTGATTTAGGTTATTAGAATGACTCTAGGCTATGTCGTTTTCTTTAACTTTATTTTCATACCATTTTCTGTAGGTTAGACTAACTAGGCTATTTTCCTAAATCAATATTTTTTTTATTTTATCTTAAAAAAACAGTTTAGTATTTGCCTTAATATGTTAATTTTCCTACCATTTTCTATAGGCTAAGCTATATATATATATATATATATATATATATATATATATATATATATATATATATATATATATACATATATACATATATATATATATATATATATATATATATATATATATATATATATATATATACTGTATATATATATATACATATATATATATATATATATATATATATATATAATGTATATATATATATATACATATATAATGTATATATATATATATATATATATATATATATATATATATATATAAATATATATATATATATTTATATATATATATATAAATATATATATATTTATATATATATATGTATGTATATATATATATATATATATATATATATATATATATATATATATTGTGGGGGGTCAATTTTTATTTATATTCATTTCTTTGTTTTTTGCCAAATCCAGAGAGAGAGAGAGAGAGAGAAGAGGTAGTTAAGGTTATGGTTGTTTATAGGGGGAAAGACTGTTAATAATTGAATGTTTGTTTAATTTTTAGCTAGGTTAGGTAAACGTTTCGGAGCGAATATTTTTTTTTTTTTTTTTGATTGAGTGCGACTTGAGGCAGTTGTGTGTGTGTGCATGCTGGATTTATATATCTATTTGATTTCGACCAGCGTTGGAAGTAATTATTTATATTTTGAGTAAGTACAGTTTTGCTTATATTTGCTTGTCGTTATTGTGAATGATAGGAACAATATATATTTATTTTATTAAAGTGCGATAGTTTAGTTAGCTAGGAGTATTTGCAAGTGGTTTTTTTTTTTTTTCCAGGCCGTGATTCCTCCTTGGAGTTACTTATTCCTTTGGAGAACTAATTTTTTTAGTTGATGACCTGGACTGTAATCGATTGTGTTTAGACTGCTCTATTGGATTGCTCAACCGTTGATGACCTGGCCTGTGTATTTCGATTGATGATGATGATGACGACGATTATGACCACCATTAATTGACTGTTCAGTTGAGTTGGAACTGAATATAGTTCCGTTTGCCACAGATTGGTGGTTGTGCCGTAAAAGAAAGTTCGGCTTTTTGTGGATGACATTGTTATGTCCCATAATATATATGAACACATATATTTATATTGGTGTTGGTGTGTGGTTAATTTTAAGTTTTGTTAGGGTTTTCTTTTGTGTTTATTTGAATGGTGGTTATTGTATATTTAGTGTTAAGTTTCTGAATGCAGTTGATCTAGTTTTAAGTATTAGTTTGTAAAAAATATAGTATTAAGATTATGTTTATTTTTTTTTTACCTTTTGTTAAAGAGTCTGGTTTAGATAACGTAAGGGGAAAGTTTGTTTTGTTGAGACAATTGTCAGTAGGTGTGATTCAGTGTGTGGGGCTTGTTTTTTAAACATCCCGTATTACACCAGACCAGCATTCTAAATGACATATCTATTCAACTTTTAATAGGAAACGTATCGATGTCTTCTTTGAATATGACTGAAGAAACCTTCTACGAAATTGGTTTTTCCAAATATAGTGTACCCAATCTCCCAGTGTTTTTATTCTCCTAACGAAAATGATTGGCTGGCGTTTCTCGCTTTACTCGCTTTTCATTATCACACTTTGCTCTGGAAATTTGCATCGTTGAGTTATCCATCACAAAAGATTTTGTTATTGATAGGGGCTACCATAATTAAACAAAGTAAGTTGCATAACGGGGATTGGTTCTGGAAGTTTTCAAGTATCTTTTGCTTTTCATATTTCTCCAGCTTTTCAATACCTAAAGTTAAAAAATTCAAATGCGTTAAATCGAAAGAAGTAAGTCTGTCCTTTTTGCGTTATTACATCAAAGAACTATATGTATCCCTTTTTAAGAAGATCAGTGCTAATCTCAACATTTGTTTGTTCCGTAACCGAAATACAAACCACGCTATTTACATAGGTGGCTTACTTTCAGCGTAGCTGAAATGACGAGCCATTCGAATTTTAACGAGGGTGTATTACACCCCGCGCTAGTTAGCAAGGGGGTAGGGGAGTGGTAGCTAGCTACCCCCCCCCTCCCACCACCACCACCACACACCGGTGAACGGCTTCACTTCACTTTTGGCTCGGACGATGAACAGACGTCTCTGTCCCGTCCTCGCATGGCAGCCATTAATGTTTTGTCTTACTTAATTACTTACTTTTCTTATACTTAATATATATGTAAACATTCTTATGTTTATGTATATATTTGAGTATAGAAATACAGTAAGTTTCCTTTTCAGTGTTTGTGCTGTGTGTGTGTGTGTAGGAAGTTCACTCATTTGTAGACAACTTCTCCGTGTGGTCCCAGGCCACCATGGTGACTTATCATGGGTCGCGATCTCTCCCTTGGTCCTTCGGTCTCCCTTCGCCGGTCCTGTAGGGAATCGTCATCAATGGACTTTATTTATTAATCTGTTTCTCCGCTGTTCCTCCTTCCCTACGGGGAACTTGGTCTATCAGCGTAGGGAACATGGGAGTTTAGTTTGACTACGGTCTCTCTTTCTCTCCTTGAGGTCGTTCACCCTTTTATTTCTAATACGTATTACGGTAGCTTCCTTCCCGTTGTGGGTTGAGTTGCTACTCTGTTTATTTTGTCTCAATTATTTTTAACTAAATCTAATTGTATTTGTTAGCTTTTCATCTTCTGTGTAGAACGCTTCCCGTCGGGGTTCATTCGTTCTTACTATTAATGAACATTCTTAGATGAATTACATAATTATAATTGTTATAATTCTGTTTTGTTACAGTTCTCCGCCTTCCCCCCCTTCCCGTGAGTGTCAGTGGGGGAGGAGGGCGCATTCCTGGTGCGTAATTCTTATGTTCTTTTCCCTCAGGGGTTCCTCTTCGAAGTTACCCCGGGGGAATAAATGTTAACTAATTGTTTTATTTTCACAATTAACTATCTAGTTTTTTGTTTGCCTAATGTGCCAACGAAGCAGAGCTGTCCTGTTGGGGCCTGGGTAGTCTGCTGTTGCTGCCTCCTCTACGACTTCGTCATGGGCGTGTTCCCTTCTCCTAGAAGTTCTCCCGTGACAACTGTCAGCTCCTTAGTTCATTTCGAACGCTCATGAGGTTCGCCTCCATGGGTGGCTAACTTCCCTTCCGAGGGAGGTTCCCTTCTCAGGTATGATTTTTTTTCCCCTTCAGGGGGGGCAACTTCTCTTACCTTAATAATTTCTGGTCCTCGGGCGGTTATGCTCTTGGTGCTGAGCGACCGCTTTTGTAACCATGCTCAAGGAGCTGAGCGGTTGCAAGGCCGGACCATGGAGTTCGTGCGATTATGCTCTTGGTGCTGAGCGGTTGCACTTGCAGCTACGCTCAAGGGGCTGAGCAGCTGCAGGAGCTCCTCTTCGGAGGGTTGCTCTTCATGGTCAGCTTGCTGATCCAACGGCCCTAAGGGGCGCCTTCATCAGTTCTTCCTGTCTCTTCTACGAAGTGTTCACCTCTATCGTTCGCGAGAGAGGACACTCTTAGAGACTCCTCTTCGGAGGACTCCCCTGCTGTTGTTGCTGAAGGCTCACCCCTCCGAACATCCTTCGAGGAGGCAGATGAGTCCAACGGTCTCCTGCGAGTGTCTCTCCCCCTCGGGGGAGTTCATTAACAGAGATACCTCTTCGGAGGACTGATGATGGTGCTCCTGTCCGTGGTTGTCTTCATCTTCAGCCACAGAGGATCCTCCTCGATGAGAACAGACCGTTGCAGCTGCTTCGCTAGACCTGTCGACAGTTCGTTCGCGATCTCCGACACCTGCCAGATCTTCTTGTCTTCCTTCTCCGTTCCTGGACGCTGAAGTGCAGTGGGCGCCTCTCCACCCCGTTTTCCAAACGGGCACCGGGCCCTTCGGGGCAAAGGGGTTATCTCACAATGTGAGTAAGTCCCTTTTGTGCCAGGTTTTTACCTGTGCAACCTCGTTCTCCTGAGTGCTCGCACGCAGTAGTTCGCAAATGCCCTCCTGCTGTGGACCAGACTTCTGCTGAATCAACACTCCTCCTGATAGCCATCTCTTCTGAGAACTTCTGTGCGGCTACGCGCCATGTGCACCAACGGTCTCCTGAACGCCCACGATTGCCTGCTCACCGGTGCACATCTGATTGCCCTTTTCTGATGTGCGCAATGCGCGCCAACGTTCGCCCTCGCGCCCACGATTTCCGGATCTGGGTGCAAGCAGGGAGATTATTTCTTCACTGAACTCCATGTTCAACTGCTCGCCAGCGGGCATCTGCACCCCCTTTCCTGATGTGCGCAATATACGCCAATGTTCGCCCATGCGCCCACGATCTTCGGATCTGGGCACAGGCAGGGAGTTTATTCCTTCGCCTCCTTGCCGACGATCGCTCTGGTTCTGCACCCTTACTGATATCGTCTGGCCGCGCATATCTTCTGGCCACGCATTTACGCTCCTACGATCTCCTGGTTTCTGCCTCGTCGCGAGTTCAAGAAGTTCCTACGCTCACAGGTTCTTCTGGACTCGCAGCGCCCTTCTGAAGTTTCGCACCAAGAGCTTCTGATCGTCACCTATCTTGGAAGACGGTGCTCCTGCTCGCTCTGGCCTCGGCCAAGCGTGTCAGCGAACTTCATGGTCTGTCATACGATGTCGCCCATTCAAGAGGATAGGTGGAGGTAACGTTCAGGTTCGTCCCCGAGTTGGTTACTAGAATCAAAATCTTGGAGTCCCGGACCCTCAGTTCGACTCCTTCAGGATTTCGAGTCTCCGTTCTGTAACAGATGACCCAGACCTTCTCCTACTATACCCAGTAAGGAGTCGGAGGGGTTATCTTAAAGAACAGCAGCAGTTCGTCCTCACGTGCAAGCCCTGTTTGGGAGCACTGGGAGGACGGAGAGAAGGGTCATCAAGAATACCTTTTCAGCCTGGACTCAAAGGGTCATCCATCATGCCTTGAATCCAGATCCTCCTCCGTCACGTCGCCTTCGAGCACACGATGTCAGAGGCATCACAACGTCCCTGGCCTTCAAGAGGAACTACTCTGTGACGCAGGTGCTACAAGCTGGAGTCTGGAAGCGTCTAACGACCTTCACAGCCCACTAACTGGAGGACGTGA
>NC_090739.1:50052887-50057887 GCF_036898095.1 Palaemon carinicauda
GGGAGATGCGCATGAGTGTTGTAATTCAAGAGGTATTATTTTGTTGAGTGTAGTTGGAAAAGTGTTATGGTAGAGTAATGATTAATAGGATTAAGGATAAAACAGAGAATGCAATCTTCGAAGTACAGGGTGGTTTTAGAAGAGGTAGGGGTTGTATGAATCAGATTTTTACAGTTAGGCAGATATGCGAGAAATATTTAGCAAAAGGTAAGGAGGTGTATGTTGCGCTTATGGATCTGGAGAAAGCGTATGATAGAGTTGATAGGGAAGCAATGTGGAATGTGATGAGGTTATATAGAGTTGGTGGAAGGTTGTTGCAAGCAGTGAAAGGTTTCTACAAAGGTAGTAAAGCATGTGTTCGAATAGGAAATGAAGTGAGTGATTGGTTTCCGGTGAGAGTGGGGCTGAGACAGGGATGTGTGATGTCGCCGTGGTTGTTTAACTTGTATGTTGATGGAGTGGTGAGAGAGGTGAATGTTCGAGTGCTTGGACGAGGATTAAAACTGGTAGACGAGAATGGCCATGAATGGGAGGTAAATCAGTTGTTGTTTGCGGGTGATACTGTACTGGTTGCAGACACAGGAGAGAAGTTTGACCGACTAGTGACAGAATTTGGAAGGGTGTGTGAGAGAAGGAAGTTGAGAGTTAATGTGGGTAAGAGTAAGGTTATGAGATGTACGAGAAGGGAAGTGGTGCAAGGTTGAATGTCATGTTGAATGGAGAGTTACTTGAGGAGGTGGATCAGTTTAAGTACTTGGGGTCTGTTGTTGTAGCAAATGGTGGAGTGGAAGCAGATGTACGTTAGAAAGTGAATGAAGGTTGCAAAGTATTGGGGGTAGTTAAGGGAATAGTAAAAGATAAAGGGTTGGGCATGAATGTAAAGAGAGTTCTATATGAGAAAGTGATTGTACCAACTGTGTTGTATGGATCGGAGTTGTGTGGAATGAAAGTGATGGAGAGACAGAAATTGAATGTGTTTGAGATGAAGTGTCTAAGGATTATGGCTGGTGTATCTCGAGTAGATAGGGTTAGGAACGAAGTGGTGAGGGTGAAAACGGGTGTAAGAAATGAGTTAGCAGCTAGAGTGGATATGAATGTGTTGAGGTGGTTTGGCCATGTTGAGAGAATGGAAAATGGCTGTCTGCTAAAGAAGGTGATGAATGCGAGAGTTGATGGGAAAAGTACAAGAGGAAGGCCAAGGTTTGGGTGGATGGATGTAGTGAAGAAAGCTCTGGGTGATAGGAGGATAGATGTGAGAGAGGCAAGAGAGTGTGCTAGAAATAGGAATGAATGGCGAGCGATTGTGACGCAGTTTCGGTAGGCCCTGCTGCTTCCTCCGGTGCCTTAGATGACTACAGAGGTAGCAGCAGTAGGGGATTCAGCATTATGAAGCTTCATCTGTGGTGGATAACGGTGGAGGGTGGGCTGTGGCACCCTAGCAGTACCAGCTGAACTCGGTTGAGTCCCTTGTCAGGCTGGAAGGAATGTAGAGTAGAGGTCCCCTTTTTGTTTTGTTTCCTTTGTTGATGTCGGCTGCCACCCAAAATTGGGGGAAGTGCCTTGGTATATGTATGTATGTACTAATCAACAAAACACGAAATAGAAAACTAGGCTATGATCATCGATGCACAGAATATCAAGGGAGGGTTGTTCGGCCTGACGCTCCCTTGGGTGATGCCTCATACGCGGCCGAGCCAGGAGCGACCATGCTGCAAAATTTTTGCAATGTTCAAAACTGCGCCAAACGTCACCTGCAACTCTCGTCAGTTGCAAAATTTCACATCAGATTCTGAAGCAAACCTACCTAACATCTTCTTGGTACAGATCCTTTCCAACAATAGTAGGTATTGACGATGAAGTCGTTGTAGTATCTAGCAAGTCTATGAAGCCTGCGATATGGCGACACAACATTGGACCACGTGGTGCATCCCACTCGTTTAAAATCATCGCCAGATCATAGATGGGTTTTCTGCTATTGTTCACTCCACTTAGTCGCATCATATGTATGAAGTAAATAGACAATAAAGAATATGAATAGATAAAAAGATATTAAACTATCACTATTAATGAAGTCAATAAAGAAAACGAATGTGAATGAATAAAATTTTCTCCTATTCTGAATGGCTTAAACAAAAAAAATGAAGAATATGAATAAAGAAAAAGATGCTAAATTATCACTATGAATGAAATATATAGAAACGATAGTAAATAAATAAAATATTCAATAATTATGAATGACTTAAAAACTATGAAATACTGCGCTGACAGTCCAATAACCTCCCTTCATATAACAACTTGGCAAATTGTTATGCACACTTGCCAAGTCGAATGGCAATCGTGTGGTAATCGAGCTGCATTTTAAAGCCCTTGCACTAATTTCTAGATAATCAGCACTCGTCACAATTATCCGCAGGCTAAATAATCATCCAGAACGTAGTAGGTGGCAACTCACGTTCGACTCTATCACACTGTCACACACTCCCTCCAACAATATCCCAGGTCCAAGAACAAGCGAGCGGGAATCTAGCAGGAAGCTGGCGACAGGTCGTTCCGACATAAAACAGAACAGCAAGTAAATCTCAATCAAATCACTAGACTTTCTGTAATTTTTTCTATAAAAAAGGAGTAGCAGAGCTTAGTTACAGATACGTGACACGGGTCTTAATGGCCTGGCTGACACACCTCTCTGTTCGCTGATCATTTGAATACTCTCTTTTAGAGTCTGCTTACCAAATTTCACGCCGATCTGATCCTTAAGAGAATAGTCGAAATTTTATTATTTTTCACTTTTAATGAATTACTAATCAGTGTAATAGACTTTAAAAAAAAAATGTTTAGAGGATTGATAGATACTGACCCATACGGGTGGAATTTACAGTCATCGTCAAAACTGATACAACAAATCTCGGAGGATTTTGTTCGAAATCCACTTACTGGCAACTACAATGTGTATCTGAAAAAACTTATTTTTTTCCTAATTTGAAAATTCTATCAAACAAAATACAGCTAACATATGACGTATAAATATCAAATCGATGATGTTTATAACAATGGTAAGAAAAAAAGATCTAAATGTAATAATTTAGAAGAATAGTAATCACTTCAAACTAACGAAACGTAACAATTTTGAAATTTTCGTTCATCTTAGGTGTCGGGAATTTTTCTCCAACTTATTTAAAACTGTAATGATTCTATGCCCGATGGATTGGGCCGATGATAAGACCTTGAAGAGGTTCGCTTTCTAAAACAATTCAGGAGGGTTTCAATAAGATATGGTCACAAAAGTTGGTTTATTACAAAAATAATCATTTAAAAATACAATAATAAATCACGCTAATACAATCTGAAGGAAATCACGGGCGGTTAAGCCAATGTGTACTTAGAAACCTCACGCAAAATGAAAGTTAGGTCTTCAACCTTACTGCACACGCAGTTACTCGACATTGACAAGAAATTGACCTAATCAAATACAGGCTCTCATGGCCTTAGAACACGGTAACCCTTAGGATGTTTGCAACATGTGCTCGGAAAACTCTAAGTCCACGGCTGAACTAAACAAGGCGAAATTACAACATCACTGTAATGACTCTATGGTAAATGACATACCGGTGCTGCAGACATCATCTGAGGCATAAATAAAATCCCTAATCCCAGGGATGACAAATTTACAGACAGATAAAAAATGTACATAACTCACACTGACAAAGGAACCGACCTGGCATGGTGGTAGATAGGACTAGGAGCCAGAGGCAGAGAGACGCACTACAACTTCATAAACGGTACTTATGCCGTTCGGGGCTTAGGCAGGAATGCTGGGCATCGCTCAGCATAACTCAAAGGAAAACTACTGTCTCCCGCGCTAATTAAAGGGTCCTTGTAAAATGCGCGGGAACTCTTACTTTATTTAATCAGCAAGGGGTTTAATTGAGTTTCTTTATAGAATACAAGATAGAAAAACAGTTAAAGTCTTACGTTAGATCAAAGGATAAACTCAATACTTCGGCTGAAGGCCGTAATTTGCCAGAATCTAACAAACTAGCGAGTCCTTGGCTCTAAACATAAACATTGATAATTTTGCCTGCATGAATGAATACAATATCATTTTCATAAATTGTAAATAATAAAGACTTTGTTTCTCTGACACCTGCTCCTTCCCCGCCAGGTGGTAGAAATTTACGCCTCAATACTGTCACGTATTGGACAGCGCTCATTCATAGAAACGCCCGTGAGATCTTCCAGCCTTGCCCCAATTTAACACGTTTGTGAAGTTGAATGGCAGGGATTTCGAATGATCAGTTCGAAATTCCCGACATTAGGATTACCAACATTACCTATGTATATTTCAAGCAATATGGAAACAAATATTTAATAACATACCGAATTAATAATTAGGTTATCGAAGATTCATAAATCCATGCAAGTAACAGTAAAATATAAAGGGAAAAATCTTCGTAACATTAAACATAATCAACCGTGAATGCACCTAAATTCAACAGAGAAGTTGGGTGGGTTAGTAATTTTGATATTGCAATAATGAACCGACCTTTCGGACTCTATTTCCGGCGTCAATGACCTTAGATGTCAGGATGCCTGAAAACTTTAAATCAATCAATCAATCAATCGGACTCTATTTCAGCTTTGCCTTCGGTTTTGACCAGCGATACAACGTTTCATTATTTACCAAACTAATGAATTACCTGCCATGGCTTACTAGTGGGGGAATTTCATCTAATATTCTCATCGCCAGTCAGTGCCTACTAAGGCAGGGGCTATGACCCCAGGTCCCCAGCATCAGCCGTCGTCCAGCCTTCGGATGAACACAGTGATCTCTGAGAGAAGAACGTTTTGCCACCAAGTGTCCGGTGAAGTTGCCGGTTAGTATATTCTATTCCGATTATTGTCAAACTTTTTATCTGATAATAACTATCCGTGATTAACTGTAGAACCACAGAAGACATTTCCCTGGTGAATGGTCAATGTTAGTTGCAATAATTGTTTAT
>NC_090739.1:50060387-50067887 GCF_036898095.1 Palaemon carinicauda
TTATTTCATTTATTTAGAGGCTTAACTTCATTGTGTTTTATCCAAATGAATCATAATAACTTTCGATGTAACATTACGAAAGTAGAAAGTTAAGTTACACATCACATTAGTTCAAAGCCAATGCACCTGAATCCTACTGCCACCATCCACAGATACTTATTATCAGATTGAAAAAAAAAATGAAAATATTTGGAATGAAATATTCTAAGTGGCAAATTCACGAGACATTTCGTGGCAGGAATTTAATTCCATTATGTTTTTCTCTCAAAGATCAATGTGTTCATCCGAGGTCTGCGACCGCTGATGCTAGGGGGCCTGAGGTCATGGTCTCTGCCCTAGTAGGAACTGGCTGGCGATGGTGATATTGGGCATATTTACCCCACGAGTAGGACATAGCTGGTAATTCATGAGTTGAGTAAATAATGTTATCTTCGTGTCGTTGGTTAAAACTGGAGCCACAGTTGAAGTTGAGTCCAAATGGTCGGTTCATAGAAGCTAATGTTACGGAAATTTTCCTTTCATGTACAATATATACTTGCAAGGTTTTATACATCTTCGCTGAAATAATTGCTAATACACTATTGTGTTTTATATGCGTTGTCACGTTGCTGGAAATATACATAGGTAATGTTGATAATCCTATTTTGAACGAACATTCCAAGCTGTTTCATTTCTATAGTTTGAAGTAATTACTATACTTTGGAATAATCATTATTGCCGTATTCTTTTTATGATTGTTGTAAATAGCATAGATTTGATATATATTCACCATATAATAGCTTTATTTTGCTCGACAGAGCTTGCAATATAGAAAATAGAAAATACAATATGTTTTTGGGCTATGTATTGTTGTGGCCAGTTAGTGAATTTCGAACGATATCCTCTGAAATTTCTAGCATCACCTTTGACACCTGCTGTACTAGGGTACCTACCAGTTACCAAAGTGGCTTCACTCAGCCCGCAGCAAGGCGCCTCTTCCCATCATTCTTCCAAGATACACACCAAAAACTACAAGAATAACATGAGTAGCGAGTTGACAGACCTTTTGCCTCCAATAAAAGAAGAGCTCCATATATGCTGGAATAAACTCTAATTAGATCTATAATCATTCTTAGGATTAGGGTACTATGCCATGCCATGAATAAAATTCTAGATTGAGTCGCTGCTGATACAACACAGGGGAATTTTATTTTCTTGGACAAATCAAAACTCTGGTTGGGGAGGGGCGACTGTGAAAAGGTGTTCAATATGTATGTACTATTAATATAAAGAAAAAAATGTTATGCATACTAGTTAGAAATATATATCCATAACTGATTATAATATTCAGTAGTTATATATATATATATATATATATATATATATATATATATATATATATATATATATATATATAAATTATATATATATATATATATATATATATATATATATATATATATATATATATATATATATAAATATATATATATATATATATACGTGTGTGTATATTTATATTCCGCTTTGCAAATAGCCCATCCTGCTGGCTTACTCTTCAGGAAAAGGTTTAAATGTAATATTCCCATTAACTAATGAATTTTCGAACAAAGTTATATTGAATAGAAAGATGAAATTAAGAATATCATATGACCCTGTCCTGGTCGGCAAAACGTGATATCAAGCAAATCATTGATATTAGGCGTTTTTGTGGAAGAATTCCGAAATATAGGTTTGTAATACCAAGTGAATATACAGTACATTCAAAGTCTTTTTTGTATCCAAATGTAAAGTTCATAAAGAGAATGTTAGAAGGAAAATTTGCTCTGTAAATACCTCTGATAAAATCACGGTTTCTCGGTTACTCCTCATCAATTGTAAGGCTTTTATTTGATTCTCTTTTCACGGATGCCATATGTATTTTACCGGAATATAAGCTGTATGAAAACTTCAAAAATTATCAAGTTCATGAAAGGTAAAGGCCTGATAACTGAGTCGTACTTGCATTGACTCCCAGCTGAAATTGTAAAGGCAGTGCGAATTTTGTTTAGATGTGATGCATTATTGACTGTTCGTCATTGAATGAAAAGCAAGAAAGCTTATAAATTTTAGGCCAAGAATCATAAAACAAATGATTACAGGCAAGTTTTAACTGTGCCCTCTATTGTGGATACTGAGAGTAATGGGAAATTATATGAAGTAGTATTTTGTAACTATTACCCACTTGATTAAAATAATAATGTTGTTTGTGTTAGTTAGTTACATTTCTATATATTCTGTGATATTTTTCATCATTCTGAGATATTATTTTATAAATCTGATATAAATCATGTGCCTACTTCATGGTGAAATGGTCGCGATTCCCTGTATGATATGAACGAAAGAGATATACATCAATGTACTCTTTAAAGCTAAATCTTGTAGAACATTCTATTGATAAAAAAATAGAAGTTAATATCATAACATACGTTTTGTCTTACTTTTTTTCAGGTATACTACTGATATAAGTTGTAAAACACAATAAATTATATACCCAAAGGCCACAAATTTGATATTTGACTCTAAAAATATAAGTATTAGATTGCAAGAAATATTTTAGTTTTGTATTTGTTATTCATTATTATCTATCAGGAATAAAATACAGAATAACTAGATATATTTCACTTTGATATATATCTATATATATATATACATATTTATATATACTTATATATATATATATATATATATATATATATATATATATATATACAGTATATATATATATATATATATGTATATATATATATATATATATATGTGTGTGTGTGTGTGTGTGCGCGCGTGTGTGTGTATGTGTATATATGTACGTACACACACATATATACATATATATATTTATATTTGTATATATATATATATATATATATATATATATATATATATATATATATGGCTTATTTGAAAGATGAAAAAAACATGTTTAAATGTGGAAAATTTATAATATATATATATATATATATATATATATATATATATATATATATATATATATATATATGTGTGTGTGTGTGTGTGTGTGAATGTGTATGTATATATATATATATATATATATATATATATATATATATATACATATATATATATATATATATATATATATATATATATATATATATACATATATATGCAGATATATATATATATATATATATATATATATATATATATATGTATATATATATATATATATACATATATATATATATGCATATGTATGTGCACACATTTATATATATATATATATATGTGTGTGTGTGTGTGTGTGTGTGTGTGTGTGGTTTAAGAATATAAAGAAGGTAATAGCAAAGTTATATTAAGTTGAAGCAAATATAGATGACCACCTCTGTCAGATATTAGAATAAAATCTAGTACTTTAGAATGAAATATAATAAAAAAGAAATAATACTATTTTTGTTCAACGCAATAGGTTTCAAAATAGACTTAAGCTTTGTTTAATAGAAAATAACTGCTGATAACGTACGCGGAATTGATATTTTTTTTGTGAACCAATAGAATGAAGCCTTTTTTTTTATGACAAAGGGCCATATGCATTTTGCATGAACATGCAGAGGTCTTGTAACACAACTGATAATGATATAGTAAAGAATGTTTAGTATACTCAACCAGGGTGGTAATCTACTAAGAAAGAAATTGGCATTTTCTGGTAACAAGTAAACGATAGTTTTCAATTATGTGGCTATCATTTGTATGTTATACGTATTATCCCAAATCTTAAACTCAATAGTTTTTAAGAGACACAAAGGAAAGTTTGGAAAGAGTAAATAGAATGGCAAATGTCTGCTAATGGTAGAGTATTGACCGGAAACTCAAAAAGAATCACCAATGCTGGTAGTGAGAGTTTTAGTCTTAATAGTGAAACATTGAAGTGGAATGTTAACTAGAGTAAAGTAATGAAAGGTGAAATAATAGATGTCTAATCAGAGAGGCCAGTACTCCGAAGGGTATTCTATTAGACTTACAGGATGCAATTATTTCAGAGACTTGTCGGATGAGAGAGATGCATCGTAGAATAGGTAAGACAAGAAAGGAATTGGAGCTCAGTAGTAGCTGTAGATGAAAATAATGTTCAGGAAAGGATAGGGAAGATGGACCTAATTTTATTGTATGGTACATGTCGTTCAAGAATATGCATGAAAAAAGAGAAAGTATAAATTTATGCGATTGATTAGCTGTATTATCCAGGATTGGTGTAAGATGAATGATTATTCCGGAATCTTCAAAATAAACTGGTAAGTTTCATGATGTACAGAAAATGGTTCTTTTCCCTTTCATATCTTAAGTCTAGGTACCAATTCCTGTATGTTAGACAGAATCTTATTCTTTGATAAAATCACAAAAAGTATAATTTTATGTGTTCCATTCATTGGATTTTCAGAAACAGATATCAACATTACATGAAGTCTTTCTATCACAAGTGGACCATCGGGCGTCAGGAACAATCCGTTGTGAAGTCTTAGTATTCCCTAAATACGAACAAGCCACAAAGGAAGCCAATTTTACCGTCATAGGTAAGTGAAAGATATGCTTGTGTTCTTGTCCGTTATCTTTCAAATTTTATTTACTATTTGATAATTTTGATTCTTCCATGAACACCCAATAAGAATAATACCTCAGTAGCCCAGACTGTAAATTTCATGTATCGGTACCATCTCGGAAGCCAGATTCCTTTTCCTATTTTTGAATCGCTATATGTCTCTGATTTATGTTTTTAGATGCTTACCATTACAGAGAGGTAGCTAAAAAGTGGTGATCACCACTTAAATGACCATATCCCCTACACCTGATACATGTTGAATGCTGTTATCAATTTAAGCCCCCTGTTATAGTACCAAGTCTTGCCATATTTACTAATGATGAATAATCAACAAATAATGACTGAAGCCATATAAAGTTTTTTGTTGTAAGAAATATACCATTAATCCAAGAAATAATTAAACATCAATTTAATCAATATCTAAAATCAAATTCAATTCAAATATTTCAATTTGGTGTTGAAAGTGACTAATCAAAACAGTGACCCAAATTATTCATTGGACTAAAAGGGAATTTCTCTGATTTTTTTTTTTTTTAAATGTGCTAATAACATGTTAAACATGCTCGGCAGCTATGAAGCAATCAATGTTACACTTTAAATTCATCAGCAAACATCTTGTCACCATCATTCGCAAAATTTCTAAGCTTAAACCGAGAGTCATCTTGCTTCTGGTTACTACAGGTGTTAACTTGCAGAGTTCTGTGTGATTTAGTCTACTGGCATGGCAGATGCAGTTTGGGAGTTTGTAGGAACAGTTCCAAGACCTGCTCTTGTGCAGGTGGTGTGCGAATCCAGTGTGGGGCTATAGTGTATCTGTAGCATGAATTCGGTTTAAGGTTTGGCATATTCTGGAATTTCCATGAGTGTGGCATTACCAGACTGATTGTCAGTTACAAGATTAAGCTCTCTATATACCTACCCACAACCTATATCTTTGAGACATCCCTTTTCTTGGCAAGCACTTGCAGTTGTGCTTTTAATGGGTTTTCTTGGGCTTGCACTATCTTCTTGATCAGCCATTCTGGCAAGATACATACTTCCATGATATTGTAAGCATTCGTTCAAACTTCACCAATGATAGAAAGAGTTTTCCATTACTATCACAGAGTTTGATTAAATATTTAGAAGCAACTGCTTCCTAAACCATTCCTCAAAAAGTGTTGAGTTCATCTGGTCAAGGTAATTCCAATCCATCTTAGCTTAAAATACTGACTCTGTGCTGTCCATGAGGCCATTTTTTTTTTTTTTTTTTTTTTGCACTAGCAAAAAAAATGTATAATTAAACGACTTCCGATCTCTGTTGGCTGTCATACTCCACTGGTTTTAGGTGATGTGGTGCCTATCTAACATTTTGGAGCTGTGTAAATTTAATTCACCCCCATTTCATCAAGATATCCTGTGTTTCAGATGGCTTTTTTTCACTTTTCTATGTCTTGCAAAAATGTAGTGTGACCTGCTGTACCATCCCTCCCCTCTATAAGGAATTTTCAGGCATGAATTTTGTCATACTACAAACCAATCTCTTGTATAATCTTATGAAGGGAGGAATTTCCCTTCAGTTCTTTTTTAATTTTTTGCAGTTAGGACTTCACGTCGACCACTACCACCACCACCACAATGTGGCAACATGTGGAGAATCACTGCCACATTTCATAGAATCTAAATAAATTATTGTTATAATCCTAAACATTGACACTTTTCATACTATGTAGCTTCCTTTAGTATAGATAGAATACATAAAATATCATTTTAAAATAGCTCATGGACGGGAAATAAGAGATACACATGTTTGAAGGTTGGTCTGGCAGTATGGGTAGAGGTAAACGATCATACCAGCTCCACCCTGAATATACCTTGTCCTCTGATCCACCAACTTTCTGTAGAATCTGGCACAACAGACTGGCTCTGCAGGGACCACATCTATATCACAGCCTGGTAGTTCTCTTGGACATAAATGAAGAGGCATTTTCTGCATGGGCAAAGGGATTTGATATAACTTCCTAATATGGGGTGTAGAATAGCTGGTACTGCAGTTCTTTCAGGTGAACTACAAGGTACTCTCAACCAGTTTTAGTGAGAAATTTCATGAGTGACCAAATTCTCAGAAAGTATTCTGAACTTCAGTGTACTTCTTCAGGAGTTTCAGCGCACCCTGCTCTCCACGACCTCCAAAGGCACTGGTGGAGTCGCACCATTTAAAGATTTGTAAACCTATCAGGCTGTTGTAGATACTGTTGAATAGTACACTCCCTTGTTTGGTGATGTCCACAAACCGTCTGCTGCTCTATGTACCATACTTTTGATAAAAGTGACAAGGGATGTCCTCTGTTCAGCATGTGACGAATGAAACAGCAGACACATGCCATCTCCTGTATGTGTAGACTGCAGCTCTGTGACATCCACAGAATCATCTTGTCATCATGTGATAGGTTTCCTCATAATTGGAGTACATAATCTTTCCATCCAACTTCTTTCTATGTCCTGGCAGTTTCCACTGCCAAGAATTTTATGAAACTGCTCTATGCTGACTCAACTACACAAGAACTTTCTCCATTGTTGTATGGTGTCGCCTCCTGTAAGGTTCTTGCAATGTATGGTTTTGCTGCTGGTAGCTTCCCAGTTGCACCTGGTAGCATCTTTGATTGATCCTATGATAGATATCAAACACTCCATTTATAGTTTAACTTCGTGCACCTTCATTCTAGACCAAGTGCATTGCATATTCAGGTGGTTGTGTGAACATTTTGGTATTGCCATTATTTTCCTGCACAGTAACCTGTGGATGTTTTCAGCAGAGGAGATATTCTTCTCCAGTTTAGCGGCAAAGTCAGTTTCGTTTTATGCAGGGAGTTATAAATTTTAGCTAGTGTCCATGGAAGAGAGCCCAGTGGTGGCTCAGGACATCCCTTATATGCAGTTTTCTA
>NC_090739.1:50070387-50082887 GCF_036898095.1 Palaemon carinicauda
CCACCATCCACCCTTAACACTTGCCAACACGATCTCAGTAGTGACACTCTTATCATCTCAGTAATCTTTACTACTCCTGCCATTCTTCTTATTTCATCATTTTCTAATCTTTCAAACAGTGAAATTCCCATAATCCGCCTTAGCATTCTCATCTCTGTTCTCTCAAGCTTTGCTTCCTCTTTTCGTCTGAAAGCCTAAGTTTCTGATCCATACATTAATACTGGTCTTATTATTGTGCTAAAGATCTCTACTTTTACCTTGGAGACATTTTCTTATCACATGCCACTCCTGCTACCTCCCTCCACTCTTCCCATGCTGCTTTTATCATATTCTCAACTCCAGCCTCATATCCTTCCTCCTGATTTATAGCAGATCGCAAGTATCTAAATTGTTCGACCTGTTTTAAAACTGCTCCTCTACTTTCATTAGGACTTTCTGCCCCTATCTTCCTTACTGCTCACCGTAGCTTCTGTCTTATCCACATTTTCCCTCAAACCACCCCTTTCCAGTCTCTTGCCACTCTACTACCCTTCTTTGCAATTCTTCCTCATTTTGAGCAGTAATCACCAAATCATCTGCATATAGCAACTCCCAGAGCTCTTTATTTCTGATCTCTTTACTTAGCACATCCACACCCAATACAAGTAAAAACTGGCTTCATGCTGACCCCTGGCGTAATCCAATAATAACTTTGAAGGTTTTTGTTTCTCCAACAGCTGTTATTACTTTCGTCCTTGTTCTTTTGTAAATCAGCTCTACCATTCTAACCAACTTCTTCCCGGACTTTCCTTTCTCTCGAGGACCACAACATCTCTTCTCTTGGTATTCTATCATAAGCTTTTCCTAAATCAACAAAAGCACAGAAGAGCTTCTGGTTTCCCTCTTTCCTTTAACTGCCTTACTATAAAGATGGCATCCACAGTCCCTTTCCTCCTCATGAATCCATACCGCTGTATCCCAATCTTTACAATTTCTCTCAGTCTCTCATCTACTGCCCTCTCTAAGACTTTCAAACCATGCTCTGTTAGTTTAATTTCCCTATGTTTACTGCATTCCATGATATCACCTTTCTGCCTCAATAAACAGTAGATACCATTACATGCCACTTTCTTGAGATGATGATTGCAAAAGGTTTATTACTAATATTGCATTAAAACTTTACTTCAGCTATCATAGCAGTGTAATTGATAATTTTCGTTTATATTCATATATGGATTCTGTTTTAGAATGCATAGCAGTGGTGTATTGTCTTATTTTATAAGGCTTGTATATTAGGTATATCAATGCATATTAATGAAAAATCTAATTGCTAAAACAAGGGTTTGGCGAATGACTTGCCAATTGTATTGAAAATTATTCGGTTGATTCAGGTGTTAATTTAAATGCTGGATCGCTGTTCTTTATCCAAATTATGAGACTAGAATTTGAAGATCAAAGGTAATATTGTAGTTTTAGTTTAGATATAATAAAAATAGGAAAATCGACATCGAGAGAAACTTGTTTAACTTTAAGATAAGTAATACATTATTAAGGTATTGTTTAATAAAATAAATTTTTCACTGCTTAATCAGCAATCTCTCTTTTCACCAGATTTTTACCCTTACCATCCACGCTCTTGTATCTATAAGTACTAAATTACTTAAGAAGAATTGAGTAGTATGCATACAAACCCAAAATATTCTTTATTAATTAGGTCAGGTTGGAGTAGGATAAGGTACGTAAGGTAAGGTATGGAAAGATGAAATTACCTTAGGTTATATTAAATGAAGTTAAGACGATTTTACTTATTCTTTAACCGTGACCTAATCTCCTGCAAATACTGCAAAGAATTATTCTATGATCACCAGCTCAGCCTGTCAGAGGTCCCAGCATCACAGGTCACCAAGGGCCCTACCAAGTAGGAGACCTCCTTCTCCTTAATTGTTCTTCGCCTCCATCCTATCCCCCAACGACTCTTTCTTGGGATATTGACGGGAGAAAGGTAAGTACAGTTGGACCACAAAGTATTGCATTAGTTCCCTTAAGGGTTCAGGTATGAGGTATATACTCAGTTGCTGCGACATGATTGTAGTTTCTTGGTAACTAGCAAATTATCTGTTATTCAAGCTATATATCATTTCCATATAAAGGTAATTGAAATTATTATTGTTCCTTTATGTTTTTTTTTTTTTTTTTTTTTTTTTTTTTTTAAACTAACAACCGGAGTTTTTGGGCCTCACCCTCATCGTTATTGGGGGTCTGGAAAAAAAGTTATTATTTTATCACAGAGAATTTTGGCATTTTGCCATCTCATTATAAGCCTATAATGAATTAGTGTCAAGTCATAATATACCCATAGTAATACAAAATGACCATTCTTCTGATGGGTTTACAATTATATAGTATCAATTACTATAAGAGGCTTATAGATGAAAGTATGAAGGTTTGGTCTTTGAAATAGGCATATGGGTCTAATTTATCGGTGACTATCTCTTAAGATAAACGTTAAGGTAATGTAGACTTAACGGAACGTTATGGAATGAGCTAACATGATTATTATAACAGAGAGATGAACGTTTGGTGTGTGTGTGTGTGTGCGTGTGTGTGTATTCATGGATGGCAAATTATCATAAAGTTGACAATCAACTGACAAGTGAAAAAATTTTTGTTTCCCTTTTCCATCCAAAGACATTAAAGGAAAAACCTGTCACTCAGTTGAAATTCAATGAGCATTCTCCTTCTTAAGTAGCAAAGACAGTAAAAGGAAACCCGGAAAGTCGCTCGAATTTCCTTGAGCATTTTCCCTCATCATTGCCGGTCTTTTGTTTACATCTGGACTCGGAGAAAACAAAAGGGCTTAATATCAATTAAGTTTGCCACTACTGCTGAATAATGGTATGTACATATATTATTTAGGAAAATACACATTTTGTATAAAAATAATACCCTCAATAGTGTACTACTGTCAAGGGCTTAAATTCCATAGATAATTTTAATACATACAAAGTTTTTTCCTAGTGAATTTTAGTTCGTCGCGTTGTCAATAGATGGAACTGACCAAAGACCTAATGCGCAGGGGCTTCATGTAGAGGCGGTAGCTTTATTAGAGGGCGTTAGCAACAGCTGGTTACAGTTCGTTGTGCGCTTGTCGTATTCTGTACATATTTACTCTGGTCTCTAAACATTCATTTGAGCAATGCCGTCACCATAAGTAGAAGGATTATTTGGTGTCGAGTAGGCTTTATTACAATTTGAGAAAAGATGATCATGAAATAGTGATGATTTTTCTCCTATTTGCCGATGAAAAGTTAAGGTTGCAGATTGAATGTATATGTAATTGCAATCTACAGAACATCTGTATTTTGCTAAAGTCCGAGGTTATTCAAATAGGGCCTAATCTAAAACCATTTCGAGATTTTACTGTCTAATGTTGGTGAAAACATACCTCTAGAAATCAAATTCATTATGGATGCAGCCCCCCCCCCCCCCCACCAAAGAAAAAAAACACACATAACCTATTTCTGACTATATACTAATATGGTATAAGGCAAATATTACTTTAAACAAACCTAAGACAATACTAGACTAGTCACCACTCTCCTCCTCTTAGCTTAATCTTAGGCACAGGTCCAATTTCAAATGAGTGTCTTTATCATCTTCTATAAGCTATATTTGCAATATTGTACATATATTGATTAATCAGCCTAAACTGAAGTCTTATTAATATTAGTCATATTTTAATGTCGATATACGCAATCGGATGTATAATAACAATAGTGAATATTGCATATACGTATGAATTATTTTATTAACCCATCGTACTGTGTAAAGGAAGAAGGTTCTCTGCTTATAAGTAATACAAGATGAATAACAGTACACCAGTAACAAGATATGAACACTCAAAGAAAAAGGATTATTATCCCGTAGTGTGTTTAGAGTTAGAAAATTACTTGAGCGCTTTGGCACAAGGTGGCACTGATCAGGCAATGCGTCCTATTTAATTATTCGAAGCAATCCGACGCCTATTAGTCAATCAAATGGTATTTCAGTCATATATATATATATATATATATATATATATATATATATATATATATATATATATAATATTTCGATAATTATACCTTATTTGTTAACTTAAATCTCCAAAAGATAATCGAATAGCCTTATATGATATACCAAACAACGCCCAGGTTTTTTTTTCTTTTTTGGGGGGTGGTGCAGTGGGGAAATAGACTTTCTTTTTCTTCTTCTTCTTCTTCTTCTTCTATTAGCGTGCTTTTTAACCATTCGTATGGGGTACACGGTTACCTTCTTTTGAAGGACTTTGCAATAGACTTTCTTATAACATATAAATCTTTAAGGGGAGCATATAAACTTTCAGATACTTAAAATTGAGATATTACTTCTAGCTATGGCCAAACATGTTGCACGTGCCCTCGAGAAGTTTCTGGCAATAATTCTTATATATAAAGAAGATATAGTGGTTTTTAGATGATTACGTCATCCTAACTGAGTTGTCTGCTAAAGCAGACTATGTAGGTTTTTCTTGCGCATTGATTTTGCATAAATACCCCAATTTTTTCACTTTTTTGTTATCTTCATACGTCTGGGAAACATATAGTTTTAAGTCACCCATGTGATAATGGAACACTGAAGTGTATATATGTGCGAGTTTTAGGTTTTTTACACTTTGGAGTGGTTTTGTTTATTTTACAAATATCGGGTATTTGATTAAATTCCATAATGTCAAAACGCAAAAGAAGGTCTTTAGCTAGCAGAAAGAGAAATGTGATAGTAAAGTAGACGAGAGTGAAGGCATGTCCGGCAGTAGTAAAGTGATGATGAAGAGTGATCAGTAGCCCTTAGGGGAGGGAGGGTGGACCTTGGGGCAGGTAATGAGTAGAATTCGTTTCAGGTAAGAAATTTAGTTGTTGGTCAAGTAATTTGGACTAGTTCTAAATAAGTATCAATTACGATATTTGCTAATGAAAGCTATAATGTTTTACTTTCCTTCATACTCTCAGATAATCTCATAGAAAACTTTGACCGTCGATATCTCAAAACTTATTGACCTTCAAAACGATTTTCTCCGCTATTTATCAACCGATTTTAAATCCAAGTACATTGTTGTAAAAGTGAATAAATTTACAATATTTTGCAAGGAAGAGTTTCTTCTAAAGTACATTTTCAATTTTCTATATTTTTTCAAACTTTTGAAATATATAAATATATAAGTTTTTATATAAAAAAGATACCTAAAATATAGAAAATTCCTATTGACATTTTGTTTATATTGTAATTAAAGAAATTCATGGAAATTTTTAGTTAATTCTATTCAGTACTTTTTGATAAAAATTTATTTAAAATCTTTTTTGTTTAATCGATTTTTTTATTAATCTAAAAAAAAAAATAATAGTCCGAATTCAATGAAACTCGTACAGATCTATCTTTGCAATAGTATGAATAACATATAGAAAAACTAGATTCATCCAGTAATAAATAACAGTTTTGGGTTCAATGGCGGATGCTCCCCTTAAAAGTATAATAATGTAATTTGATATTAGTTGGTAGTTCTGTTCTTAAATGGATTAACTCTTAATGATTCCGTCCGAATACTTGAAAAAACAGTTCAAGACCGGATTATCCATTAATTTTTAATTTTTACCTGTTTTGATAAATATTTTTGTACAAGTTATAAAACAACTCTTAAACTAGTAAATATACGGAATTTGAAAAAAAGAATAATAATATCGTAACGACATATTTCGTGAAGTGATGCAATACATTGTAGCGTAATATTGTACATCAGCATAGGATATATATATATATATATATATATATATATATATATATATATATATATATATATATATATGTGTGTGTGTGTGTGTGTGTGTATATATGTATATATACATATATATATTTATATATATATATATATATATATATATATGTGTGTGTGTGTGTGTGTGCAATATATATATATATATATATATATATATATATATATATATATATATATATAAATATATATATATATATATATATATATATATATATACATAAATATATATATATATATATATATATATATATATATATATATATGTATATATATATATATGTATGTATGTATGAATGCATGAGCGTGTATATTTTCCTACAACACACGTGTATTCTTTATGAAAACTTGTAAAAATCCTTCGACTTATCTTTCTTCCTCTACTTCGTTTGTAATGACTAGGGAACCATTCTAATACTTCTAATGTCCATCTATTATCTGTTATTCTCATTATATGTTCTGTCCATGTCCATATCCTTTTTTACATGTTGTTAGAATATCTCTACTTTAGTTTGCTGTTATATCCACGTTTCTTTTTTTGTTTCTTAGTGTTAGTCCCGTCATCATTCTTTCCATTGCTCTATGTGTAACTACCATGTGTTCTATGGCTTTAGTAAGGCTCCAAGTTTATGATGCAATGGTAGCACCATCTGATTAAATACTTCCCTTTTCAGGCAAAGTGGCATTTTAATTTTCATAATCTTATTTTGATTACCTAAAGTTCTCCATTTCATGTTTACCCTGCTTTCAATTTCAGTTTCATTTCTTGGTGAAACGCTTACTGTCTGTCCTATATACGCACACTCCTATTCTATTCGTTAGTACTTTCTAGATGTTCGTCTGTAAACATTGTTAATTATATCTGTACATTTCCATTGAACATTATATCTGTTTTTCTCATATTCATTTCCAGTCCTACATTTCTACGTTTTCTATTTAAATCTTCTATGAAATATTACAATTCCTCCCATGATTCACTAGATAGAACTATGTTATTTGTAAATCTTAAATTTTTAATGTATTCCCAATTAATGTTAATTCCTCAAGTTTTCTAATCCAAATACTTAAAAACTTCTTATAGGTACGCTATGAATAATTTAGGAGAGACGGGATCCTCCTGTCTATATCCTTTCTCAATAGAAATTTTTTCATTACCATGATGTATATAAATACACTCACACACCCACACACCCATGTATATATATATATATATATATATATATATATATATATATATATATATATATATATATATATGTATATATATATACATATATATATATATATATATATATATATATATATATATATATATATATATATATATATATATATATATATATATACAGTATATATGGACAAACTGTCTCTTCGGCTTTTACTTCAGATGCCTGGTGATTGATCTTACTAGAATTAGTATGGACCTGCAGGGTCACATGCCAAAGTTAGATAGGCACTGCACATCACAAGGAACTGGGTATCCTTTGATGTATCTAGCCAATAAATCCTCTACGGATTAAGTCAGTCATGGAAAGAGAAGATGACAGAATGGACCCAAGTCCGGGGTATAGCAGGGTGCCAAGAATCTCCCGGTTTATAAATACCAAAGAAAAATTTAAAATAGGTAATTGGAATGTTAGAATCATGAACCAGATAGGGAAATTATAGTAAGTGGAGAGTAAATTTATGAAATATAGTTGGATATCTTAACCCTAAGTGAAACACGTTATAAGTGATTGGTAAGGAAGCTTTAGACCAAAGTAATATATATATATCTACTGAGGAAGATCTGATAGAGTTGGAAGAGAAGGGATAGGAATGATGATGAAAAAAAGAGCAGAAAAGGTATTAACTGAGTGGAGAGCTGTAAATAGTAGATTGTTGCTAGCAAAGTTCAAATCAAAGTAATGCAATATAAGTATTATAGTTTGCTATGCCTCAACAAATGATTGCCCTAAAGAAAGGAAAGGTGAATACTATGAAGAACTGCAGAGTGTAATAGATGAGATCCCAAAAAGAGATATGAAAACTGTGATTGGTGACTTCAATGCTAAAGTTGGAAGAAATAAACAAGGAATAGAGAATGTGATGGGTGTCGAGGGTCTTGGCGAAGTTGCAAATGAAAATGGAGCACATGTCATAAGCTTCTGTTCAGCAAACAATATGGTCATTGGAGGTACTTATTTTCAACAAAAGAATATTCACAAGTATACATGGACTTCACAGTGTGGCATTTACAAATATCAGATAGATCACATTGCCATTAGTAAAGAGAAAAGGAGGACTCTGAGAAATGTAAGAAGCTATAGAGGTGCAGCTATTAGTAGTGATCACCAGCTCCTCATATACCACACTGAAATTAAAACTGAAAGCACCCAAAAGAAAGATAGATAGAATACCTAGGTTTGATACAACTAAAATTTTAGAAGAAAAGCACAGAGAAACATTTGCCATAGCATGTAGGAACCAATTTGCAGTCTTAGAGACTTTAAGAGACGAAGAACAGACAATTAACGAAGAATGGTGTGATATTAAGAACATATATCAGTCAGTTGGTAGTGAAGTCTTGGGACGCAGTTACAAGGAGAAAGCCAGAATGACACTTAGGATAATATAAAAAGAAGACAAAGACAGATATATAAGTTTTCGAGAAAGTGATGGAAATTACAAGGTAGAGCATGCTAAGTATTTCAGTATTGATAGTGAGGTCAAAAGAAAAGCAAGGAATGACTGGAGAGAATATTTAGAAAGTAAAGTGTATGAGGCTGACAAAGCTATGAATTCAGGAACTGACTATGTTGAAAGAATTGCTCATAGAATTATTAATGAAATCTCGACTCAGGCAAAGAAGAAGCATATACCCATCAAAAATAGACCTGGCTCTGTTATAGCTTCAGAAGATAAAGAAAGACAACATTGGAAGGAACGCTTTAGTGAGGTTATGAATAGGAGATATGAAGGGAATAATTTGATTGATATACCTGAAGCTGATGAAGACTTTCATGTGCCCATGAATGAATTCAGTGTGTTTGAAGTCGAAGCTATCCTCAAAAAACTAAAGAGAGGTAAAGCCCCGGAATACGATGGAATAACTGCCGAGATGATACTGGCTGAAAATGAAGCAACTCCCAGACTACTTACAAGAATACTATGTAGAATGTGCCATGAAGAGGAAAAACCTGATGAATGGGAGTTAGAAGTGTTGGTGAAAATAGCAAAAAAAAAAAGACCTGACTCTTTGCAATAATTACAGAGGCATAACATTTACGTCAGATGTTAGGAAAATATGTAGTGTGCTTATTCTAAAGAGACTGGAGAGAAAGATTGATGAAAATTTGAGAAATGGACAAGCCGGATTTATAAAATGTAGAAGCTGCACTGACCAAATTCTAATTTTGAGACATTGTACAGCAATGCGGAGAATGTAGCAATCCCCTTTTGATGGCATTTGTGGACTTTGAAAAAACCTTTGATAGTGTGCACCGGCCAATTTTGTGCGTTATCATGGAATCCTCATGAATAGGTAAAATTGATTAAGTCTGTTCATGAGCATAGTAAGTGCAAAGTTAATGTTAATGGAGTCATATCAAATGAATTTCCAGTGAACAGTAGAGTACTCCAAGTGGATGCGTTATCATCCATGTTGTTTATCCTCCTCATGGAATTTGTAATGCGTAGACCAGTGAGAGATGGTGGAGAAGGATTGGACTGGATTTGTGATAGGAATTTAGCAGACCTAGAGTATGCTAATTATGTGGTCCCTGTTAGTAGAATGCCACAGGATATGCACTGCTTGCTTACCAGAACACATGGAATATCACACGAGGTTAGACAGATGATAAATACAAGAAAGACAGATTAGCCCAGCGGCATAGTAAGAAATATGAAACCAATTGTTCAAATTGTTCTAAAAGCACCAAAATTGGCACACATGTGGATTAATACATTCTGAACAATTTTGGATATGGAGGCATTCAAGATTCTCCCCGTAGCACATTTGGCGGCCATTTTTCAAAATGGCCGCTATTTACCGTTAGCGTCATTGAATATGTACCATAATTTGTCTTTTTGTGGATGCTAAAGGTGATAAGTGTGCTAGAGGTGATAAGTATTGTACAATTACACATACTTCTGTGCTTACCAAATAATTTGGCTACCATTTCACAAGAAAATGAATTTTACTTTGCAGCGGCAGCGTTGGTGGCAGTGACGGCGGCTGCAGTAATAGTATAGTGTTGATAGTCATGGTGCTTGTAGTAGTAACTTGTGGTAACATGGTGGTGTTTTGTGTCTTTGCAGGTGAGGCAGCAGCAGCACCACCTGACATCAGAGACGCGTTGTTCCAGACTGCAGCCATGGCAAAGAAGTTCCAACTGGTCGATACTTTTGAGCAACGTACTCCCACAACACCTCCTGAGACAAACTGGAAGCTGTGTCTTGTATGTCAAGAGGAGACAACAGAGTCACTTGTCTGCCCAGTACTGTCTAAACGCCGAGCAGATTGGCCAAGACCAGTTTGAAGCATTCTCAAAGGAATGCATCGTGGACAGAACCAAGTCCATTGAGGTGGCAATCCACCGGAACAAGCTACCACTGTTTGCGACCAAGAGAGGACCCAATATACCCAAAGGAAAAGAACAGGTCAAATCTCTGAAGAATGATGTTGCGCTCTTCGCACGATTATATATCGGCTGCCAGACCCGTGATGGGAATCTAGAAGAG
This sequence comes from Palaemon carinicauda, assembly GCF_036898095.1. NCBI lineage: Eukaryota > Metazoa > Arthropoda > Malacostraca > Decapoda > Palaemonidae > Palaemon > Palaemon carinicauda. The sequence continues at coordinate 50,080,934 of NC_090739.1, forward strand.
TTCTTCAGGCATGAAAATCAGCAATGCCCTCCAGCTTTATCTGACGGAGGGAGACTGTACCTAGGGAGCAAGAGTGACTTGCTGGTGTGCCTTGAAGGCCATGCTGAGCCTCAGTTTGAAGCTCCTACTGTCACTGCTGTTGTCCTCGATGGAGCAGTAATCGTACAGATGTTGAAGCCGGGTACTGCCAACACGTTCGAGAAATATGCACAGCAAGTGTTCATCCCATACGTTGTACAACGTTTCCAACATGTATCACGTCTTGACCTTGTGTGGGACAGCTACAGAGCAGATTCCCTGAAGGCATCAACCAGAGAACAGCGTGGAAAGGGAGTACGTCGGCGTGTTGTCGACTCAGCAGTCATACCAGGAAATTGGCAAAGTTTCCTGCGAGTTGATAGCAACAAAGTGGAGCTCTTCAGCTACCTCTCCACCATGCTTGCAGAGTCCTTTCAAGAAGAAGGCAAGGAACTGGTCGTCACTGATGGGGAGCAGGTGATCTGTGTTCCACAGCAAGAGGATGTCAACTCACTCGCACCATGCAACCAAGAAGAGGCAGACACCCGCATGATGCTACATGTAGCACATGCTGCACAACATGGTCACCACCAGATACAGGTTCGAACAGTAGACAGTGACGTCGTGGTCCTAGCAGTGATGGTAGTCCAGAAACTACCAGCTGGAGACGAACTCTGGGTAGCCTTTGGGACAGGCAAGAACTACCGCTACATTGCAGCCCATGAAATAGCTTCCTCCCTTGGTCCAGAGAAGGCATGTGCTCTTCCAATGTTTCATGCCATCACAGGGTGTGATACTGTGTCAGCCTTCGTCGGACATGGGAAGAAATCTGCCTGGGCAACATGGAACACGCTGCCAGAACTCACTGATGCCCTGCTGAGTCTGGCAAATGCACCCACAAGCATCCAAGAGGATACAATGCATGTCATCGAGAGGTTTGTCATACTCCTGTATGACCGCACAAGCAAATGCAAGGACGTCAACAAGGCGAGAAAGCAGCTCTTTGCAAAGACGAACTCTGTTCAGAACATCCCGCCAACCTACGCTGCTCTGGAGCAGCATGTGAAGAGATCTGCTCTTCAGGGTGGTCATGTCTGGGGCCAGGCATTGGTACCAACGCCCGTGCTCCCTCCACCAACAGACTGGGGCTGGCATCGGAGTGATGATGGGCTCTACACACCACTCTGGACCACACTCCCTGAGGCATCCAAGGCCTGCTATGAGCTGGTGTCTTGCGGATGCAAGAAAGGCTGCAAAAACCGCTGCAAGTGCAAGAACGCTTCACTGCAATGCACTGGTCTATGTTTCTGTGAAGGCGAATGCCAGTAGATTGGGACAGAAAACTTGCTAACCAACATTATGATCTGTAGACATTCATAATTCTGGTGACCAGATTTGAAAAGTTCGGAATCATAATTAACATAGTGTGGCAAAATCTACGTTATTGTATTACATGTATGTACTGCAGGATTACACAAGTACTGTGCCTAGAGACTGGGCTTTTGGTCGACTATATAACTACAATCTGACCATACTGTAAACTTCCCGTACTCTGTGTATTATTTTGACTAGCAATTTTGCCAGCAATTTGAAATAAAAAAGCAACTTGAGCAATTAAAGTGTGTTCCTGAAATCAGGTACTGGTTATTAGAGGTATTATGTCATTGAGTATTGAAATCTTCATCAAATGTCCACTTTTTCCACAAAATGGCGGCCAGTTTGGGGGCCATTTTTGAGAAGATTCATCTAAATATCTGTTAAACATTTATTGATGTTAATTCTGATGTAAAAAAAGGGAATTTTGGCCCATCTAGCACCAAACTAACGACACATAATGAAGTCTATGTAATGACGCTAATGTTAAATGGCGGCCATTTTGAACAATGGCCGCCATATCTTCCTAAGGGTTAATCTTGAATGCCTCCATATCCAAAAA
>NC_090739.1:50090387-50095387 GCF_036898095.1 Palaemon carinicauda
TATATATGAATATATGTAGTAGGTTGGCCAGGGCACCAGCCGGCCGTTGAGATACTACCGCTAAAGAGTTATGGGGCCCTTTGTCTGGTCACACAGATTACATTGAATTCCTCTCTCTGGTTACGATTCTTTCCCTTTGCCTACACATACACCGAATAGTGTGGCCTATTCTTTACAGATTCTCCTCTGTTCTCATACACCTGATAACACTGAGATTACCGAACCACTCTTCTTTACCCATGGGGTTAAATATTGCACTATAATTGTTCAGTGGCTACTTTCCTCTTGGTAAGGGTAGAAGAGACTCTTTAGCTATGGTAAGTAGCTCTTCTGGGAGAAGGTCACTTCAAAATCAAACCATTGTTCTCTAGTCTTGGGTAGTGTCATAGCCTCTGTATCATGGTCTTCCACTCTCTTGGGTTAGTTTTCTTGCTTAAGGGTACACTCGGGCACATTATTCTATCTTATTTCTCTGCCTCTTGTTATGTTAATGTTTTTATAGTTTATTTAGGATATACTTATTTTAATGTTGTTGCTCCCCTTAAAATATTTTTTCCTTTGTTTCCTTTCCTCACCGGGCTATTTTCCCTGTTGCGGCCCCGGGGCTTATTGCATCCTGCTTTTCCAACTAGGGTTATAGCTTAGCAGTTAATATTATATATATATATATATATATATATATATATATATATATATATATATATATATAGTTTTATATATATGAATATATATATATATATATATATATATATATATATACATATATTTATATATACATATATATATATATATATATATATATATATATATATATATATGTATGTATATATTCATATATATATATATATATATATATATATATATATATATATACAGTAGGCTACTTGCGCATGATACTTTACGTCTTTAATGAATAAACAACTTCTCAGAGGAACCCAAAAACAGATGCAGCATCTCCTTAGACAAATTGAGCTCCAGCTAATTTTCAGGATAACAGAGAAGCTGCTATTACATTACTCCATTTCTTATGTAGTGTCGATACCTGTTTGGAATCACTTTTTTTTTGTTAGACTTGATCAGGACTACATCGTTTGAGCAATGGAATTACAATTTAATATAAAGACTTCGGTAGCAAAAAATTTAAGAAACAAAATATATGGATTCTCTGAAATTGATTAACAGAGGTCAATAGATGAAAATTTTAAAATAGTAGAATTTAATATTAATTTTGAAATACATATATGATGTTTTACTAGGCTTCACAGAACCTCGTGATCGATCTCATATGTAACCCCCTTCTTTACTGAAGCGTTCAATATAATTTTTTATTGTGATTGACGTCGATTTTTCAGGAACATCATATCTTATTCAAAGCAGATTAAATTGAGGCTTACGCGCCCTCAGAAATTTAGATTTGTGATCCACATTGATCTCGGATTCGATGCCATTTTGAGCGGCACCTTGCCCTATTGTGCTCTTGATGCTGGAACATTTCCTTTGTAAACTAAGCAATTTTTGCACTCCCATCCAGGCCATCCATGCTGCTTCTCTTCTTATTCGACGATATTCACAATTCTACTGTTGCGAAGGAGTTCATGCATAGTTTTCAAAAGTGATCTCGCTTTTGCAACCCAGCTTTGAATCTGACTTTTACTATCCTCCTCAGAATTTCTAGATTTGAAGAATACGTTGATCCTTAATTTCAGTTTATCTCGAATGGCATTACTTTTCCTAACAGCTAGAAGTCTGTTGGCTCCGTGATTCTCTCTCAAGTGAAGCATCATCTGTACTTCTATCCGGGTCATCCATGCCTTGCCACTTCTAAATAAGATATCTTGGCATTGTTACTTTATATTCATAATCAATAGACAACATCTCTGTGACACCCAAAAATCGAACACATCATTTCTCCAGACATACTGAGTTCTAGCTTGCTTTGAGGATAGCAGGAAAACTACATTTACAGTTCTCCATTTCTTATTTACTGTTGACAAGTGATTCATGTCACTTTTTTTTGAGACTTCACCAGGACTATATTGATTGATTCATGGAATTTACTCTTTAACTTAAAGGGTTTGTTTGAGAAAATTAGTTACAAAAATATTTGGATATGTGTATATCAATTGATAAATATTGATAAATGAAAAGTTTAAAATTCTTTGAAATCGCGAAATTTCAGATCAATTTAAAAAAAGTAAATGATTTTTAACAAGGCTTCATAGAATTTTATAATCAATCACTCCTCGATGGGACTTCGTCCTGATAGGACCATAATATATGGAAAAATTTTAATTTCTTCTGTACCGACGAAGGAACTACTTTGGAAAGTTATCTGCTTTGCAGCGGCTGTTCTAAGCTTCGGACTCCAACCTTGGTTTTCATCCTGTGCCATCATCTCATCATCATCTTGTCCGTCTTGTGGGGTCCTGATTGCTCGTCTTTCACAAGATATGATAGCTGCTTCACTTACCGGGTGGGAACGCAAGAGCCTGTGGTTCGCACAGATACGGGTCATTCTAAATCAAATCGCATCACATATCACCAGGCTTTCCACTCTTCAAGGAAGCTTCTGATTACATTTTTGCAACAGGATTGACATAATTTCTTGTTTGAAGCAGACTAAATTGTAAGGCTGACTCGTGCCCTTAGAAATTTAAATAGAGATGTGTCATTCTTGGGTTCGATTCCAAAGCCTTTCCTTATGACAAATTATGGTCTTAATTATATCGAATGAAGTAGTTTCTGCACTCCCATTCAGGTCACCCATGCAGCTTTTTTCTTTCCCCGATGAAGTTCAAGTGCTTCAAAGTGGTTGATACAGAGCTTTCTAAACTGTTCTTGCTTGTGCAACGCAGATTAGAATGTGAGGGTTACTTACCTCCTCAGAATCTCTGTATTTGAAGACTAGTGTTCCCTGGTCCCCTTACACCTGGAATGGCTTCACTTTCCAAAACAGCTCAGACCCTCGTAGCTACAGTATTCTCTTGCCAGCAAGGCATCTTCTTTACTGCTATCCAGGTTATGTATGCCTTGCTACTTCGAAATATGTAGTTTTCTGTTATCCTAAAAGCTAGTTGGAGCTCAGTTTGTTCAGTGCATTGCTGTGTTAAGTTTTTATAAACATAAAGTAACATCACCAAGTACCATATTTAGAAGTGACAAGGTATAGATAACCTGGATTGAAGAGCAGAAGATGCTTCACTGGAGAGAGAATGGTAGAGCCACGAGATTTCAAGCTATTGTGGGGAGTGATACTATTCCAAATGAAAGTGTCTTTATGCTAAACGTTACTACTCTCGGCAGGCTAAAAGAAACTTCACTCTCTGAAACGCATATATTCTTGAGATAATGATAATTAACAATACTTAAGCAATCAAGCAGATTGTTTCGAAAAAGGTAATGAGATTCTTGGATATAAATGAAGAACGGACGATAATTACTGGAAGTAATTTCTAACACGAGTGGAATTTGCGATCATGACTGGAAGGAACAAATTCTTCATTTACCAAGATTTGTATCCTCCTTTTCTTCAGAAAATGGGACACAGAGAGAATGTCAAAAGTTCTGTAGCATTATATCTAAAGGAGTTATCATCAACTACGATGAATTCAGTCTTCTCTTACCTCTGCAAGTACCAATGCTTTTCATCCCAAAATCTACATTTATCATTCTGTTGATCAGTTTTTTTAAGATTGCTGTGTGTATATACATACATATATATATATATATATATATATATATATATATATATATATATATATATATATATATATATATATATATATATATATATATATATATTTATATATATATGTATATATATTTATGTATATATATGTATACATATATATATATATATATATATATATATATATATATATATCTATATATATATGCATATATATATACTGTATATTTATATATATATATATATATATATATATATATATATATATATATATATATATAAATATATATATATTGCTAGGTAGCGATACCTGCGACTTTACCCTTTGCTAATAAGATAAAATCTAAATTATCATGCTTCTTGAGGTAAGCGTCAGTGCTTTTTTAGTAGTTTTTCTCACTTCATTCTAGTTCCAAAGACGAAAGCACCCTACCAAATATTTGTTGCTTTGTTACACCTCTTAGAAAGTAGAATAAAAAAGAAACTAATTAATGCATATATTATTTTCTTTTGTTTTTAATTTTTTTCTCTCATTAAACCCGAGATAAAACATTGAATTTATCTTTCCTCCCTAAATGTATTTTGACGAATGAGAATATTTATTTCATGACGAACTCTGCATTTTCAGGCCTCTCAAGAAACAGTAATTTTATATCCAGGGGAGACGGACAGCTTGGGTCGAGTCTCATCCTGGTCAGGGCTTCAGATGTGGCTCAACCACCACCATTTTTCGAGAGGAATTCTTGTCCTTCGCTGCACGGCCTCAATTTTGGATAATTATAGCCGATCCTCGGAGATAGCCATCACCAGTGCTGATTACGTCGACGTTGTACCAAGGGAAAGGGCTTCCACGGGAGGTTTGTCACCATTCCATTTCATAGAACATCAGTTGCATAATTAGGAAGAATTATACTATCCGTATCATGTACAATCTGCATTTTTGATTAGTGGTATAGATATCGAAAATATTTTGTGCAAGATAAGCGAATATTCAAGCTGTGTCCTTTAAATTAAATGCCTTCAAAATTTGATTCTTCCAATTGCAATTTTAGCACGTTATAGTGGCATTGACGTTTTTAGCTGAAGAACTATTCACCTCTAAATGAATCAGATGCTCCTGTATTGAAGATATTTTTTTCTTTGCCAAAAGTCATGCTGTGTATTTAGTTTTAATTTGACCAAAGATTCTTTATTATCTTTTTAAGAAATATAAAAAGTTTCTGGCATTGTTGTATTAAATCAGCTAGCAAACCCTTCTAAATGACTAAGTATTATCTAGACTTCTTACAATCGTAAAATCAATACAAATGGC
>NC_090739.1:50110387-50145387 GCF_036898095.1 Palaemon carinicauda
GAGGGAGGGCACCATTATCAGAGCAAGTGCATATGCGTGCGCATATGCATAAACAATTTACATTGTTAAACAACGTAATTTTAATCGGAAGCTCTCCGTGAAAAAATATACTGTTCTCGGCCGCACCTCTAGAATATAGGCGACCATAGTTTTACTATACTTTCTTCATAAGTTTTACGTCAGTATATCCGGCTTTAAAACGGTAAAAAATCCTGCCATTTTCCGTGTTTTTAATGCAAATTTTCAACAATGTTGTTCCAGAACTTTGAAGTGAAGGAAGGTGTCTATTTTTTTTTGGGGGGGGGGGTTGTTGTTATTACTTCATAGTGTTCTTTGTATTTTTTTTTTTTTTCATAACCGGAAGTAAATCCTAATTATATAAACTTCATCTTTGAAATTTTTTAAATGTCTGGTCATTATGTTTGTGATAGTACATTCGTTCTCTGTTAAAAAATGATAGAACTTCCTGTGTGTAACACTTCTCTGCTCATTATTGACTTTTATAAAAAATATGAGACTGTACCCGAACATATGGTCAAACAACAAAATCAAAAGTGATTCTGAACCTTTATGAACAGGTAGATTTTTCTCAAACATTACTCTACCCTTTCTAGTCCCAAAGACCACCGGTCAAAATATCAATTCAATAGCGGCAATCTTCTTCAAACGGGCCGATTACTCCAGGTTTTAATTGTTTTTATCTTTCTCATTCTCAACAATGACTTTTGCAAGAGGTTCGGTGTCATCATATCACCAAACCAAATTTGAACATCAGTTTCCGTGATTCCTTTTTCATCTCTTTGTTATCGTTTAATTCTCAAGTTTAAGCACGGTTTGCAGCGACACGATACGAATCTCATTTTTGTGTGAAGAAATTCTTCATTCAACGTTTTCAGTGGAAGACATATTACCTAATTTTAGAGAATCAAAGTTCTAAGAGGTTATCAGTCACAATAAGACAGAGAACTGTTGAATATGAACAGCGGAATAAAATTTAAAAGTAGTGCCAATGTGCAAAGTATTTTGTTGTTATGATTTTGCAGCTCTTTGCACTTCTTCCTTCTTGAGGTTTTACCCTTCTTATAACTGTGTTCACTCTTCATAGAACAGAGCCAACTATCCAAGGAAAGAAACAGTATTATTCGGCTGAAAATATTATACACTATAATTGTGTGTTACCTCACACTAAATTGACTCATCCCGGATGAAGGGAGCTTAAGAAATCAACCATACAATTTATTTTTAGAATTGTAAAGATTCAAATAGAGAAAGATATTTATGTTTTGGCAGGAAAAGATTTTTGGACATTTCATTGGACTGAAAATATCTCTGCTTTTAGGATTTTAACTGTTTAAAGAAACAAGTTTTATAAATAAAGTTTTAATTTCTATTTATCTCAGAATTTTATATATAATAATTTATTTTAGTCTATATTTCCTATATATTTCTTTTATATTCTATTATTAGCTTTCAAAAGTATTTTTACCCTCCAAAATTTAATCAGGCCTCCTCTGAAAGAGTCGAGATAGACTCATTAGGCTGGTTAAACTCTTCCCTTTTAATAAATATAACGATGTTCATCGTAAAGTTTCTGTTTTATACCGGAAGACGTCAATGTTTCTGGTTATAAAGTATTCAACAAGACACAATAAGAAAATCAACAGAGACACAGACAGAGACTGAGAGATGAAATTCATTTCGGGAATTTTAAAAATCAAAACTGTAATGGAAGGGACCCCAGATAATACGCGTTGTTCCATTTGCCCATATCATATTGCGTTATATCTCTGGGTTAGTTGATGGTGTCCTTGTTGCCAGAAGCAGTTCCTATGGGGATTGAGAGAATTAATCATGTCCACGAGATGATGTCAGTTACAATATGGGGGAGGTAATCGGACAAAGGCCTCCAGGAACCACCGGCTTATTAGTTTCAATTGGCTTAGTGTCATATTCAAGTAATGCCAGAAATAAGCCCAACCATGTAAATAGATATGCACTAAATACAGTCATATAAGTTGCAAACATAAAGTGTTTTTATACAAAGTTTATAAACTAGTAATTTAACTGATTTCCTCTTTGAAGTTTTTTTTTTTTTTTTTTTTTTTTTTTTTTGCTACTTTCTAATTCTTATAAGTAAAGGTTGGTGGCAAGGTGACAGTAGCCAAGAAAGCTATTAAAAAAACATTTCCTAATGAAAAATCGCCTACTTTTTCCATTTATTCATAATATTTCATCAATATGGCTTGATTTTTTTTGTTTTCTATGTTAATTTTCTATGCCACAATGCATCCTTCTATTAGTATGATTTGGCATTTACAGGGATTATAATGAAATGTGTAATAAATATGAATATGTATGATGCATAATACCATAAACTCCTTATTTCAAATTGCATATCTGCATTGAATATCTTATTATCATTATCTCCGCCAACGAAGCTGAAAGGAGGTTATGTTTGCGTGTTTTGTGCGTTTGTTAATGAGTGTATTTATTTGTGAATAGATTCCTGGACATGATTGTAATCGTAGAGTAATGAAAATTTTAGGGATTCACTGTTATGTAAAAAAGCTGGAAATTAGTAAGTTTAGGAAGATCAGGGTAAAAGGTGGAGGTCAAGGTCAAGAAAATGTCCAATTCACGTAATTAGCTATAAGTATGGACATCGTTGTCACAGACACTTTAAGTGTATAAAAATCCACGCCAATTAATACATGCTACGGTCAAAGGTAAAGGTCAAGGTCGAGCAAACAGTCGAGAAATGGGCTGCCACAGCGGAGCTGTGCGCTCTAGTGAGTGCCACTCTAGTTATTATTATTATTATTATTATTATTATTATTATTATTATTATTATTATTATTAGCCAAGCTAAAACCCTAGCTGGAAAAGAAGGATACTATAAATCCAAAGGCCCCAACAGGCAAAAGTATCCAGGTGAGGAAAGGAAACAATGAAAAGAAATAAAAAATGTAACTTAAATATTCCAAGAACACCAACAACCTTAAAACAGATATTTCATACACAAACTATAAAGAGATACGTTTGTCCGTCTGTTCAACATAAAAATATTTGCTGCAAGTTTGAACTTCTAAAGTTCTACCGATTCAACTACCCGATGAGGGAGATAATTTCACAACATGGTCATTGCTGAAGCTAATCTTCTAGAATTCTGTGTAGTATTGAGCCTTATAATGGAGGGGTCCTGGCTATTAGAATTAAGAGCATACCTAGTATTAAGAAAAGGGTGGTACTATCCTCGGGAAGATCTGAATGTAAAGGATGGTCAGAATTATGAGACATCTTATGCAACATGCAAAACGAACTCATTGAGCAACGGTGCCAGAGATTATAATATCTAAATCAAGAGTAAGATATTTAATAGCCCGTAACTTCCAGTCTAATAGCTCAAGATGAGAATCCGTTGATGAAGACTAGACATGAGAACATGACTCGAAGCAAAGTAAAATGAAAGAATTAAAACACTTCAGAATATACTGATCACCGAATATTTTAAAAAAACTTTCTCGTAAGCCAATTTTTTGCGCAATTAAGAAGAAATAGACTAAATGTATTTTTCAAAAGTAAATTTGTTGTCGATAATTACACTTGAAATTTTAAAAGGTTCATACAGAGTTAAAGAGACATTATCAATGCTAAGATCTGGATGTTGAGGAGCAACTGACCCCGAGCTACTTACAATCATACTTTGAGTTTTATTTGGATTCAACTTCATGCCCCATAATTTGCACCATGCACTAATTTTAGCTAGATCTCCATTAAGGGATTCAGCATCCCCAGATCTACTTTCAAGAGATGTAATTAATGCAAAGAGAGTAGCATCATTTACATATGCAACGAGCTTGTTTTTCAGGCCAAACCACATGTCATGTGTATACAGTATGAAAAGTAATGGTCCAAAAATACTACCCGGAGGAACACAAGATATGATCCTAAACTCACTCTGGTGTCCATCAACAACAACTCTTTTCGACCTATTACTTTGAAATTCAGTGATGATGTTAAGAAAAGACCCACCGACTACCAACTGTTTGAGTTTAGAAACAATGGCCTCATGGATTACCACGGTGAAAGACAGCACTAAAATCAAGGCCAATCATTCGAAACTCCTGCCCACAATCAAGAGATTTCTGTACAGCATTGAAGCTTGTAAGAAGGGTATCACATGCTCCAAGGCCTTTACGAAAGCCAAATTGCAAACTAGGGAACAGAAGATTGCCGACTGCAAACCAGTTTCAATTATTCAACTTTTCCGACTGATGAGACCAACTTTTTTGGAAAATTGAATTCACTGGGGACTAAAGAATTCTGAAAGTTAGACATTGCAAAGAAAAAATTGAAGCATAAACATCGCTTGAATAATTTTAATTTCGACATATGAGATATTTTTTAATTCACAAGGAATCAATACCTATTAGGTAAACAGACATATTTCACATAATGCTGGCGACCTGTTCAGAATGTTTGTATGTGATATCAACATAATGCTTTGCAACAATGCCCTCATAGATATAAGTAAGAAAATTAACTGTCATATTTGTTATACTGATAATTATTACTCTAGTACTACTCTAAGAACATTCCTTCTTAAAAATGATAAAGGACTTGTGGGACGGTTCTTGAAACCCGAAGAGGGATGCCTAAATTTCCTTGTGGGATGCGAAAGGGACAAACAGTGACAAGAATGAAAGTTCACATGCTGGCTTTCAAATGGAAAGACCGACGAGAACTTATCCTCACAAACATTCACACGGGTGAATTGAAAGACACGGGGAAAGTTATTTCAGGACTGGGGAACATATTATAAAACCCGATGAGATTCTTGACTACGAGAACAAATATACTTGTAGACGAACCAGATGTACAAATAGATTCGGTAGAATGTACTCGAAAACGAATAAGGTGGTACAAGAAACTATTTTTTCCTTTTAGTGGATTATGTTTGCCAGATGCTTACTACCCCTATAAACCGAGTAAAAATAAAAGTATGTCACTAGGGCAGTTTTCCTTGAATGTTAGTACTCGTGGCAAAGTACTAACTTTCAAATCAGAAAAATGAGGCAGAAATGTGGCCCCTCTTCAGCACGACCGAATTTGCCCGGAGAGATTTCTTCAAAAGCATCATTTAGACACCATAGCATTGCAGTGTAGGAAATCAAAAGGTCAGAGAAACTGCCATATCTGTTCTCATGCAATAAAAAGGCGCAGGTCAAGAAGATCGGTCACAACATACTGCCCAGGATTTGACCTAGGAATTTGCGTCGCCTGTTTCCAATCATACCACAACTTTAGGAGAGAGAGAGAGAGAGAGAGAGAGAGAGAGAGAGAGAGAGAGAGAGAGAGAGAGAGAGAGAGTGTAGTTATTGTTATATTTTGCTTTACAGCAAATTTTGTATCATGAATCAAATACCTTTGCTTGCAGAGAGAGAGAGAGAGAGAGAGAGAGAGAGAGAGAGAGAGAGAGAGAGAGAGTAGTTAATGTTATATTTTGCTTTACAGAAAATTTTGTATCATGAATCAAATACCCCTGCTTGCAGAGAGAGAGAGAGAGAGAGAGAGAGAGAGAGAGAGAGAGAGAGGGAGAGAGAGAGAGAGAGAGAGAGAGAGAGAGAGAGAGAGAGAGAGAGAGAGAGCCAAGCAGACCAGTTAAAGTCTGTAGGACAACGTACAAGAACGGAAAGAAATTGTTCACGATAAACTTGAGTTTTATTTCTTACGTAAGTATTAATTATTTTAAATCCAACAAACATATGTATATTTCATATATTTTGTATCATAATTAGAAATATAAGGCTAGAATATAATAAGTAACACATAGAAAATAAGAAATTTACATATTTACGTTGTATAATGGAAATATACGAGATATGGCAAACGCTATTTAGTTGACAGATGATATCCTGCCATTAGGGACTATGACATTTTGTCAAAAGGACCACAGAGAAAAGTTCCAGACAATTAACAGAAGAAGAAGAAGAAGAATAAGAAGAAGAATGTCTTCTTAACATGTAGTAACATTGGTTGAGAAGTAATCAGTAACAGTTGGGCTTCATATACACTTGGTGGGAACCAAATTTTCGGTTACTATTCTATAACCTGTTTATTCCATGTGAAATGGTTTTATTTGTAGGCCTAAGACACAATCTTCATAACCTTGTCCTTTTGAATTTAGTTACAGCAGCATACGTATCACCAAACTGTACAGTATATCAAAAGAAAATTCAATCAAAAATTACTATTAATAAATCTCAGATTTAGTTCTTTTATAATGGTCAGAAGAGAACATGTTTCAATTGTAGTTTAGATTGTGAGACAAGTAGGTTTGAAAGATGGAATGTATTCGATACCAGAGAGTTTCCAGCCTCAATGCCAGTAACTGAAAGTAAAGTGTCTGATCAGTGTGATAGCAGTAATAATGATGTCCTCTATATTAATCTGAGCCCCTAAAGTCCCAATAAGCGACATATGGATAAAGACAATAGGAACTTGGTACAGAATAATGATCGGAAAGCAGATTAACAGTTAACATGCAGACATAACAAGGATCATTATTGGTGAGGAATTGTGAAACTAGGGAACCAGGGATTAAGGCAATGACAGTGGTGCATACTGTTATCACGGAAAAAATTTCAACTAGATATAATAGCTGATAGAAGGTTATTAATGGGCGTCCTGGTAATGAAATGGAAACATTCTGAATCATATTGTAGAGGTAGTACTGGAAATCCAAATACTAGCGTTGAAAGGGAAGGTATTCATGATGTTCAAAGCGATGAAGGTGAATGTGTTATGAATCCGTTATTAAATCATTCTCAGTTATCTAATCTCCTTGATGATGTAGATGATATGCAGTATGGCAACGAGCAAGTATCAGCCCCATCAGTGAGCCTGTATCAGGTAAACATAACATAGCAACGATCATATCAATGATAGTGAGGAGAAGTGTCTTAAACCCGTTAGAATTGGCTTTGGATATTTTTTTTCTGATCGCTCTAGTGGTGACATCAATAAATATTTTTAGTTCAAATGAGCTGTAAACAGATACAACTGAAGACGTTATCGTCTTAATATAATATTGATGTGGTGTTTATGCAAGAACATCATATCAGAAATAGAAATAAGATATCTTGAAGAAATTTTAAAGTACTATTGAATATGCCAACTATTTTCAAAGGAGTCAGTTGTTTCTGCTTAATATGTCGAAAAGATGAGGTATACTATCTGCAAGAATCCGACATAGAGGGAATAATTTATTCTTGCTAAATGTATATTACCCATCAAGATCTACTTAAAAAAGAAAAAAAAAATGTTTGTTTAGTCGAGACAAAATACATGAAATTTATTTCTTGTTCTCGATTATAGTTGTGTATTCTCAGGAAGGGGTTTAAGTACGGGTAACGAAAGATACGTATCGTAAGCTTTCCAATCTTTAGTGAAATACCTGGCTCTGAAAAACGTATGGTTTTCAATGCACAATTTACCCAGGTATACTTACTATTGAACTGATTATGGTTCCAGAATTTATCTTATGCTGTATATGTAAGTAACCTGTATAGCAACATAAAAGTGTCAAAATGTTCCATTATTTATAACAGATCATAACATGATATTAAACCACATTTTAGTGATAAAAAGTGTAAAATGGGGAAGGGATACTGGAAACTGAATACTACATTACTGAATTGAAATGATTTTCACGAGAACTTCAAGAGATTGAATGATTATTTGAAAAGGGAAAAAAGAAAATGCCTCAATGAAAGGGAGTGGTGGGATGCCATTGTAAACCGTAAATTAAAAGGCTTTGTTCCTGTTAGTTTGGCTAAACAACCTAACCAGGAGAATTGCTGTGGCCTTTAAAACTTTTTACAAAGTCACTTAGAATTCTTAGCCAACAAGGCATCGGTGAGGTGATATTAATTTTCAACCAATTAAAGTCATTAAAGGCAATGAAATCTATAAAAGGTGGAATGAGGGAAGATGTGGAAAATGGTTTGAAATAGAATGTAGGTTGATTAGGGAGCGACTGTCTATCCATTTATGAAGGAAAGAGAAATCCAGCGAAAGAAAAAAACTGTAAGAGAATTGCACTTGGAGAATGGTGCAACCCTATATAGCACTGATGCCATTGCTTATCATGTAAAGAAATATTATGAAACTATTCTCAAAGGTAAATACAGACATGAGGTTACAAGACCATTTTTCAAGTTTATTGATAGCATCAGTAACGGGAAGATAACGAAGCATTGTATACTATTGTTATTGCGAAAGATGTATTAAACACTTTGAAAACTATGAACATAAGTGAACCGGAGTTTACGTAAGTGTTAAAATATGCTTTAGAAGTAAACTTTCGATTAGGGCAAAATCTAAAGAAGGGATTAAAAAATTGGTTAACAAAGAGAGGGGCATGCTCTGTTTGAATAATTGGAGAACTATTGCATTGCTAAATAGTGATTATAAAATGTATTTCAAGAATGCAGGCAAATAGAAGGGTGAGTGTTCTACATAAAGTTGTATTTGAGGAACAATTTTGGTCGGTGTATTGAAGGTTAATAATGAAGTGTAACACAGTAATCAGAGATATCATATATCAAGTCAAAGAAAATCCTTTATACAGAGCTCTAGTTAATAGGAAGGGGGACAAGGCCATTGGCACGCATGGGGTTCATTGACGATTTCATATGAAAATAAGAATGCTGTATGAGGGCAGCTACAGTGCAATCTATATAAAAGCAATCGCTAGCGACTATTTTTCTGTTGTATGATTGATATAGCAAGTCTGTCCTATGTCAGTGACAGCATATGTTTTGTACCAAGAATCACTTTATAGAACTATAAAGCGAAATAAACGTATTCGATCCATGAAAACAATGCATTCATGTGTTCACTATATGGTTTGAGGATGACAGTTCACTGTTTGTTAGAACAAGTGAGAGCATACAGGAAGTGTTTCATACAATAGAACAATTTGGGCTACCGGGCAGAAGTAAATCGGGATAAAAATTTTGTTATCGGACTAGGAAACTGGAAAGATCGAAATGAATGGCCAATTGAATAATTTCAACATTGAAACAAATATACTGAATTGTTGTTTCTGTAATTCAATTATTATGAAAAGATAATCAAAGAAAATGGGATGACCTAATTAGTAAAGTTCAGGTAACGTTCCAAAGAGTTTTTTCATCTATGCATGAAAAATCCATCGTCATTAATTCCTTAATCCTAAGTAAAGAGTGATATATGCGCTATGTGCCACTTGTTTCCATTGCTAAAAAAAAGCAAAAACCCAGATCAAGTAATCTTTCGGTACCTGGGTGTGGAATTTATCAGGTCAATTGATAGATAATAATTTTTATCTTCAAAAGCTAAACGAGACATAAGGATAGTTAATGTGTATTACTTTATAAGGCAGCAGCTATTTTAACGGTCACATATTTGAAGATTATGTCATCATAAACGAATGGAAGGCATTTAGCCATTTACTTTGCAAATATTGGAATAAATCCTATGTTTCCTTAAAAAAAAAAAAAAGTAACCATGGTGTATATTACAAAGCTACTCCTTTCGTAAGAAAATTTATTAAAATGCCCAACTTTCCACATATCAAAAGCAAAATCATTTATTTGTCATTAATGTCAGAAAATATGCCTATTGTAATGGAGAGATATCCCCTCTTTGAGTAAATATTTTTTTGTGTAAATATGTTTATCAGTACCAGAAAAGTTTGATGTAAAGATTTTTGTGTATGAATCATTAGCCACAAGATAAAGGCTGAATGTACTAAACATAAGTAATGATGATTTCTGTAGCAAGGGTATGGAAGTAGAATATCTGTTACATTTTGAGTCCCCTGGCGTTATAACTAGTAAGGTTGGTTCTCCAGTCGGGACATCTGATCATGCCTTGATTTCATTAGTAGTGAAGACTGAGCAGCCTGTCCCTGATATATCATATTCTTTTGAAATTTATATGAAATCCCAAGCAGACTGGAATAGGATTTTGCATGAACTTTTGTGCTTAAATTGGTCACAATTATATAAGAGTGTAGATCCTGTTGTCCCTTTGAATGAGAATATAGTCAACATAATTGATAGGCGTATCCCTTCTCGTGTACTAAGGTACCGAGTGAAGGACAAACCGAGGTTCAATGATGATTGTAGACGTGCTTACTTGGAGAAGCAGGAGGCCTACCATCTTTGGAAGGGTAACAGATCAGATTTGACCTAGAATAACTATACTCAGCTTCAAGATTTTGCTCAGAGATTTATGCCTCAACTGAAAAGGAGTACAATTTAACCATAAAAGAAACCACTCAGCCACGAAGAAAGATAAAAGTCAATGACAATTCTTCTGTACATATACCTGTCAAATTCAGGTTTTCCGTACTTAGAATTGAAATCAACCCATCTTCACCATCGTAGCTTATTGGTAGGTTTGGGACTTGGCATTCGATTAATGATAAATTTTTGCACATTTAAACGTGTTTTTCATATTTAAAATAAACCATATATATTAATACATTAAAGTCTGGATTCTCTTAACGACCTTGGGATCAGAGCCCCAGGCGGAATCACCCAAAGACTATGGTATCAGACCGGTCTTTAGAATTAAAGATTAATGAAAATTTGAAAAAAAAAAAAAAAAAAGCAAACCAGTCAATGGCTAGGTTTATCAAAATTTGGGAATTAAATCGCCTGAAATTTCATATAAAAAAAAATCAGGCTTTATATCAGTTTAGTGACATCTGTGTCACTGTATGGACATTAGTATAACAGTGAAACAATCTCCAACAGATTTACTTAATATGAGAGTAAAACCTTCAGAAGAATATTGGGAGTAAAAAGGCGAGCCAGGATCAGAAATGAATCTATGAGAGAGACTACTTGAGTGCCACATTTGGATGAGCTCATGGTGAAGGGTAGATGGAGATGGTTTGGGCATGCTTTTCACACTCCCCAAGAGAAATTAGTTCATCGCACCGTTAACTTGGCTCGACAATGCACTGGAAGAGTCGGAAGAACCAGGCCTACATGACAAGGACTATGAAGCGTGATGTAGGAGATGATGAATGGAGAAGTATTGAATTAAAAGCTCAAAGTGGAGACGATTGGCGAAATCTAACCGAGACCCTTTGCATCAATAAACGTAGGAAGAGATAATAATGATGATGAAAATTAAAATTTCAACAGTCATATACAGTACTGCGAAATATATATTATGTTCAACCTGCTGTTTTGTGTTTTTATTTCTAGAAATAAAAATAGAATTTAATGTACATTTGGCAAATAATGAATATATCGTTTTCAACCGTCTCATGTGAGTTTTGCATCTTCAAATGATAAAATTTCATTATGATTTTAAAAATTATATATTTTTTTTTCAAACTGCTGTTGTGAGTGTTATTTTGGTGTTTGTAATTGTTTTGGTTCTGAAGTTTTGTGTGGCTGTGTGTTTTGTTTGTTACTGCTGCTGCTTTTACTTATAAGCTTTACAAGTAATTCCAAACTCACATGATAATCAAGATTAATTTTTCTTTTGCTAATAGTGATTTTCAATGATTACAAACCTAGATTACAATTATGGAAGTACCGGGGATTTCGGTTCCTTTTAAGTCTTGTATGACATTCTTAAATGATTAGAAATTTTTTTTTTTTTTTCATCTTCATATTTCATCAGTTAGCAGAAGGATTTATGTTAAACTCTTCTTTTATTAGTTTTATAGAAAATTACCATGGCACCAATAACTGTTTTTTCTTAATTTGTTTACTCAATAGAATTAATGCAACCACTGGGTCATCATACAAGGAATCTTGTCAACTGACAAACGTGCCCACACGCCTAGGTGAAATGTAGCGTGAGATGTTTCGTATTTCAACGTTTCCATTTACGTTTTGTTTCACTTCTTATGTTATTCCGGTCTAAGGCTACCAGAACGATGAAATAAATGTTGATATTTACTCTCCCAATAAAAGAGTTCACGTTTGCATTGTCTTATTCCTCTAATATATATTGTTTACCTCCACCAAAGAGGTATTACGATCAATTAGGTTTATTTATTTGTGTATGTGGATATTTTCCTGTGGAAAAGATAACATCAAAACTGATTTATATTTTTCGTATGTCTGCGAACAAGATCACGTCAAAACTACTCCAGGGATTTTGACCAGATTTTCACCAATCTTAGGTCACGGACGCCCCCATTAAATTTTGAAGAGGAGCTGGATCCGGATCCAGATTCAAGGTTATCTATTCATTAGTTTATTTGTGTGTGTGTCTGTGGACAATATTACGTCAAAACTGCAAAATGGATTTTGATGAAATTTTAATTACAGATAGATCTTAGGTCACGGGCGAGCCCATTAAATTATAGAGATGACTAGAATCTGAATTTTTAATCCGAATTGCCTTTTTCGCCATTTTAAAGATGATGCCAAAACTACTTGATGGACTTTGACGAAATTTCTAGCACGGATATATAATTTTCAGATGATTTGGATCCGGATTCAGATTCTAGATCATAGTTTGTATTCCTTATTCATTTATTTATTTTTCTGTGTATTTGTGGACAGGATTTCTTCAAAACTACAGGACAGATTTTGACAAAATTTTCACCACAGATAGATTTTAGGTGATGGATGACCATACTGAGTTTTGGAGATGATCAGGATCCGGACTCTAGATCCAGAATTTCCTTTTTAACCATTTGAAAGATGACGCCGAAACTACTCGATGGGTTTTGGCAAAATTTTCAACACAGATAGATCTTAGGTCATGAGTAACCCCATTACTTTTCAGATGATTCAGATCCCGACCCGGATTATAGATCATGGTGTGTATTTCGTTTTTACTTATTTATTTGTCTTTGTGTCTGTGGACAGGATTACTCCAAAACTACTCGACGGATTTTTACAAAATTTTCACCACAGATAGATTTTAGGTGATGGACGGCTCCACTGAATTTTGGAGATAATGTCAAAACTATTAGATGGATATTGACGAAATTTTCACATGTAGATCTTAGGTCATGGACGACCTTATTAAATTTTTCATTATAAACATACAAATACCTGATGGAGATGAATATATGCGGTTTATCATTTTTTAATAATATGAATATGAAAGAGAAAACTAACAATATAGAATTATATCAACTGGATCAACTTGATATTTTATGATGAATACACAATTTGTGATAACTTTTCCGAATAGATCCAGAACACAGGCAATACCAATAGATCATGTTCGTTTA
This sequence comes from Palaemon carinicauda, assembly GCF_036898095.1. NCBI lineage: Eukaryota > Metazoa > Arthropoda > Malacostraca > Decapoda > Palaemonidae > Palaemon > Palaemon carinicauda. The sequence goes on from NC_090739.1 coordinate 50,123,652, forward strand.
GTTGACCACAAGGCCTGCAAATATGGGCCATCCTGTTGTATAGTAATTAGCAAGAGAACTACATTTACCTCCATAGAACTGTATGGTACTCGTAGTAAATAGTTATATCTATACATATACAACTACCGAATATTCTAACATATAACATATTGATGGACAAATGAGGAAGGGCCACTAGAGTGGTGAAGGAGACGAGGAGCCCGGGCGAGAAGAGGGAGGATTAGGAGAGCAAAAAAGGGGTGATCGAAGTAAGGTTGGTTAAGGAATGGTTTGGGAGGGTGTTGTTGCGAGGGGGACAGAATTGCCAATGTCCTTTGAATACGACACCATGACTAATGGGCTTTTTGTTATTATTCACGAGTATATATTTGGGTTAAATACCGTTTGCCTGCCTCTGAAATGCATAATGAATTCCTTTAATGAACCCACGCTATGTCGGATATGATACATTTTCTTAGATCAACTGTGACCAGTATTTGTAAATAATTGTACCATGACTAAAATCCTCTTCTTATTTTGGTTTTAGTTATTGCAAAATGTATAGATATTTTGTATTTTAGGTATTGCTTGAAAGAGCCAGTGTAGTAAATTCAGTTTTGAAACTTGTAGATTATACTTTTCTTTTCCTCTTCCACCAAACTTTTATTCATCATATCATCCTTCACCTAATCTCATCATCTTTTACCCTGCCTCCCTTTCGATTAGCAATAGCTGATGATGCTAAAGCCATGATAGATAGATACAACTCTATTTTAAATGCTCTAAGAGATATTGAAAATGGCTTGAAGCATGCACCTTAAGTAAAACATGAAGCTTGAGTTCTGGGGATAAAATGAACAGTAATGAAACAGGTAATTGATGGCTAACATCTGGAATACAATACTTGTACGATTCAATAAAACGAGTAAAGCTTTTCAAGGCATTGATGCTGACCTAAAAAGAAAAGTGGCTGATCTTATTGATTCTCTAGAAAAGTTTCTAAAATTACTTAGAGAAAGGTATGAAAAGCTGGAGTTAAAGGCCAAGAATTTATGTAGCCACACAGAATAAAAATAAACTAAAAGAGGCCAAGAAATAGATAAAGCGACAGATACAAACATGACTTCATCATTAGAGAAAATGGTATGATACAAACATGACTTCATCATGTGTAGGACAGATTCAAGGTAGCAGTCTATTTATGTAATTTATGTGAAGCTGAGATAAAAACAGAGGCTGGGAAATTGCACAATGTTTTTTTCCTAAAGTTTTCAGTAACAGTAGTGAGTTTGTTGGGAAAATTATTATATTTGCCAAGCTCAGATTATGTGTCACTCAATCACCAACAGATAATTTTGTTATATAATGAAGGGAATGCTGATACCTTTCTAAATTTTAATGTATCCCATAAAATATATTTCAGCATAATGGTTATTAATGGATAAAGACCATTTAGTAAATTGGTACAAATAAAAAATCATCTTAGGACCTCAGTGACTGAGGAAAAGGTTAAATGCCTTTGTTTGTTAGATGTAGAAAATAGTGTTATAAAAAATAAGTTTTGTTTTTATGATTTGATTAGAGAACATACTGAGGTAAGACATAGAAGGAATAAATTCTTGTAGGGACTGTAAAAAATGATGATAGTAATATGAACAAATTTATAAAATATATGGACCATAATAATCCATACCATTCCTTTAATACAAATAGCAATTCGTCATATAATGTAAACTGAATAATGTAGCCAGACTTATTCTTACACTGTGAAATTGTATAAATAAAAAATAAATAAAAACTTTATTCAAAACCTTACATCACCCATTTACTCATTTAAAAATTAGTTAAACTTTCATCTTTATGGATTTTTCAATTTTCTTTTTGTGGATGGGGGCCTCCCTAAACATTCGGTCATTGTTACCCCCATTCCATGATATACCCTATCTGTTCATTTATAATTTATCTAATTATTTATAATTACTTTTTCTTCTATTACATTTACAGGACTAAAAAATACTGTAGACACGTTTGAATAAAAACTTTCGCATTACATAATCAATTACGTTTAACAGCAACTGTAATTACAAACTCCATCAGTGGCTCCATGCCCTTTGAGAAGATGATACCCTAGGGGCCTAAGCTAACTGTTGCCTGTGAACATTATCTGCATTCGATGAATTTCAAAGGGTTAACCTTAGAACTCCGATAACTAGGAGTTAGAGCTTAGGGGAAAGCTCAATTGAAGGATTAAATTTGTTTTTCATGATTTCATGATATTATCAAAATATTTGATGTAAAATGTATTCGTAAATCGAGACAATTCTACTTAATGAAAGGTAAGCAAGTTATTCTGTAATAAGCATATTAGGATAATCATATCACAGCCATGCTGATGAATCTATTTGTTTTTTCTTTTTTTTCTTTGTTTTTTTTTTTAACGCCATAATAGAATAACGCGATAGTCAAACTTTACATGGTAGGAATTGCACACAAAAGTTAAGCGTCTCGGAAAACCAAGCCTAAAATAATTTTTGGATTTATCATTCACTTAAGGATTTCCTATACGTTATTCGTCATCATTTTATATAAAGTATATCCGTCCACGTTTTATGAAAGTATTCTTTCTTTTGCACGATTAGAGAAATTTAACACAATTGTTAGTGGCTAGTCTATAACTAGTGATCATGTTCTGCAATATATGGGAATATCTTCAGCACATGACAGTATTCACAAAAATTTGGATCATCAAATGATAACTTGGTATATTAGACTCAATATTATTAAAATTCTAACCAACGTTTTCCTGTGTATTATTACGATATTTTTTTAATAATTTCGTTTACATAGATTCATATTTCAAAGGTAGATTAATGTCTCCAATGTCGACCCGGCCGATTCACTTCGAAATAATTGTTTTGTTTGAGTATTTTTATCAAAAATCATATAAAACAATAGAATAATCCTACTGAAAAACACTAAAAAACTCGGCATTCTGTCTTCTGTCGTATAGCAAATTTCACGTGTATGCACTGCTCCGTCTATCGATCATATCTACATTTTGGCTGTCAGTGCTATTAGCATGGTCACCAACGTTGACTACTCCTCTTCTCTAGTATTTAATTGCAGTGACTGACAAAATGGGATAAATTTGTAAGAACATCCTATCACTACAGCTTATTGGTATTCCAGATCCATCTGTTTAACATCAGGATATAATGTTAAACTTTCTTTGTCCTATAAAAAATCTAGACTTAGGCTACGTTTCCACTAGGCTGCAAAACGCTGCTTCTGTTTTTCGCAGCCTCTGCCTGAGTTTAGGTGATACATGTAATCCTATGGAGCTGTTTCCACTAGCCGCCGCTTCATAGAAGCTGCGAAACGCAGCCTCTACCCGAGAGGTGTTCCTACATAAACAGAAGCTACGTAACGCAGCTTCTGTGTTTAGTGGTATATACATTTCTATGGAGCTGTTTCCACTACCCTGAGCGCAGCGGCTGCGTCATCGCTTTCAGGCATTGATGGAGGAAGGTGTTGCGAGTTGTTCTTTCGTAAGTGAAATATCCACGTACGCTATGAAATAATACCTGAATATTTTCGTGTTCATGTTGACTGACTCCCCCCCCCCCCACCAAAAAAAAAAAAATGAAGCATGTCGTTTGCGTAATAATGTTATGCTTTGAAAGGCCACAACTCTTGAATGATAATGAATTTGAATTAGAACTAATAAAAAAATATCGAGATCATTATTATTATTATTATTATTATTATTATTATTATTATTATTATTACCACTAGCGACCCCCCCCCCCAAAAAAAATGAAGCATGTCGTTTGCGTAATAATGTTATGCTTTGAAAGGCCACAACTCTTGAATGATAATGAATTTGAATTAGAACTAATAAAAAAATATCGAGATCATTATTATTATTATTATTATTATTATTATTATTATTATTATTATTACCACCAGCGACCCCCCCCCCCCCCAAAAAAAAAAAAAAAAAAAAAAAAAGTTCTCGAATTAAATTATTAAATCCTCCTTGTCGTGATCTGTTTGCAAAAAGAGGATGAACCCAATATTTTGCTTTTCTTTTTTTTTTCTTGCGCAATAAATAGGCAATCACCACTTTCTTCGTCAATGTTTTCATAATTTTGATAGATGGCACTGCAACACAACCTCATTCAAGCGTAGTCAGGAGCACTCTGACCAAAAGGCAGAGGCTGCGAAAAACAGAAGCAGCGTTTTGCAGCCTAGTGGAAACGTAGCCTTAATGTTTACCCATTATTCTTATTTTTTAAAAGAAAACAATAATTGTCTTAAGTAAGCTGGACGAATGCCATAAACTTCTTCATCAGTATTTTTTATCAAGAAATGGCATGGTTATTATTATAAAAAACAAATGGGATTGTAAGAAGGAAACAGCTCTCTCTCCATTGGTGTTTGTTAATAAATTCATACTTCTTGGCATATCAATGATGATACCTTTCAAGGATTTAAGTTGCATTGCAGTGTCAGATCAGTGCAGAGTGGAGACCAAGTAACGCCATATTCTCCCATACCTCTCTCTCTCTCTCTCTCTCTCTCTCTCTCTCTCTCTCTCTCTCTCTCTCTCTCTCTCTCTCTCTCTCTCTCTCTCATTTGAATTTGAAAAACTAGTGAATATTGTAGTTTACAGACCCTCAAATACTAAGGAGTTTGACATAATAATAGAAAAAATAGATGATATATGTAGAAACCATAAAGACTGGAATATACTCCTATCCGGATATTTTAACTTTCCTTTCGTGGATTGGAAAGAACGGATAGAAGAAAGTGGTTGTATGTATGCATATACAAAAGAGAGTAATAGTAGCACAGAAGATAAGAGGCAATTTGAAAAGCTTCAAGATATGCTATTAGAACATAATATGCAACAAATAAACCACATTCCAACAAGAAAGGAAAATGTCCTAGATCTAGTATTTGTGAATGAGGTGAATTATGTTGAAGAAATAATAGTGTATAACACGGGAATTTCAGACCACAATGCCATAGAATTAATAGTCCATTCCAAAGCAAGTGATCGCAGAATTAATCAAAGCACAAAACGTTGGGAAGGATATGGAAAATATAATTTTTATAGTAAGAATATAAAATGGTCAGAAATAAATGAAGAACTGAATAAAGAATGGAAAAATGTATTTGTAAGTGATAATATACAGGTGAATACGGACATACTGTACAAAATACTGGAGAAAATGGTTGAAAAATATGTACCGAAAAAAAAATAAACAAAAGACATGCATACCAAGAGACAGAAGGATCTTATTTCAGAAAATTAGAAAGTGGAAGAAAAATCTTGCAAAAGAAAAAAATGTGTTGAAAATGATGGAAATAAAATGTAAGATAGAAAATGCAGAACAAAAGATTATACAGTCGAAAGAAAATGAAAAAAGGGACTAAGAAGAAAGGACACTTTAAAATAAAAAAATAAAAATAAAACAAAGTACTTTACTCCTATGCAAAAAAGATGAATAAAGGGAGATTAGAAATAGGCCCTCTAAGAATTGAAGGACGGCTAACGAATGAAAAAAAGGAAATAAGCAACATATTAGCAGAAAAATATAAGAGTGAGTTCACGTCAAGAATTGCGAATGAGAATAATGAAACAGAAATGAGAGAAGAAAATGTTGAATATCTAATGGATATAGATATTAATGAAGAAGATATTGTCAAGGCTATAAACGAAACTAAAAAGGGATCGGCAGCCGGACCAGATGGAGTTCCAGCGATTTTGTTAAAAAAAAAACTGCAGACACTATCGCGAAGCCGCTTGCAATACTGCTAAGACAAAGTGTAGATATGAGTGAGATATATGTTAAACATAAATTAGCTTATATAACCCCTATCTTCAAAAGTGGATCAAGACTAGAGGCAAGCAATTATAGACCTGTCAGTCTAACATCACATATTATGAAAGTGTATAAGAGGGTAATAAAAAAGAAAATAATGAATCATTTGGTTAAAAATAATTTGTTTAATATAGGTCAACACGGTTTTGTGCCCGGAAAAAGTACACAAACCCAACTGATAGCACACTATGAAAACATATACAAAAATATGATAAATGAAAAAGATACAGATGTGATCTATCTAGATTTTGCCAAAGCCTTTGACAAGGTAGACCATAATATATTAGAGAAAAAAATGAGAAAGCATAATATTGTGGGAAAGATAGGAAAATGGGTAAAAGAATTCCTGCAAAACAGAAAACAGATAGTGGTTGCAAATGACGAGAAATCAGATGAAGATCAGGTAATATCTGGCGTGCCACAAGGTAGAGTATTAGCTGCACTGCTGTTTGTTATTATGATCTCAGACATAGACTGTGATGTTGAAAACTCTGTAGTGAGAAGTTTCGCCGATGACACAAGAATAAGTAGAGAAATTACTTGTGATGAAGATAGGAACTCGCTACAAAGAGATCTAAACAAAATATATGAATGGGCGGATATAAATAGGATGGTATTTAACTCCGATAAATTCGAATCAATGAATTATGGAAACAGAGAACGAATGGTATATGCATACAAGGGACCTAATAACGAGACAATCACAAAAAAGGAAGCAATTAAAGACCTTGGTGTAATGTTAAATAGGAATATGTTATGCAACGACCAAATAGCAACACTGTTGGCTAAATGTAAAGCAAAACTGGGAATGTTATTCAGACACTTTAAAACAAGAAAAGCTGAACACATGATTATGCTTTACAAAACTTATGTACGTAGTACACTCGAGTACTGCAATGTGATATGGTACGCACACTACCAAAAGGATATTGCACAAATAGAGAGTGTACAAAGGTCCTATACTGCTAGAATAGAAGAAGTTAAGGACCTTGACTATTGGGAAAGACTGCAATTTTTAAAACTATACAGTCTAGAAAGGAGAAGAGAACGCTACATGATAATACAAGCATGGAAGCAAATAGAAAGAATTACTGAAAACATCATGGAGCTAAAAATATCAGAAAGAACAAGGCGAGGTAGATTAATAGTGCCAAAAAATATACCAGGAAAACTAAGGAAAGCGCACAGGACATTAATCCACCACGCACCAGCATCAATAATGCAGCGACTATTTAATGTGCTGCCAGCTCATCTAAGAAACATATCAGAAGTGAGCGTAGATGTGTTTAAGAATAAGCTCGTTAAATACCTAAGATGCATCCAAGACTATCCAAGATTGGAAGATGCAAAATACACCGGAAGATGCATTAGCAACTCACACTGAGGGACCTGGGGGAACCCAAACATAAAATAAGGCAATAAGGAAATAAGGCAATAAGGCTCTCTCTCTCTCTCTCTCTCTCTCTCTCTCTCTCTCTCTCTCTCTCTCTCTCTCTACACTAATAATACGACAGGTATGGATTATGAATGTTTTCACGGTTTGTCCCGTGAATCATTTGTTGCTCATTAATTCCTAATCAAATAAATATAGTTTTCAAGTTAAGGTTATTTACCGCGGTTTTCTCAAGTTGGCTATGTATTTACCTTTTTTCTTCTTCTTTCCTTTCAAACGAAAGCGAGGTTACAACAAAGACTCCATCTATGATTAATTGCATATAAGTCTAGTCCTTAATCTTAAGTTTAACTGTATACTAACTTAGGCTATTGTATCTGCCCTTGTATTCATAGTTTCAAGACCGTAAGAGACGACGACTATTCAACAGATCATGAAGCACCGATTTCAAGGACCTTAAGTATGAAGGCTCTATTTGTTTTGCAATTATAACATGTATCCAGCATTGGGCCAAGTGCTAATCACAAAAGCCAGCATCAGAACATGCGTTGCCTTAAGGGAGAACAGCTCATACACTCCTCTCACTTCTTATTGAATTATTTTTGTTGAAATCTTTAAGTTTCATCTCATATTTAAAACGCTGTATACGTACACGGAAAACATGATAACCTGACATATTCTTTAGATTGGTTTCCTTAGCCTAGATTTATGTTTCTTGCAAATGTTAAGCTTTATTGAGAAATGTAATTATTTTTAACTGGTTAATGTATAGGAACAGGCCTAATGACTGTTCAAACTAAACTGTTGTCTAAAATAACTCCACGGATTTTACTAAATGGGGTTTTGAGCGCTCTGCAATATTTGCTTGGTCTTGAATTTCTAGCCTATTTCCATTGATATCTAGTTAAATTATGAAAAATATTAATATTAATAATAAAAACAATAATAACAAAAACAACATCAACAACAATACTAATAATAATTTCATCCATTTTAAGCAAAAAAAAAAAAAAAACCTGAACAGATCGAGTGGTTTCCATTCTGGTCTTCATCGTTAGAAAAGTGAGATAGAAATGAAAGCAAATTATCGTAAAATCCTACATCTATGGGTACAAAACTACAAACAATTATTTTTTTCAGTAATTTGTACATATCACCAGATAAAATCATCTTTCATATTTTCTTTCTTGGCTAATTTACCGACCTCTTTAGATATATAATATCCAATTCAAAGTCATTCCGTGGTGTTTTGGTTTCGATCAATTATGATATCTTCATTCATCTTTTTATAAGAACTTCGGATATTTTGTCACTCCCTCAAATCATCCATCTTTTTATGTTTATTTGGGTCTGCTGTATGAAAAGGGTATCAAGCGGAAACATACTATGTCTCTAAGTTATAAACAGAATATAAAAAAATATAAAAAATACAATAATATAATTATCATCGTCACCTTCCTGAACGGAAGTGCGACTAAAACCATATAGTTACACCCAGTTCTATTTTATGACCAAACTATGAAAAATGGAAAAACAAAAATAGATGTGTTCTTCGAACGTGACATGGCAATGCACTCCCGAAACACGTTGGTATTCCGGAAGCTGGAACATTGCGTTCCAAAATATTTTAGGTTCGTTGGTCTCTGACTATTTCGTTTCGAAATAGGTTACCCGTGTTCGTCATGAAGTGGGAAACCATTAAATTTATTTTCTAGATAGTGTTAGTTTGGATATCCTATCTGAATCTTTATTTTGGAACAATGTCTTCTATGCCTTGAAAGGCGACGAAAAATTAAATAATTTCCATTTCCCCTGAAAATGTTGTATGTTAGATTATATACTTGTACGGAAAAAGACCCGGTTTTTTTTAGTTTTAATAAATTTGAATTTGTATGATTTTAAGAATTCTAAAATCATAACGATTGAAGCCTGATTGTTCACTTTTGCGATTGGTTACTTTTCTCACGATATAGATCTATAACAATAAGCTATTCAAGACCCTCACTGACATTCCTATTCTATCTCATATTCAGCAACGAATAACACTTTAATTTTGAAACATTTATACTGTGGGACTAATTTACTAACTAAGCGAATACTCTGTCATGAGAACTTTATCACAATCCATAATTCAAACCTATAGACGCGAAGCTAGTGGCAATATCTTAGTACACATCTATCACTTTAAGTAATTGGTTGGGTTTGATTAAAGGCAGACAGCCAGAATTTCACAGGGATATCCCTGATAAATTCCTTATCTTTATAGATGGCTGAGTTAACTTGTCTCTAAAATAGTTCTAACATATACTGCAGCAACAGCAAAAGGATAAAAAAGGGCTTATGTAGGCAACCTCACCCCAAAATACTTGTCCTAAAAACCCCAATACACAACATAAATGCGCGCTATGATCATGCATTATATTCAACCAATACTTAGAAGCTCTATGGGTGGGTCACATTATTGGAATGGGAAATATTCCTTTGAAAGAGATTTCCACAATTTAGTAGGTTTAGAATTTCTGAGAAAGCCAGGCATCATACATATAGATGAGTCGGTGTGAGCTGGATACTTCTTAATATAATGTTGGGGGAGGCAAATGAATCTTACTTACTGACAAATAGTCACTAAATAAAAACTTTCTACCTTCGCAATCTTGCAAATAAGTATTATTTATTTCTTTAAAATTATATTTTCTAGAACTAGTAAAATCCCCCCAAAAAAGATTTACAGCTAAAATTTACAAGAAACCACGTATGAATATATATATATATATATATATATATATATATATATATATATATATATATATATATATATATATATATATATATATATACTGGCATGTTCAGCGGCATTACCAGTTGTATGACTACTTAGTCTCTCCCCGTCTATTTGGTAAAGGGAGGTGAAGTAGTCATACCCTGGTGAAAGCGGGTACCACCAGAGTTACACTGGGAATTACGATCTCCCACAAATTGCCGAAACAGCCAGGTTGCAGCTGGAAAAGTGAGTGGGGCAGGAAGGGTTGAATCGATGTGCGTGCATTTGTGTGCATTTTAGACGGCTTGAATACAATAGTATATATATACAGTATATATATATATATATATATATATATATATATATATATACATATATAAGGTATATATATAAATATATAAATGTATATATATATATATATATATATATATATATATATATATATATTTATATATATATATATATATATATATGTGTGTGTATATATATATATATATATATATATATATATATATATATATATATATATATATATATATATATATATATATATATATATATATATATATATATATATATATATTTATATATATATATATATATATATATATATATATATATATATATATATATATATATATATACACTAGTGTACTCAAGCTGTCTAAAATGCACACAAATGCTCGCACACACTTTTTAGCTGTGACGTGTTGCGACATGGGGTCGTGCCAACTCGTAGGTGAAAAGCCCCTAAAATTCACCAATGTTGTGACGTGAGTATGCGAGGTCTTCCAACATGTCAGGGGTTGTTTTACGATGTCTTGCGAAATGCCCTGAGGTGGATTTATGCAGTGTTGCGAGGTACCCGCGAGGTGTCACGAAGTGTTGTATAAAAAGTGCCCAAGCTACTAGGGTGCTCGAAGCCTGGGGAAGTCACTCACTGCTTTACTGACCATCATAAGTATTAGTTCCTCTAGTGTGATTAAAGCCTTAAGAAAAAGTTAAAAAATAGAAACATTTAATATTTTACCTCAACATATAATAAATGGTATCTTTCTTACTTTATCTTTGTTCCGTAACTGGAATACAAACCACGCTATTTACATGGGGTGATTACTTCGGCGCAGCCGATGACGAGCCGTAAAGTTTTAACGAGGGTTTCCTACCCCACCGCTAGTTAGCGGGGGGGGGGGGAGAGTAGGGACGGGTATCTAGCTACCCCTCCCCCTCACACACTCCGGAGAATACTCCACTTTACTTTTGGCTCGGATAGAGATCGGAGGTTTCCGCTCCTATCCTCACTTGACGGCCATTATTGTTTTGTCTTTTAACTTACCTTTTCTTATACTTAATATATTTAAACATTACTGATGTTTATATATATTTTTGTGTATAGAAAATAGTAAGTTTCCTTTGCTTTCGGTGTTGTGCGGTGTGTGTATTGTACGTCTACTAGAGTTTCGCCGGCTTTGAAGGCCACCACGATCTTTTCGTGATCACGGCCTTTCACTCCTAGGCCACCATGGTTGCCTTTCGTGGAGACCAGCCCTTCTCTTGAGGTCGTTCACCTCTTACTCCGTACTACGCCTACGATAGCTTCTCAGAACCGAGTCGCTATTTCGTCTTTTTTTGTCTCAATTATTTTTACGAATATAATTGTGTTTTAACTTTTCAGCTCAGGGCTCACGTCCCTTCGGGGGTCGGTGATCCTTGGAACATTCAAAGTCAGTTGCATAATTATCATGTTATAATTCTGTGTTGTTAACTTTCGTCCCCCCCCCCCCCCTCTCACCTGGGCATGCCGGATGGGGGAGGGGGGCGCATACCTTCCTTCATTCTTATGTTCTTTCCCTCGGGGTTTCTCTTCGGAGTTTCACCCGGGGGAATTTTCTATTAAATAATTATTCTGTTTTATTTTCCAGTTTACTATGCTGTTTCTTCGTGCCTGTTGTGTGTGCCTTCGAAGCAGAGCTGTCCTGTTTATCCTGGGGAGTCGGCTTCGCCGCCATCTCTCAGGCATTCGTCAGGGGCGTTCCCTTCTCTTAGAGGTTCCCCCGTGATTATTGCCAGCTCTTTTTTGCATCCTAGAACGATAAGGAGGTTCGTCTCCAGGGTAGTTAGTTAACTTCCCTTTTACTTTTCCTTGGTCCTTGGCGGTTATGCTCTTGGGGCTGAGCGACCGCCCTTGTGACTTGCTCAAGGGGCTGAGCGGTTGCAAGGCTAGACCATGGTACTAGCGACTATGCTCTGGGGGCTGAGCGGTCGCTTCTGTAGCTACGCTCAAGGGGCTGAGCAGCTGCAGGATCAGTCCGGCCCTCTCTCGTTCGCGAGGGAGGCCGCACTAAGGGCTCCTCCTCGGAGGATCGCTCCTTTGTCTCTTCTACGAGTGTCCCCTCCCGTTCGCGTGAGAGGACACTCACAGAGACTCCTCTTCGGAGGATTGTTCCTGTTTACGTCTGCTGATCTCACGGCCTTTCGGGGCTCCTTCACCAGTCTCTTCTACGAAGTGCTCACCTCTCTCGTTCGCGAGAGAGACCACTCATAGAGACTCGTCTTCGGAGGATTGTTCCTGTCATCAACAGCTTGTTGTTCAATCACTAGCACTTCGGTGTTAGTGTCAGGGAAACTTCGGTTTCTCTTTTTCCCTGACCCTTCGGGGTCTCGGATCTTAGTTAAGCAGTTCCCTTGGGCTCTCGTAACTTTAGTCACTTCTACACTTCGGTGTTTAGTGACGGAGAAACTTCGGTTTCTCGTTGCATTAACCCTTCGGGGTCTTGCAACTATCCCCTCGGGGCCTCGCTACTCAGGCTACGTTAGACCCTTGTTCTCTCGTCCCTCAGTGATCCTGTTGCCTGCTGTATCCGTTCCTGACTGCAGACGCACCTTGAGCGCCCACGCCCCCGTTATCTAACGGGCTCCTCCCTTTGGGACAGGAGAGACTTTCTCACACCTTGAGTAAGTCCCTTAAGTGCCAGGTATCACCTGCGCGCCAACGTTCCATTACGCGCTAGCGCTCGACTGCTGTTCCTGCTGTTCCTGCTATTCCTGAGACTGCCTTAGAGACTCACGGTTCCAGTATCCAGTTAGGCTGGTACTAACGTTCCCTGCTCATTTGCGCACATCGTTGGGGTTCCTGAGATAGCGCACTGGCGCTCACCAGCAGTTCAGCCTTCGGTGTCTCTAAGTCTCTTCTACGAAGGCCACCTCTCCCGTTCGCGGGAAAAGTACCTCACAGACACCACTCCTCGGAGTATTTAGCAGTCCTTCAGTTGATCATCGGCACTGAAGTAGACCTCCTGGTCCTCTTCAGGGGATGCTCTCCCTTTTAGGGACACATCCCAGTTCCTGATCTACGAGTTAGCGATCCTTCAACCATTTCCGACGATCTTCTGTTGTGCAGGAGCCTACGATCTTCACTCAGGCATAAGCGCTGAAGACCGTCCGCGTGCGGGATTATTTCCCGCCCGCGACCTCGCGGTCGTCGACGGTTTAGCCGACGATCTTCTGTTCGCGCTAACGCGTAAACGTTGATGATCACCATCGCGCGGGATGGTTTTCCGCGCGCGATCTCGCGACCGTCTAGGGACGCGCGATCGTCGACGATCGTTAGCCGACAATCTTCTGTTCGCGCTAACGCGTAAGCGTTGATGATCGCCCGCGCGCGATCTCGCGATCGTCGAGGGTCGTTAGCCGACTATCTTCTGTTCACGCTAACGCGAAAGCGTTGTTGATCGCCCGCACGCGGGATAGTTTCCCGGGCGCGACCTTCAATGCCCTTCCGCTCACGATTGTCATCCCGGCAAAGGTCGTTAGCCCGCGATCTTCGGATCCAGCGCTAGGCCCGCTAGCGCTGACGATCTTCTTAGTGCGCGTAAGCGCCGACGATCGGTCTGTGCGCGGGATGGTTTCCCGCGCGCGATTTTCCGCACGCGATCATCGACGGCCGTTAGCCAGCGATCTTCGGATCCGGCGCTAAGCGGAAGCGCCGACGATCTTCTTAGTACGCTTAGGCTCCGATGATCGTTCTGTGCACGGGATGGATTCCCGCGCACGGCAACGAGGCCATCCGTGCGCGGTTCTCCGCACGCGATCGCCGACGGCCGTTCGCCGCCGATCTTCGGATTCGGCGCTAGGCGCACGAGCGCCGACGATCTTCACAGTACGTGTGAGCGCCGACGATCGTTCCGTTCGCGGGATAGATTCCCGCGCGCGACCATTGAGGCTCACGCAATCATCGCACGGATCGTCCGCGCGCGGTTTCCTGCTCGCGATCGTCGTGGATCATCCGTGCGCGGGCACCGAGGTTCCCGCTCGTGATCGCCGACTATCTTCTCTCGCGCGCGAGATCCGACAATCGTCGCTTACGCGTGAGCGTCGGAGATCGTCCAGGATCGCGCGAATCGCCGACGATCGTCTTACATAGTTGGAGATCATTCGCACACGGGCACTATGGGTCCCTGCGCACTGTCTCCTACGGTTTTTTCTCGCGCTAGCGCCGACGATCTTCGTACTCGCGTAAGCACCGAAGATCGTCAGCGTTTCTTCAGCGCTATTCTTCCGCGCGTGGGATGGTTCCCCACATGCAATCGCCGACGGCGCTAGCACCGGCGATCTTTTTTCGCCGAGATCGTTCACGCGTGGGATGGTTTCCCTCGCCCACAATCTTTCACGCGCAAGCGCCAGCGATTTTCATATGCGCGGAGATGCGGGGATCGTTCACGCGGTCACCGATACGCCCACGCTCACGCGGGTTCTCGGGCATGCGGGCGCAGTTATCTGCTACGCATGCTTTATTCACGCGCTACCCAGATCTCTGCTTTTCGCGCGATCGTCAGCGTGATCGGCGCACCGTTCTCCGACACGATCGCACGCTGTTTACATCAGGGCTTATGGCAGTCAGGCCACCTCCACGTTTCCCTCCCCCGCAGCGCAGAGCAGCGCCCTCTCCGCAGGGGTGTGAGGTTTCCGGACAGGTCAAAGGTCTCTTCTCCCTTCACTGCAGATTCTCTACGGGTGAACCCTCATGTGTCATCTCCCCCAGAGGATCGAACGATCCTCTTTCCCTCCAGAGGGACTCCCTGTCAGCGCTAGGATTGGTCGGCATCCCTGGTGGGATGCCGTCCTCAGAGCGCTCAAACAGGCGATGAGCCTGTGCCTTCTGACTCGGGTCACTAATCAGTAGCAGCTTCCTCTCCCCCTGAAGGGGGTGAGAGGAATCCCAGGCATGGTATCTTCCCCAAGGACTATCCTGTCCCTTCGCGAGTCCTTACGCAGGCGATGAGCCCTCCTCAGACTCCATCTCCCCTCCCCTGCGGATGAGCTTTGCCCATCCCCAGGAGGGTCGGAAGACCCGGTCCTCTCCCCCTTCACTCCATAGGGAAAATCCCCGCCTCTTCCTGAGGGTCCTATCGTCGGAGGGGGCGAAGCCTTACATCCTTCATCGCGGGGGTCCTGTTTCCCTCCTAGGAGGGATCCTGAGGCTCTGTCATCCGCAAGGATCCGACAGGATCCAGTTGGACCCTTGGGGCATGTCTACGAGTCTCCCAGGAAGAGCCTCCGGGAATGGGGACCTTGCTGCCAGTCCATCAAGAGGATGAGCTCCAGGGGTCAGAACTTGCGTTCTGGCAGGTTCTGGCCCTCAGGAGAAACCTCAAGGGGATCCCAGATTCAGAGATTCCTCTTCGGTAAGGGAAGGATTCGGTCCTGGACCGAATTCTACTCACCCAAGGACTCCCTTACGCCAGTGTAGCTTGCCCTGGTCTCCGAGCTTGTCTCTTTCAACAGTCCTGGTTGGTTTCGAGCCCCTCCCTCCTCCCTAGGTAGGGATCGGTGAGGGGACGGGTCCTCCGGGCGGAAGTCCAGTCCATGGCGTAGGGGAGTCGGGGGCGTGTCTCCCCAGACGCCGAGACCCCTAGGGGACAACCGGTACAGACGAACCCATAGGGGTGGGAAGCTGACGAGAGCCTACAAGAGGGAGTGGTCCTTCTCGTCCTTCCCCCTAATTTGATGCTGTTTTCGGACGCGTCAAAGAAAAGGGGGGGGGGGCCCACGTTCTGATCCACGGGTTCTCAGGCCGGGGGTCAGAACCAGGAAGAACCTTCTCTAGTCCTACAAGAGGTGGCCAACGGGTTTCGAGGCCTCCGTAGTCGCCTCCTTCCCTCCTCGACTCTGTACAGGGTTGTCAAACAGTCTCTGTTCAGCATAGCGACAGCAGACGCGGTCAGCTTTGCGGTGAGACCACAAGTCTTCATGGGTACACTGGTCCGGTAGGTCTCGTACTTCCGGTCCTGGTTCACCCATCTTCAAGGAAGTACTTTGGAGTCCGCCTGGAAGGCGGGTATACCAGTTCAAGGGCTGTGCTTCGGCCTCTTCACGGCACCTGGACAGTTCTCCGATACTTCCTCTTGGATCTCTTCACGGGCGCTCAGCATCGGCATCCAGCCACTCCGTTCCTGGGTGGCTGGCCGATGCTGGCAGACTCGAAGGCTTCCCTTCTTCGTCATCGGGACAAGCTCCTCGGACTTTACCAAGTTCTAAAGATCATGGTGGTCCTCGAGGAGTCCTCCCCGCAGCCCTCTCAGAGTCTGGTATACCAAGCCTGCTCTTAGGCTCCTATCTCCCGTAGCCTTCCCTTCAGACATCAGGGTACCAAGGCAGAGGAAGGTCGCGAGACCTTTCCTCACACGAGAACACCCTCCAACCCAAGGTTGGTACGTCTCTCCTCCCTGGCCCGTCTGGTTTCCACATTCGCCCCAGGTTGAGTTCTCTTCAGTGGCGACTCAGGGTGCGGGGGAGTCGGGGGCGCGTCTCCCCAGACACCGAGACCCCTAGGGGACAACCGGTACAGACGAACCCATAGGGGTGGGAAGCTGACGAGAGCCTACAAGAGGGAGTGGTCCTTCTCGTCCTTCCCCCTAACTTGATGCTGTTTTCGGACACGTCAAAGAAAAAGGGGGGGGGGGCACGTTCTGATCCACGGGTCCTCAGGCCGGGGGTCAGAACCAGGAAGAACCTTCTCTAGTCCTATTAGAGACGGAAACCGTGTTTCTGGCTCTTCAGTAGCTCCACCTAGCCTGGCGGACTACTCTGTGGTTATGAGGATCAACAACACCACAGTGATGGTTTTCTGACCCAGACAAGGAGGTACTTTTCAGTACAACCATCCCATCCTGCGGTAGAGATACCGGGATGGTCCGAGTCCCCCTCGGTCTCCTTGGCAGCTCGCTTGATTCCAGGCAAAGGAATGGGCTCGCCGACAGTCTGAGCAGTGTGTCACGGACACCACATTCCGAGTGGTCCTTGGATCCTCAAGTAGCCTACAAGTCCTGCCTCGGTGGGGCTACCTCGGTGGACCGGTTCGCTACAGCACTGAGCTGCAAGCTCCTGCTGTACTGCTCCCCGGTCACGGATCCCAAGGCCCTCTGGTAGGAGGCCTTCCAGCAACAGTGGGACACCATCGATGTGTTGCCTCCGTAGCTTGCTCCTCTTCCCGCCGGGAGTCTATGCAGCACCTCCTCAAAGAGAGAGGATTTTTGTAACAAGTGGCGAAAAGGAGGCCTGGACACCTGCGCAAGTCTTCCACAAGTAGTCTCCCAGGTGATAGGGCGAGTTTCTATAACCGGTGTCGGGGAGAGGGCATCCCTCCACACGTTGCCGCTTCCAGTATCCCTAGTGGGATTGCGGGATAAGTGTGCCTTTCAGTTTCGACTGTGAAAGGCTATCCCTCAGGCTTAAGGCATGCCTCCTGGCTCTAGGGACAAACATTTCTTTCCCCGCTGGAACTCTTCCTTCGCATGCAAAGCCTTGTCCTCTCCTGCCCTCAGTCGAAGGCGAGACCTCCTCCTTGGGACGTCGTTCGAGTCCTCGAGTCTCTAAAGAGACCCACTGACGAACCACTACGTAAGTCCCCAGCCCACCACCTTCTGAGTAGACAGTGTTCCTGCTAGCCTATCTCCAGCCAAGCGAGTCACATGGTCTCTCTTACAACTTTGCCCATTCAGGGGGTTAGGGGGAGGCAACATTCAGGTTCGTCCCTGAGGTTTGTTGCCGAGACTCAGAATCCAGGGTTCGAGTCTCCGTCCTGTTGCAGATGACTCAGTCCATCTCCTACCTTGCCAGTAGGGGGTCCGAGCTGGTGTCTTCAGAGAACAGCTGCAGTTCGTCTCCAGGTCCAAGTCTCGTTCGTGGATCCTGGGTAACGAGGAGAAGGGTCTCCAGGAGTACCATCTTGGCCCGGATTCGCAGTGTGCTACACCTTGCCTTGAATCCTGACCCTTCTCCGTCGCACCGCCCTAGAGCCCATGATGTCAGGGGCTTAGATACGTCCCTGCCCCTTCATGGAGCATCTTTCAGTGACGCAGGTCCTGCTAGCGGGGATGTTGAAGCATCAGACCTTCTTCTCATCCCCTTACCTTCAAGACATGACCCACAGGAGGCGTGATACGTTTCTATCGGCCCTGTGGTGGCTTCACAACAGCTGGTCTAAACCTCAGGCTCCTTGATGGACAAGTAGCAGAAAGTTGAGGGCATTGTTACCAGGTGTTAGTCTGCATGCTTCCTTGTGTTCCTAGTATTAGGTGTAATACTGTCATGTCCCCATACCCTGACGAGGTGGTATTGGGAGAGTCCTAGCCTGGATTCCCTCCTGAGGGACTCCAGGGCAACTGCCTGGGACAAGTCACTTTTCACCTTCGCACACACCTTACGTAGGCCGCGGCAGTTTCACAACCGCCAGCGAGGAGCAGGGATTCCCTATTGTCCGAGTACTTGATCGCTTGAATATGGAATCTCCGGGCAAGCCAAAGCCAGTATGGCCGGGACTTACCACCCTTCCTAAGGGTTAAGTTACCCCATGTAAATAGCGTGGTTTGTATATTAGTTACGGAACAAATGACAAATTCGTAGATAATTTGTATTTTTCCTAACTATACAAACCTTAGCTATTTACAGTTATGTGCCCGCCAGCCCTTTCCCCCAAGATAAGTCCTACCTCTAAGTAAAGTGGAGTATTCTCCGGTGTGTGTGAGGGGGAGGGGTAGCTAGCTACCCCTCCCTACCCACCCCCCCCCCCCCCCCCCCCGCTAACTAGCGGTGGGGTAGGAAACCCCCGTTAAAACTCTATGGCTCGTCATAGGCTGCGCCGAAGTAATCACCCCATGTAAATAGCTAAGGTTTGTATAGTAAGGAAAAATACAAATTATCTACGAATTTGTCATATTTCATGAACAACCACTATTTATTCAAAGTGGCTTGGAGTTATTTCATATACAATTAAAACAAATTCAATCTACTGTTTCTTGTCAATATATCACTACAGGACAATTGCCCCCCCGGGGACAACTACCCCCCCCCCCCCCCGGGCAACTACCCCCTAGGACAATTACCCCTTAGGATAGTTACCCCCTTAGGACAATTACCCCCCATAATAGTTAATTTGTTAAATGAGCCATTACTCGTTATCTATTTCATATAATAGTTGAAGATTTCTAAAAATGAAAAAATAATAGATATCTTCAACTTTTACTTTCAGTTCGTTTTTTTTTTCTTATACAAGTTCAGTATCACTATTGGTTGCTTACAGAAATATTGGCTTGCTCTAGACTAATCTTATTTTAAAAACTTTTTCGTATATTTTACAGAAGTTACTGCCCAAAAGAAATATGAAATTCCTTAAAAATGAAAGAAGAGAAAAGCTTGTGTATGAAGGATACCTATATGTTGAGCAAAAGAATTTGGCCAACAGTGTTTTGTCTTATGAGTGTGATGAGCGTGGAAATATAGGAAACTGAAAAGCTAAAGTCAAAGTGGATAGCCAAAGAAATATAGTTGTTGATCGAATGCATGAGCACACTCATGTCCCGTATGCTGCAAAAATTGGAGCTGCTCGAACTCTAAAAAATATAAAAATAATAACAGTCAGTACAGAGGAAACTGCTCAACAAATAATTGGTGAAGAAGTAGGTGCAAAATTGCCCCCGGTTCATCATATCCGACGCAACATCAGACGCCAAAGGCAGAAAACTTGCCATTCAAGACCTTTAGTTTTTTAGTTTTGATGGCTGCTTTTCCGGTCCCATACAGCAGGAGAACCCTACTCTCTACAGGACCTCCGCTCTTGTTTTACCTTGTTCGTTCAGACTATTTATCGTTTCAGATCCCATATTGTTCATTTACTGTTTATATATTCAAAGCTTGTTACACTAATTCTTTTCAACGTTTTGAGATTTGAGTAACCTTTATGAATAAAGAGTTCGACAACCCCACCAGACCAACCTTCTCTCGGTATGTGAAAGAAGGCATGTGTGGGAGGCGTTATTTCAGTGATCTTTGCCTCGTCCAAGTTATTTAACCATGTTTCAGATAATGCTAGCATATCCAAATATTTCTCGTTTATTAATTCTCGAATTTGACCAGTCTTATTACCTACAGATTACATATTTACATAGCCACAGTTTATGACATCCCTAGTAACCATGATCATTAATTTCCGCTAGTCTTTTGTATTCCAAGTCATAAGCTTTGCAATCTCTAGAATTTACTGTGTGGTCACTTGGTTTGTTTAACTGTGTGCAGATTATACACTTTGACACTTTCGAATTACACTTCCTGGTGGAATGTCTCCCTGAACATTTCCCGCAGACTTTATCTTCATTCTTAGGCTTGCCCTCTTTTTTAAAATGTCCATACCTTTGACAGTGGTTGCAGGTGATCACATGGTACTTATCACGTATGGTATAGATAATCCATCGTAACGAAACTTTGTCCCCATTATCATGAATAGCCCTCCGAACATTAGGATCACATTTCACCACATAGTGTGTGGTCCCCTCCCCTCCCTCCCTCCCTCCCTCCCCCCAGGCGTTTTTCTTCAGGACTACACTTATCTTCTTTTCTATATTTTGGATTTGGTCCAGGCAGCGATTTCTTTGAATCAAAGCATTTACTACATCTTCATCATTGTATACATTGCATATTATCTGAATTTTGTTTGCCTCCTCTTCTCTGATCATATTGTTTGCAAAGTTTACAACAACATTTTCATTCGTAGTTGACCTCGTGTTAAGTATAAGAATGTCTTTAAGTGCTTGTTCAACCTCACGTTTCCTTTCAGTAATTTCAGTTGTATTAGTTGATTTAATTACCCTTAACTTTGTCAGCAAATGTCGGTTTTTCCGGTTTTGGGTCTATCAATGTTTGAAGTGTTGCTTTAATTGATTCCATATTCATGGCAAGAATGTCAACTTTCTCAGTGAGGTCGGTGGTCTGGATGGAATTTGCTTCGTCTGCGCTAAGGTCCGCAAGTTTGTTTTCCAAGTCATCTATTTTCGCATATTGTTCATTCAGGAGCAGATCTCTCACGTTCCCATCTTTCTTTAATTTTGATATTACTAAATTGTTTTGTCTGTCTTCACATACGCAATGTGGGCATACCTAATCTAGGTTATTCTATTCATTATCAGTGATGGCTGTCAATATATGCACACATTTCTTATGGTAGAGTCTATTACATTCACATACTATCCATTTTTTCCGTTCTCCCTCCGTGATTTTACATATGAAGCAGACATAGTTAGGAGCAGACATGGTGTATTATTTCTTATCACTTAGGTCTCTCCATAAGACTAACAAATATCTTTTCAATGATATTCTAAGCGAGAAACACAAAACTAAACACAATTCAAGGCGTGTATAACAGGGCTCTACACAACACTT